>NC_091330.1:10843547-10896047 GCF_038502225.1 Cherax quadricarinatus
TATCTTTGTGAATATTTTGTCAATGTATTTTGTCTTTAAATAAAATATATATTAAATATAGGGGGTGGTAGGAGAAAATTCTCAAACAGCTTCAGGGAGAACCTTGAGTTTTCCCTGAAGCAAGTTTATTCTTTTCTCTGAGGATGAGGATCCCTATAACAGTTCTAGAGGTGGTACCTCCCTATATTTATCTCTCTCTCTCTCTATATATATATATATATATATATATATATATATATATATATATATATATATATATATATATATATATATATATATATATATATATATATATATATATATATATATATATATATATATATATATATATATATATATATATATATATATATATATATATATATATATATATACATCGTTTTATTTTCACTTTTCATTATTTTCTGTCTACCATGATGAATTAACTTATTACTGTCCAATCATGGTAATATAAAAAAATACATCACAAAAAAGAACATAATTACCGTCGGTGAAGGACTAAGACTGACTCACAAGTTTTTAAGAAAAAACCTTCCCAATAAAACAGTTTCCTCTCACACTGGAGACGGCGAGAGTGTTAATTCAAGGTAATCGGTCCCCCAGCCTTGATGAGGGACCGATAAAGCCATTAAGGGCGATTCGTCTATACAGTAATGGTGCCCAGGTGTTGCCTATGTCACATTCATGAAGTTCCAAATAGCATCTTCTATAAAACACGAGAACATCTCAGACTCACGAAATGAAACCACGAAAGAAATAACATACGAGAGAACAAGGACTGCGGAAGAGAGAACCAGAGATAAAAGAAATCAATGTCCAGTTACGTCGTCTTTTGTCTACGACGAGCGGTGCCGTCATTAGTGGGACTCAGAGCTGCGTCACTGGAAGGACTCAGACCTCTGCTCTGAATGAGGCAGTAACAACGAGAGCGAGGGAGGGAGGGAACTAGGGAGGGAAGGAGGGAGTGAAGGAGGGAGAGAGAGAAAGGCCCGTTTAAGACATCAAGAGAGAATGATTCTTGGACCAATGGACATTGATGATAATTGTGTGATGGAGGTTCCGTTGCCTGACCCTATTGATATACCTTTGATATACCTTTGATGAGTTTCGAGAGTTTTACTACTCTCGGAGCCCGGCCATGGGCCAGGATCGTCTGGTGTTATATGTTTTCCTCATAACACTTCTCCTTCCATCATACTCCTCCTTCCCATCACACTTCTCCCCATCACTCTCCTTCCTTCACCCTACTCCTCCGCTCTCCCCAGAAAACAGGGCCAGATATCGGCACCGATTAGCGGACCGAGTAGTGAGCCTTCTGTATGCATTGACTTCAATGACCGACTTAACGCTCCAAGAATAATAATAATAATAATAATAATAATAATAATAATAATAATAATAATAATAATAATAATAATAATAATAATAATAATAATAATAATAATAATAATAATAATAAAATTAATAATAATAATAATAATAATAATAATAATAATAATAATAATAATAATAATAATAATAATAATAAGGATGATAATGATAAAAATAATAACAATAATAACATCAATAGCAATAAAAATTAATAATAACAATATTACTAATAATATTATCAACAACAACAACAACAACAATAATAATAATAATAATAATAATAATAATAATAATAATAATAATAATAATAATAATTATTATTATTATTATTATTATAATTATTATTATTATTATTATTATTATTATTATTATTATTATTATTATTTTATTATCATTATTATTATTGTTATAATCATCATCATCCAAGAAAAAGATGAGTATCTATGATCATCTACAACAACAGAAGTGTCATTTCAGATAACAGACTCGAGGCAGTTAGATTCACTCGTTTCAGTATACGTGTATTCCAACGCCAGTAAAACTGATAATAATAATAATTCTGTTAGAACTTGGCTGAAATCCAGTATCACCTTTGTAACGTGAGACACAAAGGTGCTGCTGTTACCCTTAAAGACGTAAGAAGCGTGAAGGAGGTGGGTGCTTTAAGGAAATTTTAGTAAGTCTCGCTTTTAATTGCTTGGACCGTGAATGTTTGCTAATAAGGTAACTAATGGAAGGTGTGTGGGAGATAGCAAGGAAGCAGGCACACAGGCAGGCAGGCAGGCAGGCAAGCAGGCAGGCAGGCAGGCAGGCAGGCAAGCAGGCAGGCAGGCAGGCAGGCAGGCAGGTAGGCAGGCAAGCAGGCAGGCACACAGGCAGGCAGGCAGGCAGGCAAGCAGGCAGGCAGGCAGGCAGGCAGGTAGGTAGGCAGGCAGGCAGGCAGGCAGGCAGGCAGGCAGGTAGGCAGGCAGGCAGGCAGGCAGGCAGGCAGGTAGGCAGGCAGGCAGGCAGGCAGGCAGGCAGGCAGGCATACAGGGAAGCAGGCAGGCAGGCAGGCAGGCTAGCAGGCAGGCAGGCAGACAGACAGGCAGACAGGCAGGCAGGCAGACAGGCAGGCAGGCAGGCAGGCAGACAGGCAGGCAGGCATACAGGGAGGCAGGCAGGCTGGCAGGCAGGCAGGCAGGCAGGCTGGCAGGCTGGCAGGACCAGAGGCTAGGGTAAACAAGCCCTTTGTACCTGCTCAGTCTCGCCACTTCCTGCCTGAAATTGGACTCGCCAGGACTGTTTGTTTTCATCTAAATTCTGGAGAAGGCGATTGATGGCTGTTATCACACGTAAATTTTTTCTTCCTATTCATATCTCTCAGCTTTCTATTTGACCTCATTTTCTTGCCTTTTCCTATTCTTTATTCTTTAAATTCTTCTCTTTTCTCTTGTTTGTTTCCCCCTCTTTTAGGCTTTGTTCTTTAGTTTATCGTGATTTTCCTCTTGCTCTCTTATCTTTTCATTCCTTTTGTTTATTATTTTGTTCTTTATACTGGTTCTTTCACCCTTTCTTGATTTACCCTTTTCGCTTTCCCCCATTACCACTTCACGTATTTCTCTTTTTTTTTCTTTCGATTTTCTCCCCTTTCTGGTATGCTTCATCCAATTATTTTACATAAACACTTTCTCAACTCGCGCTCCCCTCCTTCCCTGTTCATATTAAAAGCTTTTCCCTCCTTATTCCCTTCTATCCTCCCTTTCCTACTTCCCTTTCCTCTCTTGCTCTCTTCTTTTTTCCTCTCTTATTTTCTCTTCCTCCTCACTCTACCTCTTTTTCTCTTCCTGCTAACCTTTCCTGTTTTCTTACCACTTTCTCCTTTTTTCCTTCCAGTCTTCGCTTTCCTTTCTCTTTTTCCCATATTATCTCCCTCTCCTTCCCTTCCTACCTTCCTTCCACTATCTTTACCTCTTTCCCCATTTCTTTACCCTTCTCTCGTTGCCTTCCTACGTCTCTTTCCTACAATATTTTCATCTCTCTCCTTTCTTCCTCCAGCCTTCATATATATATATATATATATATATATATATATATATATATATATATATATATATATATATATATATATATATATATATATATATATATATATATATATATATATATATATATATATGTCGTGCCGAATAGGCAGAACTTGCGATCTTGGCTTAAATAGCAACGTTCATCTTGCTATATAGGACAAGCGAAAATTTGTGTATGGAATAATTTTGCCAAAATCATTCTGAACCAAACGAAAAAAATATATTTCATTGTGCTTGTTTAGTATTAAATTACTGTAAACAAATCTAAAATATATTTAGTTGGGTTAGGCTAAAATAAATTGTTCTTGTTAAAACAAGGTTAGGTAAGTTTTCTAAGTTTCTTTTGGTGCAAAATTAAAAAAAATTACATTAACATTAATGAAAAAAATATGTATCTTTAAACGTATAAGAGAAAATTTTGGAAAGGACTTAATTTTAAATGAGTTCTTGCTAATTGACCAGTTTTTACATATTCGGCACGACATACATATATATATATATATATATATATATATATATATATATATATATATATATATATATATATATATATATATATATATATATATATATATATATATATATATATATATAGTGCCGAATAGGCAGAATTTGCGATCTTGGCTTAAATAGCAACGTTCATCTTGCCATATAGGACAAGTGAAAATTTGTGTATGCAATAATTTCGCCAAAATCATTCTGAACCTGACGAAAAAAATATATTTCACTGTGTTTGTTTAGTATTAAATTACTGTAAACAAATCTAAAATATATTTAGTTGGGTTAGGCTAAAATAAATTGTTCTTGTTATAATAAGGTTAGGTAAGTCTTCTAAGATTCTTTTGGTGCAAAATTAAAAATTTTTACATTAACATTAATGAAAAAAATATATCTTTAAGCGTATAAGAGAAAATTTTAGAAAATGCTTAATTTTAAACGAGTTCTTGCTAATTGACCAGTTTTACATATTCGGCACGACATATATATATATATATATATATATATATATATATATATATATATATATATATATATATATATATATATATATATATATATATATATATTATATATATATATAATGTGTATGTGTTTATCTTGATTAATAAATATTATTGTCATATCATCTCTGTTTTGTCTTCCATTGTGTGAAATGTTAATGAGCTAATTATTATAATTAAATTCAAATGGCATCCATTATTCTTTGTAAAATACTAATTTTAGTGAATGTGACTTTTCCCTGTGTGTATTGCATTGAATGAATTCAAAATTTATGTATACCTGTCTCTCTTGAAATTTTGTTACTTCTCCTCATACGGAATTTACACTGCGTGATGCAGTCAGCAGAGCGAATATGTAAATGGATGACTGTATAACTGTATGACTGTATAAATGTAATTGCTTGACTGAAATACTTTGGAATATCTGTACTCTACTTTCTTGTATTTAGATTTGCCGTATTCTATATTTGAACATATATATGCCTGTATTTTTTATCCTCCGAAGATGTGTGTGTAAATCCACGAATGCACAAATACAATATACAAATATGTAAATATATATGCTTATGATGGGGGCCCACCTCTAGTGTAAATTGTGGGACCTATAGCCTCGGAAAAGTGGATAAAAAGGCTTCGAGGAAGATTATTTGTATTTTTCCTGAAGCCATCTGAATATTCCAATTCCCATAACATCCCATCTTTTCATTGTTTTACCAATAGGTATATATATATATATATATATATATATATATATATATATATATATATATATATATATATATATATATATATATATATATATATATATATATATATATATATATATATATATATATATATATATATATATATATATATATTTATATATATGTATGTATGTGTGTGTGTGTGTGTGTGTGTGTGTGTATGTGTGTGTGTGTGTGTGTGTGTGTGTGTGTGTGTGTGTGTGTGTGTATGTGTGTTTGTGTGTGTGTGTTATTTTCTAATTCCTCATTTACTATCAGTGTGCAATACACAATAGGAGAGCGCATGTTTACCAGTGTGCAACAACATAAGAGAATTCGTTATATCTCTCTCTCCCTGGTTGTCTCTTGTACGTAATAAACTTTTACGATGCATAAAGCGAGTGCCAGATCTCTATACATAAATATTCTTGCAGACTCGGGTACAACAATCGGGCAATTTGGGACAATTTGGGACAATTTTCACGGATTTACGGTCGCGCGGCAGCGAGACTATCATCCGGTTTAGTGGAATAAAGAGTTGCAGAGGATGGAACTACTGACACGAGAACATTGCGCAGTGAGCACATGAGTCTTTAATGGAACAGTGCGCGACTACAAAGAATGATGGGGGCTTGGAACACCGAAGAGAAACTAATGCACTAAAAGGGAGTGGAACACAGTGAGGAGTGGAACATCAAAGGGACTGATACGACCTTAGGAGTTGAACACTACAAGGATTGGACCACCGTGAGGATTGGAGCACCAAAGGAACATAAGAACATAAGAACATAAGAACGAAGGAACACTGCAGAAGGCCTACTGGCCCATGCTAGGCAGGTCCAAATCTCCTACCGGCTTGATAAATTAGTCTCCTACCGGCTTAAGCCAATGCACCCAACCTAGTCAGGTCAGGTCACATTGACTTAAGGGAGGAACACGGCAACCGACCTGGTAGCACAAGCTATCAGGTCCAACTCACACCCACCCACATCCACTCATGTATTTATCCAACCTATTTTTAAAGCTACACAACGTTCTGGCCTCTATAACTGTACTCGGGAGTTTGTTCCACTCATCCACAACTCTATTACCAAACCAGTACTTTCCTATATCCTTCCTGAATCTGAATTTTTCCAACTTAAAACCATTGCTGCGAGTCCTGTCTAGGCTAGATATTTTCAGCACACTATTTACATCCCCTTTATTTATTCCTGTCTTCCATTTATACACCTCAATCATATCCCCCCTAATTCTACGTCTTTCTAGAGAGTGCAGATTCAGGGCCCTTAGTCTATCCTCATAGGGAAGGTTTCTGATACATGGGATCAACTTTGTCATCCTCCTTTGTACATTTTCCAGAGAATTTATATCCATTCTGTAATACGGTGACCAAAACTGTGCAGCATAATCTAAATGAGGCCTAACCAAGGATGTATAGAGTTGAAGAACAACCTGAGGACTCCTATTATTTATGCTTCTTGATATGAAGCCAAGGATTCTATTAGCTTTATTGCGAACACTTATGCACTGTTGTCTTGGTTTCAGATTACTGCTAACCAGAACTCCTAAATCTTTTTCGCAATCCGTAATATTAAGATCTACATTATTTAGTTTATATGTGGCATGGTTATTGTCCTGTCCAACATTTAGAACTTTGCATTTGTCTATATTAAACTGCATCTGCCACTTCTCCGACCACTGCATCAGTCTATTCAAATCTTCCTGGAGTGCTCGAATGTCCTCGTCAGAATGAATTCGACGGCCTATTTTGGTGTCATCGGCAAACTTGCCGATGTCGCTCTTTATGCCCTCATCTATGTCGTTTATGTAGATTATGAACAGCAGGGGGCCCAACACTGACTCCTGTGGAACACCGCTCGTGACGCTTCCCCACTCTGATTTCTCCCCATTTATGCAAACTCTCTGCTGCCTATTTGTCAACCATGCCTCTATCCAGGAAAAAATTTCTCCTCCTATTCCATGTGCCTTAATTTTCCTCAATAGTCTCTGATGTGGGACCCTGTCAAAAGCCTTACTGAAGTCCATATACACAATATCATATTCATTACCATGATCTACTGGAATTTCGTGAGGATTGGAGCACAAAAGGAACTGGAACTCAGTGAGGAGTGGACCACCACGAGGACTGGAACACAGAGGGAAGTCTTGCACCACAGGATTTAGAACACAATGGTACTTGTGTTGCAAAACCTCACATAGTCAGCCTGGGAGGTCATCTACCTCTCTGACTGTAGCCTGTTTCAACTTCCTTGTGTCAATACACTTGTCATATCACAATGTTTCCAGTAATTATGAGCAAGGGAGGCAAATATATATTAAGACTTTAATAAATCCTTGCATATATGTAAAATATAATATTCCCGTAAGTTTAGGTATAAATGAAAGTATATCTAAGAAGAACATAATAAATAGCAATGGAAGAACCATAAGTGAATCAATTGCAATAGAATTACATCTAGGAAACAGACTAAGATAGAAGGAACATAAGAATGGAGAAACACTGCAGCAGTCCTACCTGTTCTTACGAGGCAGCTCTCCCAAAACCTCGCTGGCAGCCAGCTTTCCCTGAAAGCTGGCTGCCTTGGATCAAAGTCTAGCGCAAGCTGGACTCCAAGGTATTGGTGCAGTGTGGGTAGATTGGTAAAGCACTGCGTACCTTGTTCCAAGGTTCGTAGGGTCGAGTCTCCTTCAGCCAGAGATCAGTGTATATTTCTCCTGCTCTTGCGAATTCCTTGCATATATATATATGTACATATATATATATATATATATATATATATATATATATATATATATATATATATATATATATATATATATATATATATATATATATATATATATATATATATATGTATATATATATACATATATATATATATATATATATATATATATATATATATATATATATATATATATATATATATATATATATATATATATATATATATGTCGTGCCGAATAGGCAGAACTTGCGATCTTGGCTTAAATAGCAACGCTCATCTTGCCATATAGGACAAGTGAAAATTTGTGTATGCAATAATTTCGCCAAAATCATTCTGAACCTAACGAAAAAAATATATTTCACTGTGTTTGTTTAGAATTAAATTATTTAAACAAATCTAAAATATATTTAGTTGGGTTAGGCAAAAATAAATTGAGCTTGTTACAATAAGGTTAGGTAAGTTTTCTAAGTTCCTTTTGGTCCAAAATTATAATTTTTTACATCAACATTAATGACAAAAATGCATCTTTAAATGTATAAGAGAAAATATATATATATATATATATATATATGTATATATATATATATATATATATATATATATATATATATATATATATATATATATATATATATATATATATATATGTATGTATATTCTTCCACTCCATCACTGTTTCACGGAATATTTCACCATTTGGCACCGTTCGCTGAACCTCTTTTACGAGCGTTTTATATTGCGACACACCTCTCATGGAAGAGTATAAACATTTTCTTTCTTTACAGGAAAAAAATAAGAGTCCATCTCGGGGACAGCCTTTTAAAGCAGGTGAGTGTAGCCGACAAGGACTAGCCACACACACTCACACACACACACACACACACACACCTTCTTTAAACACTACAAATGTAGTGGAATACAATGTAGTGAAATACAATTGTAGAAGGGAACAGGACGTGTAAGAGGCCTTGAAAGAGGTGTAGAGCAAATCGAACTTCAGAGACCAGGATAACACGCAGGAAAACTAGAAACGAAAGTGCAAGGTTAACACAGTTTGTAAATGATACAGCATCTAAGGACAAAACTGAACAAAAGTTGTCCCACAACCAAGTAAGAAAGAAGACGGCTGTGAATGACCAAGTGATAATACTGAAGAATTATTAAGAGAAGCTGAGAGACGACAGTAAAATATGAGGAATGTTTAGTAAAATATTCAAAGAAGTGTTCACGTAAGAAAATGTAGAGAATGCTGAGGGCACTGAGGTCAGAGTAGATCAAGAGTTGCTTGACAGTATCAACGCAACAAAGGAATTAATGGTGAGACTGTTGTAAGAGGCTGGCGCAACAAAAACACTGCTACCAGCCAGTGTATCCTCACTGGTACTGAGAGAAAAAGCTGAACTACTGTGTGACACCCATAGCAAAGGTCTTCAGTCCAGCTATTCAAGTCAGGGCATCCGGTAGAAAATTGGATAAAGGTAAATGTGGTACCCATAAATAAAAAAATAGGACGAGACAAGAAATTCTGTTTTACAGGCGAATATCTCTAAAGTAGATGTTGTCAGAAGTTCTGAAAAAGAGTGTAAGAACATTTGTATTGGAACACTTGAAGAAAAGATTCTTTAGAGCAATCCACCACAATTTAAGAACTGTATTTTTTCATACGAAATCGATGGAGTTCTTTGACAGAATCACAGGGAATAAACAAATTAGACTGGGTTGGAGGGACTTTTTTGGACCTACATAAGAAAGCCTTAGATGCAGTATCACACCTAAGATTTGTCCTGAAATTACAGACAAGGCACGGATACTATGCAGTAATGAAAGACACATCAGAATGGGAGAGTATAATGAGTGGGATCCTCCTCTTTCCAGTATAAGGAAACGACCTTCCAGAATGAACTGCCTATGGTGTGAAACTAATGAGAAGAATGAAAACAGGAACTAACGAAGATAAACTCCAACGAGACCTCACTAGAGCTATAGGGATGTAAGCAAGAATTTCTTTAGTCTTATGGTGATGGAAAAGTGAAACGACGTGCATGAGGCGACGATGGAGGCAAAGTCAACACATAGCTTCAAGAATCCAAAACTCAGTGATGACGATGAAAGGCCCTTCAAGAAAGGAAGAGGGCTTATGAAAGAATCTTGATACGAGGTATTTATGCTACTCTTTACTTTACTGGTTCAGAAAATGTAACCTTCCATTCCGCAGATGTTGTATGACCCTAACGGGTCAAGCGATTCCCATAAATATTTCATACAACTACGAGCCCTTCAAGGAGGGAAGGGGTAAACGATGAATTTATCCCAGTGAAGAGTTTTTTGATCCGAGGAACTGAAGTTACCCTCTTCTTCCTTACTTCGAGCCTGATTACCTCCCATTCTCAAGCGTAATATGTGACCCATTACGGTTAAGCACTAATGGTCAAAAGTAGCAGAGATTAGCTACAAAATCCTGAAGGAGGAAGGAGGTTGCTGCAGGAGTGGTTCCTGGTAAGACTCGCTTCTTGCCTCCTGGGACACCCTGAGACGAGGGTCAAGGCAGCACCGGAATTTTAAGAGCATCAGGTAAGGTGAACTGCAGCGAGAGCAAACTTATCTTCATGTTTAAGCGGATTAGTGTTTATATATATATATATATATATATATATATATATATATATATATATATATATATATATATATATATATATATATTATATATATATATATATATATATATATATATATATATATATATATATATATATATATATATATGTGTATATATATATATATATATATATATATATATATATATATATATATATATATATATATATATATATATATATATATATATATATATATATGTATTGTATTATATATATATATATATATATATATATATATATATATATATATATATATATATATATATATATATATATATATATATATATATATATATATATATTTATATACATAGGGAGGTACTACCTCTGAGGTGCGTTTATTGTCTTCTCTGAGGAAGAGGGTCCCCAGTCCAGTTATAGAGTCCAGTTATATGTATACCTAAAAATTAGCTATGATCGAATGGAAAGGTTTAAATATAGATAGAGAGATAAACAGATAGATAGATAGACAAACAGATAGATAGATAGATAGATAAATATATAGATAGATAGATAGATAGATAGATAGATAGATAGAGATAGATAGATAGATAGATAGATAGATAGATAGATAGATAGAAAGAGAGAGAGAGAGAGAGAGAGAGAGAGAGAGTAGTGAGTGATCTGGCAGAAGGTATAGTCACTTGTCAACCCCTCGGCGACGTTGGATCGTCTGACCACAAGGCTGTTTTTACCACACTTAAGATCCCAACAGAACGAGGTGAGGAGTCCACACGCACAACGTGGCTATGGGAAAGAGGTAATTGGCCAGCCCTTTGCTCTGAGCTCGCCACCACCGACTGGAATGCTCTTCTCCAAGGGGATGTTGACAACCAAGTGAAAGCCTTCACTGGACACATCCTTAATTTACAACAGTAACACATTCCTCACCAGCAATATGCGACAAAGCCTACAGATCAGCCTTGGTTTGGCTTTCGTTGTAGAAAGGCTGCTACTGCTAAGTACAAAGCATGGCAAGGTATAAGAGACATCCTACCACCTATAACAGGAACTTACACAGGCAAGCCTATAGGCATATGGGTGACGTTCAAAAGTGGGCCATTGTTAAATGGGAGGTGGATACAAAAGAAAGCTAGCATCAGGTAGGGTAGGCTCAAAAACCTGGTGGTTCCTGGTCAATGACAGACAAGGTTATCTGACTGATGAACCTCATTCCACCTCTAAATCGACAGGATTTTACTAGTAGTCAAGAGAAGGCACCTCTTTGCTGAACACTTTGCTACAAAATGCAAGTTCCTGATCCAGCAAGGGACCCTCCTTGGCTAGCTGCAAGAACTGTGTGAAAACTGTCAGTGGTGACAATAAGGCAGGAGGAGGTGCATTTCCTTCTTAAATCGCTTGACCAAGAAAAGGCTGTGGACCCAGACAAGTTGAGCCCAAGATTGCTGAGAAGATGTGCAAACAAGCTAGCAGCACCTCTAACTAGTATCTTTCAGCACTGCCTAGTACAGTGTAAATGGCCCTCTCTATGGAAAGAGGCAAATGTAGTCCCTGTTCACAAAAAGAAGACCAGCGCACAAATCAGCAACTACAGACCAGTGTCACTCCTGTCAATCACTGGTAAGATCCTTGAGACAATAATCTCAAGGCAAATGACAGAGTTTTTTGACTACCACTCACTACTTTGTGATCGTCAATATGGCTTCAGGAAAGGTTACTCTGCTGCTGATTTGTTGTTAAACCTCTCCACTAAGTGGCACCACTCGCTGAATGAATCCAAAGTCAGCTGTGTGGTAGCACTGGACATTGCTGGCGCTTTCGATCGGGTGTGGCACCAGGGCCTCTTAGCAAAACTTTAAACACTGGGAATTGCAGGCTCTACGCAATGTCTCCTCAGTGATTACCTTCATGGTAGATCTCTAAGTGTAGTTCTCAATGGAACGGAATCAGCAAGACATCCCATTGGGGCAAGTGTTCCACAAGGAAGCGTGCTGGGACCATTGTTATGGAATGTCTAATTTAATGACCTTATTCATCTCACCCCAGAATCCCATGCATATGCAGACGACTGTACACTGACATTCACTTATCCAAGAGAAGAAATGCCAGCTGCTCTAAGCTACATCAATCACCAGCTAAGAGCTATATCAGCTTGACTAAATAGATGGCAAGTAACATTAGCACCTGAGAAAACGCAAATGATGATCGTCTCTAGGCACCATGATGGTAATGCTGGTGCAGTAGTAAGGGTGAATGGGAGGGGGTTGGCACCTGGGGAAAAGTTGATATCCTTGGGGTGAAATTTGACTCCAAACTAACCTTGAAGAACCATGTTGTAAATCTTGCAAACAAGGCAGCCAGGAAGCTTACAGCGCTTCGCCGTATCTCGCATCTGCTTGACAGTAGAGGTTGCAAGATTCTGTACGAGGCACAGTTCGCTCGCAACGAGTATGCTCCACTTTCTTGGTTTGCCTGCCCCCTCTCATCTGCGACTTCTTGACAGAGTGAGAACAGAGCAAGACGTCTCATCTCTCGCCTGCACCCATCCTGGATAGATCTGTCATTTCAGCAGAGCCTTCAACACAGGAGGGATGTGGGTGGCCTTACTGTTATGTACAAGGCCAGTATTATCAAAGTACCACACTTGGATCCACTTCGAGGACAGCGTGAAACAAACTTTTATGGCACAAGACGGGCAGAAAGCAGCAACTTCACTCTGGCTGTACCCTTCTCCAGAACATCACTCCATCTGAGATCCTATATACCCAGGATGACTCGAGTATGGAACACATTCGTACAGCATAATGGTGTCAACGAGATAAAGTCAGTTGATCAAATGAAAATGCTGACGCACAGATGGCTCCAACTTCATCCTGTTCCCTACTTGTATGTCTCATAACAATAAAAATGCTTTCAAATGAGCTGATGTAGGTAACAGCTCTTAGGTTGCCAATAAAGTTAGGAATCCTTAACCTGTAAATAGCTTGTTAATAAAGCTAGGGATCCTTAACCTTGTCAAACCCTAAAAGAGAGAGAGAGAGAGAGAGAGAGAGAGAGAGAGAGAGAGAGAGAGAGAGAGAGAGAGAGAGAGAGAGGAGAGAGAGAGGAGAGAAGAGAGAGAGAGAGAGAAAAAAATGATGAAAGATGACAGAGAGAAACTCTCTCCAGTGGATCTAGGTGTAATCTCCATTATATTTCAGGATATATTCCGCTCGTGGTTATTATATCTTCAAATATGTCGCAACGCTGGAACGGATTCTATTTGGCTATTATCAGGCTCAGGAGTATACTAAGGCTTGATATACTGGGTATATCCAAGCTGACCTAGGTCTGAGGAAAGTCTTCGTTGTGTGGTAATGAAGTTGAAGTTTTGCTAATACTATTGCTACTACCATTACTACTGCTACTTCTGCCATTACTACCATTACTACTGCTACTTCTGCTATTACTACCATTACTACTGCTACTTCTGCTATTACTACTATTACTACTGCTACTGCTGTTACTACCACTACTACTACCTCTCTACTACTGCTACTATTACTGTTGCTGCTACTACTGCTACTATTTCTGTTGCTACTACTACTACTACCGCTACTTTTGCCACCAAAACTACTAATACTACTGTTGCTATTACTACTACTACTGTTGCTACTACTAATACTACTGTTGCTACTACTACTGTTGGTACTACTGCTACCGCTGTTGCTACTACTACTACTGCTGCTGTTGCTACTGTTGCTACTACTTCTACTGTTACTACTAGTACTATTACTACTACTACTACTACTACTACTGCTTCTGTCTCTGCTACTTCTATTACAATTAATACATTCCCTCTCTTTCTCTCTTTCCCTCTCTCTCTCTCTCTCTCTCTCTCTCTATCTCTCTCTCTCTCTCTCTCTCTCTCTCTCTCTCTCTCACTCTCTCTCTCTCTCTCTCTCTCTCTCTCTCTGTTCTCTCTCTCGTTTCTCTCTTTCTCTCTCCCATAATTATCGCATAATTAACCTTCTCCCACATGTTTTCCTTAACACCTGAAGGGAAACACATTAGAATAGAATCAGTCAGAAGGGCGAGGCGTGTGTTGCCTAGATAAGACAAGGCTGGGGGATATATTCAAATCTCTGCGTGGGGAATTTTTTCGTGTGTTTGGAAGCCCTTCCTTTTTCCCCCGGGGGCGGGGAAAAAAAGGATGGTTGAGGGAGAGAGGGAGTACAGGAGGGTCCGTAAATGAGGGTTGAAAAGGGGAAAGAGAGAAGGAAGAGGGAAGGGTGAAGTGGGTTAGGGTTTGTAGGTAAACGGAGATGGATGGAGGAGAGGTGTTAGGAGCGTGGGGGAAGGACGATGGATGAGAGGGAATGGGATAAACGAGGATGTGTTGAGACAAGGTAGGTGGAGGGAGGTAAATAATGGGACAGGGATGGAGGGGACCCTGGTTTGAGGATAGCCAGTGAGAGGAGAGGCTGGAGATAGAATGCTTGGGAGAAGAGAGGAGAGGAGAGGAGACGAGAGGAGACGAGAGGAGACGAGAGGAGAGGAGAGGGGAGGAGAGGAGGGAGAGGGAGAGAAAGAAAGCGAGGAGAGAGTGAAAGAGACAAACAGAAAGAGAAGGGGAACCAAGTGAAGGAGAATGATAGCGAGTGCGAGAAAACTTGAAGAGTCAAAAATAAATTCTTCTGCTGTCTCCAGTGATATCTTCGCCTGTATTCGACCGAAAAAAAGCCTGCTGTGCAGGCGAAACGTTTCGGCAATGAAGAGACCCAAGTGTTGCAAATTAGAATTATTCATCATGATGAAGAATGTTTAGAAGAATGACAATGGTATTTGGAGAGATAGACGTGTATACAGTATCATTACAGATGACTTACAATGTTGAGTGGAGAACCCCTTCATCCCATCCCCTAACTCCTCTCTTCCTCTTTCTACCTCTTTCTCTCTTCTTTCTCCTCCCCTCCAATCGCTCAGGGAGCAGAAACATTCCCCATTCAGCCCTCGGGGCAGTGCCTTTGATCGGCCCCTTGGTAACCTGGGGCCTCAAAGCCAAACAAATCGGGAAAGACTAAGGTGCTGCTCGGCTGGTCACACAATGTTGTTTTATGTAAGTATTTCCCCATCTCTCTCTGTTTTTTTCCTCACACACACACACACACACACACACACACACACACATTTATTTTTAGTCTCAAAAACATGAATAGCAAAGAGAACTCATGATGCATCCATGAATGCAGAGATGCCAAGGGAGGTATGAGAGAGCTTGAAGAAAATATAGAGCATACAAAGAACAGGTAAACAAGCTGATAAGCTTGAGTCGATTATTCGAGGATACAGAACTAAGCTGAAAGAAAGCTTAGCAAAACAAACGAAGAGAAGAAGGGATACTTATGCGAAAAGTTTAGCAAAACAAACGAGGGAAGCTCCCACAAGAGAAATAAACGAGGTTCCATTTGAATCTAGGGAAAACAGGATATAAACAATAGGAGCTTCCGTGGAACCCGTGAACACGTGATGATATTACCAAAACGGTAGGACACAATAAAAGCAATGGGTTCTGAGAGAAGCTGGACCACTGTGTGACCTTAAAATGAAGCTCTTCAATAACAGCATCAGAAGCAACAGCAGCACCAGAGACAACAACAGAAGCATCATTAGCAGCAGCATCAATCGCAGCATCAATATGTAGATCAACGAAAACATCGACAGCAAAACCAACATCATCAACACCATTAAAAATGAAAAAAAAACACATCAAAAGCAGCAGCAACAGCAGCTTCAACATCAGCAGTCGTAACAACAATAAAAACATCTAGAAAAGCAAAAGCAGCAGCAGCAGCAGCAGCAGCAGCACTTGCAGCAGTCACAGCAGAACTCTCTGCCCGTAAATAGACCTCTTTAGATACTGAGATCGTTCTAACGATAAAACTTCTCTCTGTTTCACTTTACAGGAAAAATTCCAACTTTCGTCCCGAGAGGCGAAACGGCTTCATATTAAAGTTTATTTTCGTGTCATTTCACACAGCTGGTTATGAAAGAACTGAGAAGCCACTATGTTTTAGATGGCAACAAAGTTTTTAAAGACATTAATAAATAAATAAATCATATATATATATATATATATATATATATATATATATATATATATATATATATATATATA
This sequence comes from Cherax quadricarinatus, assembly GCF_038502225.1. Lineage (NCBI taxonomy): Eukaryota > Metazoa > Arthropoda > Malacostraca > Decapoda > Parastacidae > Cherax > Cherax quadricarinatus. Next base: position 10,860,236 of record NC_091330.1, read on the forward strand.
TATATATATATATATATATATATATATATATATATATATATATATATATATATATATATATATATATATATATATATATATATATATCTATATATATATATATATATATATATATATATATATATATATATAAATATAGGGAGGTACCACCTCTAGAACTGTTATGGGGACCCTCATCCTCAGAGAAAAGAATAAACTTGCTTCTGGGAAAACTCAAGATTCTCCCTGAAGCTGTTTGAGAATTTTCTCCTACCACCCCCTATATTATGTATATATATTTTATTTAAAGACAAAATACATTGACAAAACATTCACAAAAATATGATACAAAGTAAAACAACATAGGTAACTCAGAGCTACATCTCGAATACTTCGTCCAGCTCCCCTGCGGTGGGCCGCGTGCCCAGAATGCTGCAGGCATTTCCTCTCTGGATCGCAACACTGAGTCTCTGAAAGAGGAAGCTGGTCGCCCTGTGGTCCTTGGTTTCTATGATGAGCTTTTCACCCAGCTCTTTGAGGAACTTTAGAGCACACTTGCCCCATGCTCCAAGGGTCTCCGACCCTATTGGAATGAAGTTATAGCAAGGGGGAAGGTCTTCATATTTTCGGATCTTCTGGGTCTCCCTGTGGCTGGCAGCTCCACCCCCTTCCACTACAGAGTATGGCAAGTAGGTGTCTGCCAATGTGGCAGCACAGGTGTAGTCCCAGGCAATCTGCTTTCCATCCTTCCAGGGTAGCATAGTGGCTCCATCAGGACGCTTTTGACTTCCATCAGACCTCTGTACTTGGGGTTCCCGTTGAGCTGGGCAACGGGCTGTGGCGAGGCTTCTCTTTATTATGTCATTGATCTCCTCATGTCTGGCATACTTCCCTTCTGCTGTGTGGCACACGAGACCATGGAGTCCGAATTGATCAGCTGTCGCCCTGCCGCAAATACACCTATGTTCGGTGAGGATGGGGGCGGCTAGGCGAAGAGCAACACCAATCCGAATGGCCTGTGGGTCGAGACGGGTGCCCAGGGAGGAATTGGGAACAGCTAACAGGAAATCTCCTGAGTGTGGTGCCTTCACTGCCAGGAGACGAGCTTTGTTCTTTCCTGAAGCATTGGAGAGCATTGTGTTGGCGATTTTTTCCATGATCGGTTTGTCCCAGTGGGACTGTTTGTGCTGTTTGGGAGGAGCTGGTCTACTGGAGGAGTCTGTAAGGGTGTCCCACCGAATTGCTGCTTCAGTAAACCTGGGGTCTTGAGCTCCTACCAAGTCTCTCAAGCGTTCGGGCACTATCTTCTTGACTAATGCACTATATATATATATATATATATATATATATATATATATATATATATATATATATATGTACATATAGTACATGATGCTCGAAAATACATTTCGAGTACATATTGCTCCTTGTTTATCACAGATTACAATGCGAAAATCTCATCCAGCTCCTCTGAGCTGGGCTACGTACCCAGGATACAGCAGGCAGTACCCCACTGAACCGCAGCGCTGAGTCGCTGGAACAGAAAACTAGCAGCACTGGAATCCCTGATGAGTTTTTTGCCTAGCTTCTTAAGGAACTTAGATGCACTCTTTCCTCATGGGCCAAGGGTCTCTGAGCCTATGGGAACAAACATATAATGATAGGAAAGTTCACTGCATTTTGTAGACTTTTGATACTCCCTGAGGCTGGCATCTGCCCCTCCTTCCTCCCTGGTGTATTGGAGATAGATATCAGGAAATGTGGATATTCATGAGTAGTCCCATACCGCCTGGTTGCCGTCTGTCCAGGCTTGAAGGGTTATATTATCTGGATGCTTTTGGTTGCCATCACATCTGCATAGTTGAGGTGGCTTCCTTATTGTTGGGCATCCTGCTGATGTGAGGCTCCTCTTGATACTCTTGTTAACTTTATAATGCATTGCATTCTTTCCCTCGGATCTACGGCAAATAACACCATGGTACCCTAATCGGTTTGCTGATTCACTGCCGCAACTACACCTGCGTTTGGCGACAATAGGGGCTGAAAGGTGAAAGGCAGCACCACTGCATATGGTCTTGGTATCGAGACTGCCAACAGGAAGTACCCTGTATGAGGAGCTCTCACTACTAAGAGGTGGGCTCTCTCCTTCCCCAACACACTCTGAAGAATTATTGAGCTATATTTTCCACTATTATTCCCCTATAATTTTTGCATTCTCTTTTGTCCCCTTTGCCTTTATATAAGGGAGCTATGCATGCTCTCTGCCAATCCCTAGGTACCTTACCCTCTTCCATACATTTATTAAATAATTGCACCAACCACTCCAAAACTATATCCCCACCTGCTTTTAACATTTCTATCTTTATCCCATCAATCCCGGCTGCCTTACCCCCTTTCATTCTACCCACTGTCTCACGAACTTCCCCCACACTCACAGCTCGCTCCTCCTCACTCCTACAAGATGTTATTCCTCCTTGCCCTATACACGAAATCACAGCTTCCCTATCTTCATCAGCATTTAACAATTACTCAAAATATTCCCTCCATCTTCCCGATACCTCTAACTCTCCATTTAAAAACTCTCCTTTCCTATGTTTAACAATCAAATCCATTTGTTCTCTAGGCTTCCTCAACTTATTAACCTCACTCCAAAGCTTTTTCTTATTTTCTACAAAATTTTGTTGAAAACATTTCACTCACTCTCTCATTTGCTCTCTGTTTACATTGCTTCACCACTCTCTTAACCTCTTTTTTCCTTTCCATGTACTCCTCCCTCCTTGCATCACTTCTACTTTGTAAAAACGTAAAAACCTCTCATATGCTAACTTTTTCTCTCTTACTACTCTCTTTACATCATCATTCCACCAATCGCTCTTCTTCCTTCCATCACCCAATATCCTGTAACCACAAACTTCTGCTGAACACTCTAACCTACAATCTTAAACGTACCCCATACATTTTCAATCCCATTGCCTATGCTCTCACTAGCCCATCTATCTTCCAATAGTTGTTTATATCTTACCCTAACTGCCTCCACCTTTAGCTTATAAACTTTCACCTCTCTCTTACCTGCTGCTTCCATTTTCCTTGTATCCCATCTACCTTTTACTCTCACTGTAGCTACAACTAAAAAGAGATCTGATATGTCTGTAGCCCTCTTCTCTCTCTCTCTCTCTCTCTCTCTCTCTCTATATATATATATATATATATATATATATATATATATATATATATATATATATATATATATATATACATATATATATATATATATATATATATATATACATATATATATATATATATATATATATATATATATATATATATATATATATATATATATATATATATATATATATATATATATATATATATATATATATATATATATGTGTGTCGTGCCGAATAGGCAGAACTTGCGATCTTGGCTTAAATAGCAACGCTCATCTTGCCATATTCTGAACCTAACGAAAAAAATATGTTTCACTGTGTTCGTTTAGTATTAAATTATTTTAAACAAATCTAAAATATATTTAGTTGGGTTAGGCTAAAATAAAATGCTCTTGTTATAATAAGGTTAGGTAAGTTTTCTAAGATTCTTTTGGTGCAAAATTAAAATTTTTTACATTAACATTAATGAAAAAAATATATCTTTAAACGTATAAGAGAAAATGTTAGAAAGGACTTAATTTTAAATGAGTTCTTGCTAATTGACCAGTTTTGCATATTCGGCACGACATATATATATATATATATATATATATATATATATATATATATATATATATATATATATATATATATATATATATATATATATATATATATATATATATATATATATATATATATATATATATATATATATATATATATATATATACATATCGCTTTTGTTTTCCGAAGGTCAGGTGTCTACATCATGTCTGGTCAGTGATGGGGTAACATGATACATCCTTGTATCAATCACGTTGATAACTCGGATAGGATGGCAGCCATTAATGTCGACATGGGATAATTGTTTCAGAGCCACCCAGATACGACCTCACTTGTTCGTCCGGGTGCCAGAGTGCCTTACTCTCCGTCCGGGTGCCTACGAAGAGTACCAGCAGACCCCACCTGCTCACTGGGAAGCTCACATCTCTCCCGCCTGGTCTAGTTCCTGGCAAGACGAGAAACACTAAAGTTGAGAGAGCTTGCCTGCTGTTTTGAGCCTGGATTGCCATGGGTTCCAATCCCGTCCCTTCACTAAGGAGCCTCTAGCGACAATCGGTTTCTTCTAGAAGACATTTGTTAGTCAAAACCCGACACCATTCGCACCATGTTTCGTGCATCAGTCTGTCAAGGTTAAAGAACACTTCAGGCATAAGTCTCTGTCGTACTTACAGAACGTGTAAAACATCTTGCTCTGCCGGAATAATAGAACGTTTCACGTATCACTCTGCAGCAGTTATAGAACGTTTCTGTTTTTCATTGACTGTATAATGTAAATGCTTTCATGTGTCATTCAATCATTTAGAAAAGTAAAATAAGCTTTCAGTCTCCGTAGAGAATACCATCATAAGAATTCTCAAGTGTTATTAATTCATATTTCTGTACCACTAGCTGTCTAAATATTAAGCAAAATGAGCTTCGAAGTCTTAAATTTTCTATTAGTCGCTGCTAAGTTCCTTGGTGGGTTTCCTTTCTCAATTGTCTACAAAAATGACAGCGCCGAGGTGCTTGGGTCACGAATTTTATTGCCTCCAATAGGAGACCCGGTATGTCGTGCTCATCAAGATAATTTCGTTCCAAATGACACGCGTGCAACGTTTCAGTTCAGGAGGAGTAGCTTTGGGATATTCTGGTCTTCCGTGATGATCTTGTTCTTCTTCGCTGGCGCCTACGTGAATTTCTTAGTACCGGATTTCAACACACTGTTCGGGATATCAGTCGTCCTGAGCACCGCCAGGGCTTTTTCATTAAGACTGGGTGGGATAACGACGGCTGTGCTGCTGCTGTATATGGCTTGTAGGAGTCCTCGTCTAGTAAAGATTGTGAGTAGCCTTCTTTCCCATCCAATTACTGCTGTCCGACCCACGCTTATCTGGAACCCTCTGAAAGACGTCTTTTTCTTATTGGTTGTCTTTAGTTCCCTTGTTTCGGTGGTGGTAGCCTTGACAATTCATCTCATAATTAAATGCACTCAATTAATCCACTCGAGCAATATTTTGACTTACACAGTAATGGTGGCTTTACTTCTGCTCAAGGCTATATTGAAGCTTCTCGTGACATTATTGTTGTATGTGATGGCTCAGATGATAGCATCGTTATACGGTAGCATTCTGTGTCAGCCTCCTTCAGACACTCAGGGCGACGAAGTGAAAGAGGGAAGGAAAACAAAAAGCACAGAGTATACAGATTCCACCCCGAAGAACCTAGATCCCTGGAGGAAAAATGTAACCTTAAGCTCTGAGAGAAACACAACATCAGGAACCAAGAGAATTAATCAAGCTGGGTTTCCTCCAATATCCTTCACGAAAGAATCGCTGAAGGAAGCTTGCAAGAGAGTTCTGGACCTCCACGATTACCAGAACCTCATCAACGACTACTTTACGTATCCGGTGCTGCTGGCGCTGCTAGATAATCTGGTTGTCACCATCGGTTTTATCTTCTTCTTGACCTCACATAGTGAGATCTTTCCAACTCACGGAGTGGCGGCAGTCTTCATCACCTGGGACAGCTTGGCTATGGTCCTGCTGACTTGCTCTGCCCCGGAACACGTGCTCGACCAGGTATGTCTGATGTGCTTCACTGTTTGTAAATAGAAGCTATACGATGTTTTGGTCCCACATAAACCATTGTCAAGTCCAGAATATTAATGGTCCAAAATAGATCGAAACGTCGACTATTTTTAATTCCCTATTCTGGGGGTTAGTTTGGATTGCTCCACAGGGGTGTTGTGACAATCGTTCCTTTCCTATATGTATCTCCCTGGGTTCAACTAAAGCTCTTGTTATGAATAGTCTCTAACACCATGGGTTCTCTCATAACTACTCATGAAGCTGTGTATGATGTCTGTCTTCCCTTCTTGGATTTCTAACACACTTCGTCTGTATCCTCAAGCTTAAGAATGATTTTTTTGTTGTTTTCATCATCGATTATTCGTATAACTTAAATTTGCGTCTTTTCTTCCCTGGAGACTTCTATGTTAAACAGTCTGCCTTTGTCTCTCACTTGTATATAAATATGAGTATCTTGTACGTCATGACAATATCTCTTCCGATACCTATCTTCTTCTGTGATCTGTAGCTCAGATTCACTCTTATTGCAAGAAGAATAAAAGTCATAATACCCTGGCAGGAACAATTCACAGGTAACTCATTTGGACATGAAATTAGATGATGTTTAGGTTCGTCCTAGATTTGATAATGGTACAGAACGGCCGAAACGTCGCCAACTTTACTTACAGTCCCCTGTTATTTCTCAGTCTTGCAGATCCGGGTTAAATCTGGCAACTAACTTAAATACATTTTCAACGTATTTACATGCTAAGCAAAGGCTCCAAGCTGGAGCCACTTACTCGAATTTTAATCCTACATATGCTGTGTACAGGACCTTGCATTATTTGTAGTCTGTTTATGTGTTACTGTATGCTGTGAAGTACTGAAGACGGGACACGACTATCATAGCTCTGCTCCTATTGCTTCAAATAGGTAAAAATAAATAGGCAAAACCAACACCAACAAACACCCACCCCCACACACACACACACACACACACACACACACACACACACACACACACACACACACACACACACACATCGTACGGCACGTTTAACATTGTAATTCTTCTCCACAGAAAGAGAAACTCAAATCGTATTTAATCAAGCAGATGATTAGGACAGAGAACCAGGAGTTACAAGAGCAGGTAAGCACATATAAACATTAGAGATAATTGATAACGTTTATATAGGGAAAAACAACGTATGTAGAGGGAAAATATTGTGGATAGTGGTAAGGATATTAATCAAATGTGAGTTCTGTTTATTTTGTAACGTGGTTTGATTCATGCCTGCACTGTTGTACTTTCACATTACGATGGTTCCCACACTTATGTCTCTGCACTGTATTGGTTCTTACACCTGTACCTCTGAGCTACAAGGGTTCTCACACCTGTATCACTGCACTGCGGCGATTCCCGCACCTGCACCTCTGCACTAGGAGGGTTCCCACACCTATACTTCTGCACTACGTGGGTTCCCACATCTGTACCTCTGAACTACGAGGGCTCCCACACCTGTACCTCTGCACTAAGAAGGTTCCCACACCCGTGCCTCTGCATTATGAGGGTTCCCACACCTGTACCTCTGCACTATGAGGATTCCTACACCTGTACCACTACACTACGGTGGATCCCACACCTGTAACTGTATTCCTTCATAACAATGATCCAATCGCTTGTGTCGATGCACAACAATATTTCCGTTATTTGTACCCGTGTACCAAAATAGTCCCAACACCTGTATCCTTCCACTTCAATAGTCCCAAAAAAGTATCCCTGAAATTCCTAAAATGGTTAGATTAATGGGATTTTAATCTTATCGACTATACGATAAGCTTAAAACCTTATTGATGACTATGCTTCACGCTTCGTAACATCACCTGCATCCCCATCTCTCATCAATTATCATCGCAACTGTAATCACCTGTCACCCCCACCTGTAATCACTTGTCATACCCACCTGTAATCACCTGTCATACCCAGCTGTAATCACGTCATCCCCACTAATTATCACCACCTGTCACCTGCTTCCTACCTCAGCTGAGGAAGGAAACAGGCGACACATTTTACTTGCCAGAATGATCGAATGAATGACTGCCTTCCTCAGATGAGGCAACTGCTACTCTTGCTTCAGCTGTCGCCAAATTTCAGTTTGGGAGGCTACTTCGTCCTCGCCAGGGCCAGAATTATTGACGTGAGTATTTTCTACCAGAGCTTAAAAAAATTACTACTGAAATCACCAGCATCATATGATGTTACCTTTATTTTTTAAAGGGGTGGACTGATAAATCAGCTTAAGGCTGCCTTGAGGTGTATAACTGGAAAACAGGAATAAATAAAGGGGATGTAAATAACATGCTAAAAATATCTAGCCTAGACAGGACTCGCAACAATGGTTTTAAGCTGGAAAAATTCAGATTCATGAACGATATAGAAAAGCACTGGTTTGGTAATAGAGTTGTAGATGAGTGGAACAAACTCCCGAGTACCGTCATAGAAACTAAGACGTTGTGTAGTTTTAAAAATAGGTTAGATAAATACATGAGTGAGTGTGGGCAGGTATGCGTTGAACCTGACTAGCTGGTGCTACTGGGTCAGAAGCCGTGCTCCTTCCTTAAGTGGAGGTGACCTGACTGGTTGGGCCATTGGTCTAAGCTGGAGGTTGACATGGACCTGCCCCACACTGGCCAGTAGGCCTGCTGCAGTGTTCATTCTTTCTTATGTTTTTAACTAACACCCTCGTCAGGAGGCATTTTCCCTGTTTCCTGACGAATCTTGCCTAACCTAGAAGGAGGTGTGACATATGATGGAGAAATTCCTTCGCTAGAGCCAGAGGGAACATTAATAAATGATGGAAAGACTTTTACAAGAAGAGCTAAGGCAGCCATAATATCTGATGGAGTGCCTCCATCAGGAGAGCTCGAGTAACCCATAATACTAATAAAAGCATTAATATTTATATTATTTTATTATTATTATTATTATTATTATTATTATTATTATTATTATTATTATTATTATTATTATTATTATTATTATTATTATTGTTATTATTATTATTATTATTATTATTATTATTATTATTATTATTTTATTATTACTATTATGATGATGATGATGATGATAGGTATATTTATTTTAACTAGTTTTTAAAAAACAATAATATTAAAGGAAATAACATTTTTATTTTAAATATTATAATACTAATTATTATTATTTCATAGTTATTATTAATTATTTTCATTATTACTTATAAACGTGATGCATTTTTTATGATTATAGTTGTATTTCAGATGGCAAGGTTTGTGGCAATGTACGTGGTCATCCTTCATCAGTTCTGGATCAACGAAGACTACATGACTAGTGCCACAAACTCAACAACTTCTCCGCAGTGCCACCAGGAACACAGCTTCTCCTGAGTGTCACGGGAGAGACAACTTCAATAAGTGCCACTAAAACGAGCGTTGCACAGCAGCGTATCTCAGTGTGTAATGAGAGGAACAGTGTATGTTCACGCGTATATATATATATATATATATATATATATATATATATATATATATATATATATATATATATATATATATATGTCGTGCCGAATAGGCAGAACTTGCGATCTTGGCTTAAATAGCAACGCTCATCTTGCCATATAGGACAAGTGAAAATTTGTGTATGCAATAATTTCGCCAAAATCATTCTGAACCTAACGAAAAAATATATTTCACTGTGTTTGTTTAGTATTAAATTATTGTAAACAAATCTAAAATATATTTAGTTGGGTTAGGCTAAAATAAATTGTTCTTGTTATAACAAGGTTAGGTAAGTTTTCTAAGATTCTTCTGGTGCAAAATTAAATTTTTTTACAATAACATTAATGAAATAAATATATCTCTAAACGTATAAGAGAAAATTTTAAAAAGGACTTAATTTTAAATAAGTTCTTGCTAATTGACCAGTTTTACATATTCGGCACGACATATATATATATATATATATATATATATATATATATATATATATATATATATATATATATATATATATATATATATATATATATATATATATGTTTGTGTTTTCTGTCAATGTATTCTGGCTATTAATAAAGTTCACATAGAATGTACGTAGAATATAATGGGTCGTAGGAGAAGAAAATATTCAAACAGCTCCGGGGGAGAACATTGAGTTTTCCCTGATGTACGTTTATTGTCTTCTCTGAGGATGAGGGGCCCTAGTACACAGTTCTAGAGATGGTACCTCCCTATATATTATTTAATATATATATATATATATATATATATATATATATATATATATATATATATATATATATATATATATATATATATATATATATATATATATATATATATATTATTGTAACCACTGACGAGTGGTATTGATCAATAACAACACTGCGCTAGCCAAGGATTCGAACGCATGTTGTACTGACCTGCCTCATGGTAAGCGAGAACCACATGACGCTTTAAACCACAGGACCACCCAACCCTACAAGAATGGCGCAGCCAGCAATGCTAGCTGTTGGGGCCGCCATCCGAGGGCATACGGAGGTGTGGGAGCTTCTAAGGTAATTTCGTTCTCATCCTTGTTTGGTGTACTAGCTGCGCCATTCTTGTAGGGTTGGGTGGTCCTGTGGTTTAAAGCATCATGTGGTTCTCGCTTACCATGAGGCAGGGCAATACAACATGGGCTCGAATCCTTGGCTAGCGCAGTGTTGTTATTGATATATATATATATATATATATATATATATATATATATATATATATATATATATAAGATTGAATATCAGATTGGAGGGAGAGAGTATGGAGGAGGTGAACGTATTCAGATATTTGGGAGTGGACGTGTCAGCGGATGGGTCTATGAAAGATGAGGTGAATCATAGAATTGATGAGGGAAAAAGAGTGAGTGGTGCACTTAGGAGTCTGTGGAGACAAAGAACTTTGTCCTTGGAGGCAAAGAGGGGAATGTATGAGAGTATAGTTTTACCAACGCTCTTATATGGGTGTGAAGCGTGGGTGATGAATGTTGCAGCGAGGAGAAGGCTGGAGGCAGTGGAGATGTCATGTCTGAGGGCAATGTGTGGTGTGAATATAATGCAGAGAATTCGTAGTTTGGAAGTTAGGAGGAGGTGCGGGATTACCAAAACTGTTGTCCAGAGGGCTGAGGAAGGGTTGTTGAGGTGGTTCGGACATGTAGAGAGAATGGAGCGAAACAGAATGACTTCAAGAGTGTATCAGTCTGTAGTGGAAGGAAGGCGGGGTAGGGGTCGGCCTAGGAAGGGTTGGAGGGAGGGGGTAAAGGAGGTTTTGTGTGCGAGGGGCTTGGACTTCCAGCAGGCATGCGTGAGCGTGTTTGATAGGAGTGAATGGAGACAAATGGTTTTTAATACTTGACGTGCTGTTGGAGTGTGAGCAAAGTAACATTTATGAAGGGATTCAGGGAAACCGGCAGGCCGGACTTGAGTCCTGGAGATGGGAAGTACAGTGCCTGCACTCTGAAGGAGGGGTGTTAATGTTGCAGTTTAAAAACTGTAGTGTAAAGCACCCTTCTGGCAAGACAGTGATGGAGTGAATGATGGTGAAAGTTTTTCTTTTTCGGGCCACCCTGCCTTGGTGGGAATCGGCCGGTGTGATAATAAATAAAAATAAATAAAATATATATATATATATATATATATATATATATATATATATATATATATATATATATATATATACATGAGAGAGAGAGAGAGCAAGGTCTCCAGAATATTTGGAGTATATTCACTTGCTTTGGAATAAAGTGGGTGTTTTTTTTTCGGGGCAAATTTAGTGGAGTGGCAGAGAGAGTTCGCTGGCTGGTGTCGTATATTGGCGAAGGTGCTATCTGCTGGTCGTCAGGCCTGCACACCAGGCTCTTTACTCACTCACCCGCCTGCCCACTCACACGCACACGCATGCACGCACGCGCGCGCAAACACACACACACACACACACACATACACACACACACACACACACACATACCCACACACACACACACACACACACACGTACACACACACACACATTTATATATTATATATATACACACAGAGGGAGAGAGATGTATATCTGCGTACATACACAAGAGGCACATACTTCTTAATAACTAACTTATGACCTGAGAATAAACAAAGATTTTCGAGAAAAAAAAAATAAAAAATTCCTTGGAAGTACATTGTGAGGCGCGGATGAGGGTGGGATGAAGCGAGGAGCGGCCAGCTTGTGCCGGTAAGTAGACCCATGCAATATTTATGAAGTCTTGCCGAGGCAGGGTGGATAGAAGGCAGTGGATACCTCCCTGCCACGTGGATAGATGCTCAACTAAAGAGGTAGTGCTGAAGAGGATAAGTGGGTGGCCGCTAGTGGAGTGGATGGAAGCTCGCCTGCTAAGTTAGGGTGGATAGGAAGAAGTGGATAGAAGCACCCTGCAAGATGGATAGCAGCTCATCTCCCCTAGCAACGAGAACAAGAGACTGTGGACAGTGTCCTGCATGGGAGGGACAGAGAGATAGATAGAGAGATAGAGAGATGGATAAATAGATAGATAGATAGATAGATAGATAGATAGACAGAGAGAGAGAGAGAGAGAGAGAGAGAGAGAGAGAGAGAGAGAGAGAGAGAGAGAGAGAGAGAGAGAGAGAGAGAGAGAGAGAGAGAGAGAGAGAGGGAGCGACTCACCTGATGGACTCGGGTAGGATGGAGAGTACCTAATCATAAGTCCGTAAACTCTGATGGAAGAGTCGGCAAAGTCCTGCTTTATAACGAAAGGCTTTAGACCGGCCACACAATGAGGGCAAAATCAGTGCCGTGATAAACGAGAAGGGAAGACAGTGATGATAGGGCACGCGAGGGAGAAAGTCTGAGAGAGAGAGAGAAAAAAAGAGAAAGAATTTATGTTTTAAATTTAGGTGCACGTAATGCCAAGATATAAATAGGTGAGTAAATAGCAATGCGTCTTGTGTGTTACCGTACACTGGAGAGAGGAAGGTCGTAGGAATTGTGTTTGCGGGTTTCCATACAGGTGTAAATATGCTTATAAAACACGGTATGGCATTATTTTGGAGAGTGTGGAACAGTGTAGGTGCGTATATGGAGCGAAAATAGTGAGGGGGTAGAGGATAGGGAGAGGCTTTCGGTAGGTGTAATGGATGTTGGAAGAGGAGAAGAGCAGGTGGTGGAGACGGAAAGGAAGAGAGAGAAGGCGGCGAAGGCAGATAAGGGCGCAGAGGAGAAATAGGAAGAGAAGCTGGAGAAGGCGGGGAGGGAGACAAGAGTGTACAGCAATCAGGAATGTATAGCATCGCCTAGCAGCGGCGGCAGCGGCGGCAGCGGCGGCAGCGGCGGCAGCGGCGGCAGCGGCGGCAGCGGCGGCAGCGGCGGCAGCGGCGGCAGCGGCGGCAGCGGCGGCAGCGGCGGCAGCGGCGGCTCCGGCGCTGGGGCCGCCGGCGGCGGCGGCGGCGGCGACGGTGACAAGTACCCTCCTCCTCATCTCACTCACTCGATCAGTTCATCACTTCAACATCCCTTAATCCTTTAGGCTTTTCGAAACACCTTCCATTTATCCCGTCTGTTTCCACTTTGCTGTTTCCAGCAGTACCCGCTCAGTAATCCTTGCGGACGAATTCAACACCTGTCCTCTCTCACTATCAGGCTGATCAAAATCTATTTCACTCTTTGATAATGCGTCCTTTTCTGCTGTATTTTATTCTTTGACTATTAAGAGTCATTTTTTTTTATCTTTTTCTTTAATAATTATACATGTAAAGATATATTTCTTCATTTATGTTAATTTAAAAATTAATGATTTGGTACCAAAAAAATCTTAGAAAATTTACCTAACGTTATTATGACAAACGCAATTTAATTTAGCTTAATCCAACTAAATATGTTTTAAATAAGTTTACCATATTTTGGTAATAAACAAACACAATGAAATATGTATTTTCGTTAAATTCAGAATAATTTTTGCGAAATTATTACATACATAAATTTTTCCTTGCCCTATTCGGCAAGAAGTGCATTGCTATTTAAGCCATAATCGCAGTTTTTACTTATTCGGCACGATATATACATTATATATATATATATATATATATATATATATATATATATATATATATATATATATATATACATATATACAAACACTGATCTCTGGCTGAAGGAGACTCGAACCTACGAACCTTAGGACAAGGTACGCAGTTCTTTTCCAATCTACCCACACTGGACAATACCTTGGCGTGTAGCTTGCGCTACACGTTTGATCCAAGGCATATATATATATATATATATATATATATATATATATATATATATATATATATATATATATATATATATATATATATATATACATATATATATATATATATATATATATATATATATATATATATATATATTTATATATATATATATACATTATTTTTATTTTTTATTATCACACTGGCCGATTCCCACCAAGGCAGGGTGGCCCGAAAAAGAAAAACTTTCACCATCATTCACTCCATCACTGTCTTGCCAGAAGGGTGTTTTACACTACAGTTTTTAAACTGCAACATTAACACCCCTCCTTCAGAGTGCAGGCACTGTACTTCCCATCTCCAGGACTCAAGTCCGGCCTGCCGGTTTCCCTGAACCTCTTCATAAATGTTACTTTGCTCACACTCCAACAGCACGTCAAGTATTAAAAACCATTTGTCTCCATTCACTCCTATCAAACACGCTCACGCATGCCTGCTGGAAGCCCAAGCCCCTCGCACACAAAACCTCCTTTACCCCCTCCCTCCAACCTTTCCTAGGCCGACCCCTACCCCGCCTTCCTTTCACTACAGACTGATACACTCTTGAAGTCATTCTGTTTCGCTCCATCTCTCTACATGTCCGAACCACCTCAACAACCCTTCCTCAGCCCTCTGGACAACAGTTTTGGTAATCCAGCACCTCCTCTTAACTTCCAAACTACGAATTCTCTGCATTATATTCACACCACACATTACCCTCAGACATGACATCTCCGCTGCCTCCAGCCTTCTCCTCGCTGCAACATTCATCACCCATGCTTCACACCCATATAAGAGAGTTGGTAAAACTATACTCTCATACATTCCCCTCTTTGCCTCCAAGGACAAAGTTCTTTGTCTCCACAGAGTCCTAAGTGCACCACTCACTCTTTTCCCCTCATCAATTCTATGATTCACCTCATATTTCATAGACCCATCCGCTGACACGTCCACTCCCAAATATCTGAATACATTCACCTCCTCCATACTCTCTCCCTCCAATCTGATATCCAATCTTTCATCACCTAATCTTTTTGTTATCCTCATAACCTTACTCTTTCCTGTATTCACTTTTAATTTTCTTCTTTTGCATACCCTACCAAATTCATCCACCAATCTCTGCAACTTCTCTTCAGAATCTCCCAAGAGCACAGTGTCATCAGCAAAGAGCAACTGTGACAACTCACACTTTGTGTGTGATTCTTTATCTCTTAACTCCACTCCTCTTGCCAAGACCCTCGCATTTACTTCTCTTACAACCCCATCTATAAATATATTAAACAACCACGGTGACATCACACATCCTTGTCTAAGGCCTACTTTTACTGGGAAATAATTTCCCTCTTTCTTACGTACTCTAACTTGAGCCTCACTATCCTCGTAAAAACTCTTCACTGCTTTCAGTAACCTACCTCCTACACCATACACCTGCAACATCTGCCACACACACACACACACACACACACATATATATATATATATATATATATATATATATATATATATATATATATATATATATATATATATATATATATATATATATATATATATATATATATATATATATATATATATATATATATATATATATAAATGTACACAGTGAAAGGAGTAAAATATAAAATCTTGACCGCAGCATAGTGTTCAAAATAATACAATTACCGAGCAAAACAAGCTCCGGCAATTGCTGAATGCTTTACAAAGTTTGCAAATGGAATAACTGGCTGGGCGAGCCTTCACTGGCGCCAGGTTATGGCCACCTAACTCACATTAATGTACACAACCTTGTCCAATATATGCAGTTATTGGCGACGGGGCCATTGCGGATACACAAAATTACTGTTATAGCGGCCTGTGTCCGGTTCAGTGGTTGTCCGCTGTTGATATATATATATATATATATATATATATATATATATATATATATATATATATATATATATATATATATCACATTGTATAGTGATTCCTCTGTGTCCGGTTCCAAGGTCTTGGATCGACTGGACTACGTAATGAAGGAATTTACGTCTATGTTTGTTGCTTTGCAATGTTGATGTCTGGCCGTAAATGGTTGTTTACCTAATTTCCTTTTTGTCCTAATTTATCTACCCAAGTGTTCAGAGATGCGGATATGCAATTGTCTATTATTTTTGCTAATGCATATACCTGGAGGTTACCTGGAGGTTATTCCGGGGATCAACGCCCCCGCGGCCCGGTCCATGACCAGGCCTCCCGATGGATCAGGGCCTGATCAACTAGGCTGTTACTGCTGGCCGCACGCAGTCCAACGTACGAGCCACAGCCCGGCTGATCCGGCACTGACTTTAGGTATCTGTCCAGCTCTCTCTTGAAGGCAGCCAGGGGTTTATTGGCAATTCCCCTAATGCTTGATGGGAGGCTGTTGAACAGTTTTGGGCCCCGAACACTTATGGTGTTTTCTCTTAGTGTACCAATGGCGCCCCTACTTTTTATTGGCGGCATTTTGCATCGCCTGCCCAGTCTTTTACTTTCGTAGGGAGTGATTTCTGTGTGCAGATTTGGGACCATTCCTTCCAAGATTTTCCAAGTGTAGATTATGATATATCTCTCCCTCCTGCGTTCCAACGAGTACAAGTCAAGTGCTTCCAAGCGTTCCCAGTAGTTAAGGTGCTTGACAGAACTTGTACGTGCAGTAAAGGATCTCTGTACACTCTCCAGATCTGCGATTTCACCTGCTTTGAATGGAGATGTTAATGTACAGCAGTATTCCAGCCTAGAGAAAACAAGTGATTTGAAAAGGATCATCATGGGCTTGGCATCTCTCGTTTTGAAAGTTCTCATTATCCATCCTATCATTTTCTTTGCACGAGCGATCGTGGCACTGTTGTGATCCTTGAAAGTGAGATCCTCAGACATTACTACTCCCAGGTCCCTTACATTATTTTTCCGCTCTATTGTATGGCCGGAGTCAGTAGTATACTCTGTTCTAGTTATTATCTCCTCCAGTTTTCCATAACGGAGTAGTTGGAATTTGTCCTCATTAAACATCATATTGTTTACCGTTGCCCACTGGAAAACTTTGTTTATATCTTCTTGGAGGTTAACCGCGTCCTCTGCAGATGACAGCCTCATGCAGATCCTAGTATCATCCGCAAAGGATGATACGGTGCTGTGGTGTATATCTCTGTTTATGTCTGATATGAGGATAAGGAATAAGATGGGGGCGAGTACTGTGCCTTGTGGAACAGAGCTCTTCACTATGGCAGCCTCCGATTTAACTCTGTTGACCACTACTCTTTGTGTTCGATTTGTTAGGAAGTTGAAGATCCATCTCCCCACTTTCCCAGTTATTCCTTTAGCACGTATTTTATGGGCTATTACGCCATGATCGCATTTGTCAAATGCTTTTGCAAAGTCTGTGTATATTACATCTGCATTCTGATTTTCTTCCAGTGCATCCAAGGCCATGTCATAGTGATCCAGTAGTTGTGAGAGGCAGGAGCGACCTGCCCTGAACCCATGTTGCCCTGGATTGTGCAGATTTTGGGAATCCAGGTGATTTGCAATCCTGCTTCTTAGCACTCTTTCAAAGATTTTTATGATGTGGGACGTCAGAGCTATTGGTCTATAGTTCTTAGCTAATGCTTTGCTGCCACCTTTATGGAGTGGGGCTATATCCGTTGTTTTAAGTGACTGTGGAATTTCACCCATGTCCAAGCTCCTCCTCCATAGTGTACTTAGGGCACGCGAGAGGGGTTTCTTGCAGTTCTTAATGAAAACAGAGTTCCACGAGTCTGGGCCCGGGACTGAGTATTATAAGCATTATAAGTAAGATATTTATATATTTTTAATACGGAATACTGCAGATCAACAGGTATGACATCTGTTTGAACACTTCTACCAAATATTTTACTATTAATTAAACTATAACACTAAACGAAAGTCGTACCACAGTATCCATCAGTTGGCCTGTTCCAGCCAGCGTTTTTACATTCATCCCCTCTTCTCGTTCCAATCTATCTGATGTCTCCAATTTTCGTCGTGCTTGTTTGTATATCCCTTGAACAACACGCAGTCGTTGCGACAGCTTGTAAAGCCACTCTTCTCTTGCTCTAGATTGCATGTCAAGACGTCCATCGCTGTAGCATGCTCTTAGCTTCGATATTCCTCAGGGAGTCTGTCACTTACATGTTTACTGTAGTTAGAGTAGTCAGCATTTTTTTTTATAGATACTTAACTGGTATCAAACGGAGAAGATAGTATTGCATTTCATGAATGACCGGTGTGGTCATTCATGGCAAGGAGTGGTTGAGGTTGGAGCCTCTGTCTGCTAATCTTACCAATCAGGATATTGGCGATCACTTACAAAACTATAATGCTAATAGTCTGTAGAAAGAATTTAAAAAAGGTCGGCTGTCCTCGCTTAAATTAGCCCTCTAGTTGATACTTCTCATATACACAACATTCCTGAAAGGAATCTTTGTCCTGAGTTTGATGCCTGCCTTTCACAGTACATTGTCAAGTACTCTGATCTTCAGAACACTCATGGCTTAACCTGACCTCGACTGCTTCCTCGTTTCTCCTGGTCTTGGCTGTCTTCTCAACTCACCTGAGTTTAGGTGTCTCGTAACCTAATCATTTGAGATGACTTCTAACACACTACAAATTCTTCTCTCAGTCGTGATTAGATAATGACTCAGGACGGACCGAAACGTCATCAAAATGCTATAAATTCAATTTGTGGGTTAGTTGTGCATTGCAGTTATCCAACAATGTTACACGCTGTGTTTACCTTACCTGCTAGCATATTACCACCCTACATTAGCCTGTTCTGCTTTTCCTGTGACTTCGCGTAACTAAATCAAGGAAGGCCTTCTAATCTCCAGCTCTCCCAACCCCAGCACCTTCACTCCCTACACTACCTCTCCAACCCTTCCCCCACCCCCACACTAACCCTTCAGGAAGGAACTCTCCAACTTTAAGCGATTCCAATACCCATCTTATCTATCTCTCTCGCGATGGTAGGTAGTGTGTAGCTATCAACCACAGGAGGTGTACTGGATGGAGTGGTGGTTGGAAGAGAGGGAGGTAAGGAAAAGGAGGAGGAGGAGGAGGAGAAGGAGAGAAAGAGAAGGAGGGTTAGAAGTTTAAATTGGTGGGGTGATACAGGTTGTGCTGGTACTTGACAGAGGAAGTTTATGCATGAGGTGGCAGTAAGAATGAGTTTGAAGTTGGTAATGGGGTAGTGGTTGGAGTGGTGGTGATGGAGTAGTGGTGGGAGTGGTGATTACAGGGGTGCTGGTAGAAGTGATGCTTGTGTCAGGTGACACGTTGGTGGGATTTGTGGCGTGATGGCGGAGGGTGGTGATGGAGATGATGTTGTTAGTGTTAGTGTGGATGGTGCCGTTAATGAGGCCACTGATGGAGGTAGTGGTTGTGGTGGTGGTGGTGGTGGTGGTGGTGGTGGTGATGGTTGTGGTGGTGGTGATGGTGGTGGTGATGATGACTGCGACCGTTGTGGATAAAAAGTTTAAAGACTATAGACAGGTATAATGTTTAGCTACTAGGTTAGATGGCATTAGATGTCTTTAGATTATTATTAAAATTACGGGAATTGCTGAACCTACAGAGGTCTGACAGGGACTGAGGAATGGGATACATTAAGGTCTGAATCAAGACGGAGGAAAATAACTTCGACTCTATTCATCAAGGGACCTTTATCAGCATCAAGGCCAGACGCCCTGAGAGAAGAAATACAAGCCTCATTTCTAAATTTTAATTGCTATACACAAACCTTCCATTGTCTGAACATTCCAAAAACATACAAGAAATTCTTTTGACCAACAGCAAATTAAATCAAGATTTAATTTTTAGTAATTATATTGGTATTTGTTTTCCATGAAGCGCTGTACCCTTGAGGATCATTCTGTACAGGGAATAGCAAAGACTTAATACTCCGTCATTACAAACAAATTATCCAAACGCTATCTGTTCTCCCAGTAGATTAAAATCAACCCCATTGTTAACCATAAGCGCTTCAATAATCCCACCACCACCATAAAAACGAGCTTTTTATGGTGTTACTCTGATCCAGGTAATTCTCTATAATCACTCTAGAGGGAAAGAGGGAGAGAAAGAGGGACAGAGAGATAGAAAGAGAGAGAGAGAGAGAGAGAGAGAGAGAGAGAGAGAGAGAGAGAGAGAGAGAGAGAGAGAGAGAGAGAGAGAGAGAGAGAGAGAGAGAGAGAGAGAGAGAGAGATAGACAGACAGAGACAGAGAGAAAGAGAGAGAGAATGAATAACAAAGGGACAAACGAAAAAAAATTGCAAAATCATCGCAGCACATTCCCTCTCCACACTCCAGCATTACGAAAGCCGAACGAGTATTCTAAACCCCGGCCAGTATTAGCTCACTCAGGAGAAAGTAACAAGCCTTCTGCCTGCAAATGAAGACTACCATCATCAAGTACCAGAGTGATAATATCACGCGAGGTGTGGGAAAAGCTCCAGTGTCACTGCAAACTGTTTACATCGGACTGTCAAAGGGGCGTCAGCACAGATGCAGCTTTGGCTGGAGCAGCGACCAGGGAGCTAAACATTTGGTCTCCAACGACCGGAAACATTTGCATATAGTGCCCTGCGACACTGGACAGGCCAGAGAGGTGACGCCAGGAATTGTCCCCTTGGCGGAGGTGTTGAAGAACGGGGGCTGGTGGTGTTTGGTGGTGGTGGTGTTTGGTGGTGATGGTGTTATTTGTGGTTTTCGTGGGGCAGAGATGTTGGTGAATCATGTAGTAGTTTGTCCTGGCGTTTGTGGAGCAGATAGCGATGGTGGGGTTGTTGTTATTCTTTTTTTAAGGACTACGACGGCTCATGCCGTATGTGCCCTTGGTGCTAGTGGTGGTGGTGGTTGCGCTGGATAGTGATGGTGGTGATGGTTGCGCTGAATAATGATGGTGGTGATGGTTGGTATGCTACTGCTGCTAATGGTGAAGTTGAAGAAGTTATCAGCAGACAACCGTATCAAGCTCTTCTTACAAACTGAGTTGCTAAACGACCTAACTTTCTCGAGTCTAAAAAACACCTCTGCTCCCACATGACGCCGGTAAGAAACATGATAAATAATCTCATATCGGCGTTGTATCTTTTCGTAGATTTGCATAAACAGGAGGTTTCTGTGCTGCTCACAAGACGGTGGTTGTCATTGCGACTTCCTTCGGCCTGAAATGAGTCAGCGAACAGACCTTGTATACATATAAGGTATCCTTGTAGACTATGTATACATACAAGATATCAGTGAAAGTCTTGTACAAACACGGTATACTTAAGGGCATTTTATATATACAGGGTATACTTTGAAGATACTGTATGCATACAGGGTAAACTTGGAAGATTTTGCATACTTGCAAGTCATATCATGATTTTCCTCGGCGTCTTCAAAGCAAAAGCTGCGTAATTTTGGCTCTAAATAGTATACAGTCAACAACAGTGAAGAAAAAAAAGACGCTACAGAACAAGCTTTTACTGGGGTCAGTGTTTCGTTCTGTGTTAAAGATTTTTAAACCATCTGATTTGGTGAAGGTCTTCTTTAAAGCTTATTCTATAGCCTGCGTCTCTTTTTGGATAACGTAGGCCCGAATTGAAGACACTCTGAGTAGTCTCAAGGAGAAGCGACCTCCCGATAAACATCTCCTCAGTGTCTTACCCCCAAAACCGACGTGGCAACTCCTGCATAATAAACACGAGCAACCTCCCACCCGACTGATTTCACATGCATTGACCGTAACAGTGGAAGGTGCCACCACAAGCGAAGCCTTACTAACGCGGCAGCACAGCAGGGGTTGTTAGTGCTAAGTCAGGATGGTTGGGACAGAGAGAACACACAGTAGGGGTTGTTAGTGCTAAGTCAGGATGCTTGCAACAGACAGAACGCACAGTAGGGGGGGGGCCTTCTTCCAAGTGGTCTTCAAAATTTTGCAGCTATTGTTGTTGCTCTCATTGCCACTTCATTTTCGTATATAAATGAGCCCATAATTGCAACTTTTAGCATATGTGTGTGGGGGGTTGGGGCGGAGGGTTCCAAGAAATGTTTCTCTGGTTGATAAGGGGTCGTCGTAGTTGAATAATTGGGGATATTCTCAGAAATTTTTGAAGCTGGAAAGGTGTCCTTGTAGTCCAAAATGCTTCGACGTTCCGAGACATTTTGAGGCTGAAAAGGAGCCCAGGTAGTTGAAAAGGATGGCAAGTTCCGATAATTTTTTTGACTTTAAAAAGAAGATCTCGTACTTGAAAAAGATTGAAAAAATACGGCATTTACACTATGAGTGACGTTATCATCCCCAGAGACTGGTAGAAAAAAAATGAAAAGGGGAAACAGGAAGGAAAAGGAAATTACCAAAGAGAAAAGAAAGGGAAACAAAGATTGAAAAAGAGCAAGAACAGTGATAATGTGATGCAAATCACACAGAGGACGAGGCAGCAACACTATAACATGGTCTTAAATCCCTTTACTAATGAAGTTAATGTTTGAGGGTGAGGGACCACAGTGTTATTAGTCAGCCAGCTAGATTTTAGAACAACGTCTAGAGAGAGAGAGAGAGAGAGAGAGAGAGAGAGAGAGAGAGAGAGAGAGAGAGAGAGAGAGAGAGAGAGAGAGAGAAGAGTACTCTTCTAAGGTAAGCTGATATCATAATGGACTCCTGAATATGCAGCAGCAACAGCCACAGCAACAGCAGCAACAGCAACAGCAACAGTAACAACAGACGAGCCTCAAGGCGAAAGTGAACACACGTCTCCGTCTAGCTTCACTTTTGCGTGCGCTAAACCCACGTGGGTTTGGGGAAAAATAAATACACTGCTCGGTAACTATTATTAATGTGCTCATTGGAAAGGGCTAAAACAGTAGGGGCCATAGAGTCCCTGGGGGAAGCAAAGTGGTAATCAGGTTTGAAGGGAGAGAATTGCCTTCCATTCTCCCAGCTTCTGTTTAAGCCCTACGTGTTTAGGGCTTCAGAATAATGATAATAGCATTAATAATAATAATAATAATAATAATAATAATAATAATAATAATAATAATAATAATAATTATAATAATAACAAAATTAACACTGAAATAATTTTAACATAATCATAATAAAACCGAAATCAACAATAATAAAAGCAATAATAATAATAATAATAATAATAATAATAATAATAATAATAATAATAATAATAAAATAAATAATATTAAAATAATATTGATAATAATAATAATAATAATAATAATAATAATAATAATAATGATAATAATAATAATAATAATAATAATAACAATAATAATAATAATAATAATAATAATAACAATAATAATAATAATAATAATAATAATAATAATAATAATAGTAATAATAATAATAATAACAATCTTATTTTCGATGCCTTGTTCTGCCTTTCGTTTCATCTATTCAATATTCACGTTAATACTGAACAATCAGCATTGTCACTACGGTGAAAATAGGTCTTCAAAACACATCAGATATATACACCTAGAGGTGTAGTCCTCTCATGGTATATACACTCAGAAATTTACTTAAATCCCTATTTCAGGTACTAAAATCTTCTTATCGGGTAGTGAAGAGAGTTAGATGCAGCCTTTAATGACCCTGGTGCAGTTGGTATAGGCTTTAAACCCCCCCGTTAACCAAGCAACCAAAACTCGCAATAGAGAAGACAAGATAAGCTAAGACAATTTCGGAAACAAGGTACAGTTGTCTGAAAACGAAGATGAATGATCAAGCAGTCATATTAATACAAATGGTTTGTAAACTCAGCCTAACCCCTGAGGCATGGTAAACAAGACTTGGGTAATGTATTCGTGGCTAGAGTTACCTGCTAGGCTTCTACCATTCTTAATTTATGTTAGAATTCATTTTTTGATGGGAGGTGCCCTTGATGCTGGTGAAGGGCTCTTGATCCAGGGAATTACGCGATGGGTTTCCATCACTTTCAAATTAAGCAACAGGCTTCCACTTAAGTGTGATATAAGGAACAAGAGAGACAGTTCTACTTCCTTGCATCAAGAGCCCTTTGCTGGCATCAGGGCACCACCACTGAAGGTGACCCGGGATAGTGCATCCCTGGTGTCCACGGAACTGATTCTCTGCGTGACTGTATGCGTTCATGATTGTGTGATTGTATGGGTGTGTGCATGATTGTATGATTGTGTGATGGTATTTTTGCAACTGCATTTATCCGATCTAGGTCGCTGGCGCCGCCTGTGTTACGCGCCCGACTCGAGGAGTGAGTGACCCCGTCTGGGACCTCCAAAAGGTGAGTGACCTGGTTCGGGGATGTGTGAGATGACAAAGTTCTTCATCTTATATATCCTCATAAAACTGTGATTAAAGGAAAGTGTTAATATATATATATATATATATATATATATATATATATATATATATATATATATATATATATATATATATATATATATATATATATATATATATATATATATATATATATATATATATATATATATATATATTTATATATATATTAGAATATCCAAAACAACCACTGTGAAAGAATAGAGAAATTCCAAGCGCATTCGTGACTACTCACATTATCAAGGAGCAATTGTTCCTTGATAATGTGAGTAGTCACGAAAGAGCTTGGAATTTCTCTATTCTTTCACAGTGGTTGTTTTGCATATTCTAATATATATATATATATATATATATATATATATATATATATATATATATATATATATATATATATGTGTGTGTGTGTGTGTGTGTGTGTGTGTGTGTGTGTGTGTGTGTGTGTGTGTGTGTGTGTGTGTTCACCTATTAGTGGTTGCAGGGGTCGAGTCATAGCTCCTGGCCTCGCTTCTTTACTTATCGTTACTAAGTCCTCTCTTTCCCTGCTACATGAGCTTCATCATACCTCATCTTAAAACTACGTAACTTGCCAGATTATTCCACTTCCTGATAGCTCTATGAGTAAAGAAATACTTCCTAACATCTCTCTGACTCATCTGAGTCTTCAACTTCCAACTGTGACCCCTTGTTTCTGTGACCCATCTCTGGAACATCCTGTCTCTGTCCACCATGTCAATTCTTCGCAGTATTTTATATGTTATTATCGTCTTCCCTGACCCTCCTGTCCTCCAGTGTCGTCAGACCGATTTCCCTTAATCTTTCTTCGTATGACATTCCCCTTAGCTCTGGCACTAGCCTTGTTGCAAATCTTTGCACTTTCTCTAATTTCTTGATGTGCTTAACCAGGTGTGAGTTCCAAACTGGTGCTGCATACTCCAGTATGGGTCTGACGTACACGGTATACAGAGTCTTGAACGATTCCTTACTGAGGTATGGGAACGCTATTCTCAGGTTTGCCAGGCGCCCATATGCTGCAGCAGTTATCTGATTGATGTGGGCCTCAGGAGATGTGCTCGGTATTATACTCACCCCAAGATCCTTTTCTTTGAGTGAGGTTTGCAGTCTTTGGCCACCTAGACTATACTCTGTCTATGGTCTTCTTTACCCATCCCCGATCTTCATGACTTTGCATTTGGCGGGGTTAAATTCGAGTAGCCAGTTGCTAGACCAAATTTCCGGCCTGTCCTAGTAACCACAAACTAGTGGTATTTAATCAATAACAACACTGCGACTAGCGAGGACTCGAACCCATGTCGTTTTGACCACCAAATACTACTTGGTGGTCAAAGCGTCATGTGATTTTCTCCTGTATTAATTACTACATAAAAAATAAAAAGTCATTGGTTATTAATATTTATTATTGAGAAGCGCTATACCCGTTGGGTTTGTGCAGCGCCTCCAAGAGGCATTGAAATTTGATATACAACCAGAAAACAGTCGCTGGGAGCCTCCGCCTGTCCAAATTATTACGAAGCGAAACAGTTTATTTCGGAAACCTACTTTAGAGGAGCGCGTTTTAAGTGGAACTCCGCGGCAGTTCGCTCACTTGCCATTGTTTTCGTATGATACTGTGAGGGCGTTATTAGATCGTATTTAGTGAGAACGGGGCGGCGGGAGCGGCTGGAGGGGATGAAGACCTCGGTGTTATCTTGGTCGTTCTCAGCTGAGTGTCGGCTGTGCTCAGCCGAGTGTCGTCGTACTCAGCTGAGTGTGGCTGCACTCAGGTATCAACATACTCGGCTGACAGTTGCTACTGTTATCAGCTGACTTGTGTTATTATGCTCTGATGGCTAGTGTTACTGTACTCAGCAGGCTGGTAATATTGTTCTCAACTGACTGTTATTCTACTCAGCTGACTAAAGGTAATGTAATCAGCTGAATATTGTCACTGTAACCTGAGACTGGAGCAATACCAGAGGATATCTTGTCATCGTGATGAGAATAGACATCTCTCTCTCTCTCTCTCTCTCTCTCTCTCTCTCTCTCTCTCTCTATCTATATCTCTCTCTCTCTCTCTCTCTCTCTCTCTCTCTCTCTCTCTCTCTCTCTCTCTCTCTCTCTCTCTCTTTATTTTTTTTACACAAGGTTTGACAAGGTTAAGGATCCCTAGCTTTATTGACAAGCTATTTACAGGTTAAGGATTCCTAATTTTATTGGCAAGCTAAGAGCTGTTACCTACATCAGCTCTCTCTCTCTCTCTCTCTCTCTCTCTCTCTCTCTCTCTCTCTCTCTCTCTCTCTCTTAAAATTAATGAATCTCCGGAATTAAGAGAAGAGATTCAAGTTGTTAAAGCTGCCTTGGAGGATTGGATTCTCTCTCGTTTGTTCTTTAAATGTCTTGATTATTGTGGGATAACATACACGCACTGGTGATGACCCCTTATTAAGTTACGCAGCTGTCGTGGTTACGACGCCGCGCCTCGTACAGACTTATATCTTAGGCGTATTGAGAATCACATAAAAAATATCTAAAAATTTGCTTATGAAGGAACTAGGTTTCAAAACAGAGCCCATTGAAGGAACCGGGTTTCAATGCAGTCTACTGAAGGAATTGGGTTTCAAAACAGTCCACTGAAGGAACTGGCTTTCAAAGCAGTCCGCTGAAGGAGCTGGGTTTCAAAACAGTCCACTGAAGGAACTGGGTTTCAAAACAGTCCACTGAAGGAACTGGGTTTCAAAACAGTTCATTGAAGGAACTGCGCTTGAAAATAGTCCACTGAAGGAACTAGGTTTCATAATAGTCAACTGTGTTTCGAAGGAAACCCCCTGAAGCAACTGAGTTTCGAAACAACCCACTGAAAGAACTGGGTTTCAAAACAGCACCCACTGAAGCAACTGGGTTTCAAAACAGCGCCCACTGAAGCAACTGGGTTTCAAAACATCGCCCATTGAAGCAACTAGGTTTCAAAACAGCGCCCACTGAAGCAAATGGGTTTCAAAACAGCGCCCACTGAAGCAACTTGGTTGCTTAATAATGAGTGTCTTGGGTCTCGGAGGAGAAAGAGGATGTGAATCAAGGCAGAGCGTCTCTGTAATGACTTCTAAGCTAAGCTCATGAATGGGAAATGTGGCAGAAGAATTTGAGGTGTTGAGCCGCTAGTTTAATGTATGCAGTTCCTCTGGTGTTTGTTAGTTTACACTGGCATGATTTTTTTTTTTGGGGAAGGGAATTCAGAATGAATTGTTTATTCAGTCCTATGCGCCAGTTGTATTCTATATAGTTCCGCAGGTCTGAACTTGAGGAAGTGATTCTTCATTGTCAGTTTACGTTCTCTGTAATTCATGCATCACGCTACTTTTATCTCTCTTCCACTGTAATGTTTCTACAACAGTTGGGAAGATGTGTGTTATTACCTCTTTATAATTATTTGTAATTACTTTGTGTTATCCTGTTGTGCTCTTTCTGTGATTACCTGTGTGCAACTACCTAATTGCGATTACTGATTTGTAGCTACAGCATCAGAGACTTACCTAGGTCCATTTTCAAAATTTGTAGTTACAGCTTCAGAGACTTACATTGGTCCATTTTCAAAATTTGTAGTTACAGCATCAGAGACCTACATTGGTCCATTTTCAAAATTTGTAGTTACAGCAGCAAAGACCTACATTGGTCCATTTTCAAAATTTGTAGTTACAGCATCAGAGACCTACCTTGGTCCATTTTCAAAATTTGTAGTTACAGCATCAAAGATCTTTCTAGGTTCATCTACAAAATCACAATTTCACACAATATTTTTTTAATTTTCAAATGATTGTAACACACAGCATCATCTCTTTCACTTCTCTCTGTTAGCAGCTGTTTAATGAGATATTTTCCTGTTTTCTTCACTTTTCTTTCTTTTAAATTATCGCCTAAGCTTCTGTCTCTTGATGGTGACAAGAAGTTTTCCTTAGGAAAAATTTCTCGTATCCATTAAAACCTCCGAAAGAACTACGGAGAAAAGTGGATGTAACTGGAAGATTAATTATTTCAGAACTACAGAGAAAAAACTGGTCTTCTGCTGTGTTACAAAGAAGACAACTGGCATAGAACTGGATGAACAATGTCCTCATCAACCTCAGATTTCCTACTGTGTTACAGAGAAGACAACTGGTGCATAGAACTGGATGAACAATGTCCTCATCAACCTCAGATTTCCTACTGTGTTACAGAGAAGACAACTGGTGCATAAAACTGGATGAACAATGTCCTCATCAACCTCAGATTTTCTACTGCGTTACAGAGAAGAAAACTGGTGCATAAAACTGATGAACAATGCCTTTCTCAGCTTCGGGCCTTCTACGTGGTATAAGAAGACAACTGGTGCAGAGAACTAGATGAACAGTTCGTACACAGGTTCCCAAAACGAAACCATACAAAAAAAAAATCCCAGCGTGAGCCAACAAAAGCAGAGGAAATGCAGACATTTAAACCGAAGGTCCAACACTTCACATTCTACTGGTACATTTCCTCCATTCATGAGCTTAGCTTAGATGTCATCACCGAGACGCTCTGCCCTGATTCCCAGTCTTGCCCTTCGTGAGCCAAGACACTTTCTATTAAGGACCCAATCTCTGTTTTGAGATCCAATTCCTTGTGTTTTCTACTTGGAGATTCAGTAGCTTCTAAAGGAAATACTTTGCAACACATCTTAAAATTTGAAGACTTCTGAAATCTAGATTCAGAGTTCCTAACACGAAGCCTTATAATACTTTAATAAAGATTATAGACAAACTGAAGGTTTTTCTATACTCATATTACCTCTGTTAATTGTTAGAACTTAGCCACATGCTATTATGATTATTTTTATTATTATTATTATTATTATTATTATTATCAATATTGTTAATGATGATGATAATAATAATAATAATAATAATAATAATAATAATATTATTATTATTATTATTATTATTATTATTATTATTATTATTATTATTATTATTAACACTATTATTATTGGTATTATGAATAATAATAATATTATTAATATTACCATTATTTTATTCTTCATACTGAGCGCTACACCCATGTGTGTCAATCAGAGCAAGACATGGGTGGAGGCTTGATCCTCCGTCTGCTGACCGCGAGACAGACACCGGAAATCCGAGAAGCAATGAGACGCAAGGCGTCATAACTACTAATACGCCAGCTGCCCCTACGAAAAATCAAGATGTTTAAAAACAGCAAAGGAGAGGGAATCCAATCCTCCAAGACAGCATTAACTACTTAAACCTTTCCTCGCAGTTCGGGTGTTACATTAATTTCAGAGCGTGAAGAAGAGAAGAGAGCGAGAGAGAGAGAGAGAGAGAGAGAGAAAGAGAGAGAGAGAGAGAGAGAGAAAGCATGGTATATACACTGTTACATACCGCTAAATTTAATAAAAGACAACAGTGCAAAATAGTACAAGCTTTTTTTTTACTTGTATTTAAAAAAAAAAATTATAGGCAACTTGCTTTTAGGCAAAACTAAATCAATTATAGGCAAAAAAAATTTTTTTTTACAATTACAACAAGAATAAAAAAATTTGTATATT
The DNA here is from genome assembly GCF_038502225.1 of Cherax quadricarinatus. Taxonomy (NCBI): domain Eukaryota; kingdom Metazoa; phylum Arthropoda; class Malacostraca; order Decapoda; family Parastacidae; genus Cherax; species Cherax quadricarinatus. The sequence goes on from NC_091330.1 coordinate 10,890,243, forward strand.
TACTGTAAGTCATTATCAAAGAAAATTTTAATTGAACTAATGTTAATGTCAATAATGTTAATGTCAACAATGTTTATCTCAATAATGTTTATCTCAATAACGTTATCACCAATTACGTTAATGTTAATCATTACGTGTCCGGTAATGCTAAAAAGAAAGGAATTTGGGAATATTAACTGGGTTAAAAGCCTATCAAAAATACTTTAATCCATAAAATGGGGCTTAAAGTAAACTACAGGGATATACGTGCCTAGATGCATATATTTCATATATATATATATATATATATATATATATATATATATATATATATATATATATATATATATATATATATATATATATATATATATATATATATATATATATATATATATATATAGTCGTCCGAATAGGCAGAACTTGATCTTGGCTTAAATAGCAACGCTCATCTTGCCATATAGGACAAGTGAAAATTTGTGTATGCAATAATTTCTAAAATCATTCTGAACTAAAGAAAAAAATTATATTTGATTGTGTTTATTTAGTATTAAATTATTGTAAACGTATTTAAAATGTATTTAGTTGGGTTAGGCTAAAATAAATTGTTCTTGTTATAATAAGGTTAGGTAAGTTTTCTAAGATTCTTTTGTTGCAAAATTATAAATTTTTACATTAACATTAACGAAAAAAATATATCTTTAAACGTATAAGAGAAAATTTTAGAAAGGACTTAATTTTAAATGAGTTCTTGCTAATTGACCAGTTTTACATATTCGGCACGACATTTATATATATATATATATATATATATATATATATATATATATATATATATATATATATATATATATATATATATATATATATATATATATATATATATATATATATATATATATATATATATATATATATATATATATGTACATATATATATATATATATATATATATATATATATATATATATATATATATATATATATATATATATATATATATATATATATAATTACTATTTCATTGGGTGGTTAATGGGGTTTTAAAGACTAATGGCTAAAGTAAAGCAAATTGTCAGTTAAGAAAGCAATCGTGTAGTCGACAGGCTTTAAACCTCATTAAGCAACCAACCCAAATTGGTTTTCCTTTTAGGGACCACGAACGTGCAAGCAACAGAAATAGCAAAACCGACATGTGCATCTTTATTTCGACTTTTTTTTTCCACGTTATACCTTATTCTTCCTTTGGTAAACTGTCTTCTTATCTCTTAGCCTAGACGATGGTGTTTGTGGTAAACGAAACCTCGGGAAAACAATAAATCATGTTTACATTGGCTTTGGTGCCTATGTTACGTTTCGCTGAAGGATAAAGCTCTACGCTGAGCGAAATGTTCTCTATAACAAACACTTGTTGGCACCACCTGCCTTTCTAAATTACTGCTGCAGTTGAATTTTCTGGGGAAAGTAAGCAAAATTTTATTATTTTTTTGGAAGAGGCTTTTTTCCTAGTTTCTTGATGATAATCAAGTATAATTTTTCATATATTATAAAGCATAAAGAATTATATTACAGACTAGAGATACTGAACGCAGAATTGTTCAAAATATCTCTAGTGATATATTCCTCTAGCCTTTTACTATTTTTAGTCTTCTAGTTATAGTCTTCAGCCATTTATAATAAAGATGTACTTATTAAATAACCTTTTCTAGCAATGCCATTTTTTAGTACTATTGTGATGGTATAATGATAATAAATCAGAGTGTAAGAGAAAAGTCAATATAATCAGCGTTATCGGTAAATTCAGTATAATCAGTGTAGTTTAAAATTTCCTAAAATATTGTAAGTGTGATCAGTTAAATGATTATACTCGGCATAATCAGTGTAATCAGTGTAATCAGCGTAATCAGTAAAATTAGTCATGGTTCAGCTGAAACGAGGAATTAATTACTCTCTGGGCATCAAGTTGCATCTGTTGGAGTTGTTTGACATTGGTAGATATTGGTAGATATTGGAAAGGAGTTTTTAATTGTAATAGGTTTTAACTGAGGCTCTCATGTCACCTGCTCTCGAATTAAGAGTGTCTCGCTCACACGGCAGAAATACACTCTTTTGTTGTTCACACGGTGAGAACACAAGGTGCCTTGCTCACACGGCTGGAGGGATACAAGGTAGCTTGTTCTCACAGTAAATGAGATGGGGTAAAAAGTTAGGCATACATATGAACACACACACACACACACACACACACACACACACACACACACACACACACACACACACACACACACAGGATCAGGATCAAGAGCGTATTACAGGAAGGGCACTGCAATGGATCAGGGAATACCTGACAGGGAGGCAACAACGATTCATGGTACTTGATAAGGTATCACAGTGGGCACCTGTGACGAGCGGGGTCCCACAGGGGTCGGTCCTAGCACCAGTGCTATTTCTGGTATATGTGAATGACATGATGGAAGGGATAGACTCAGAAGTGTCCTTGTTCGCAGATGATGTGAAATTAATGAGGAGAATTAAATCAGATGAGGAACAGGTAGGGCTTCAAAGAGACCTGGACAGGCTGGACACCTGGTCCAGCAGCTGGCTTCTCGAATTTAACCCCGCCAAATGCAAAGTCATAAAGATCGGGGAATGGCACAGAAGACTGCAGACGGAGTAGGCTAGGTGGCCAAAAACAGCAAACCTAGCTCAAGGAGAAAGATCTTGGGGTGAATATAACACCGAGCACATCTCCGGAAGCACACATCAACCAGATAACTGCTGCAGCATATGGGCGCCTGGCAAACCTGAGAATAGCGTTCCGATACCTTAGTAAGGAATCGTTCAAGACACAGTACGCCGTGTACGTCAGGCCCATACTGGAGTATGCAGCACCTGTTTGGAACCCACACCTGAACAAGCACGTCAAGAAATTAGAGAAAATGCAAAGGTTTGCTACAAGGTTAGTTCCAGAGCTCAGGGAAATGTTTTACGAAGAAAGGTTAAGGGAACTCAGCCTGACGACACTGGAGGACAGGAGGGTTAGGGGAGACATGATAATAACATACAAAATACTGCGTGGAATAGACAAGGTGGACAGAGACAGGATGTTTCAGAGATGGGACACAGAAACAAGGGGTCACAACTGGAAGTTGAAGACTCAGATGAGTCAAAGGGATGTTCGGAAGTATTTCTTCAGTCATAGAGTCGTCAGGAAATGGAATAGTGTAGCAAGTGAGGTAGTGGAGGCAGGAATCATACATAGCTTTAAGATGAGGTATGATAAAGCAGTCAGTGGGGAAGCTAATGGAGTAGTCAGTGGGGCAGTTAGTGGAGCAGTCAGTGGGGAAGTTAGTGGAGCAATCAGTTGGCAATTAGTGGTGCAGTCAGTGGGGTAGTTAGTGGAGCAATCAGTGAGGTAGATAGTGAAGCAGTCATTAGGGCAGTTAGTGGAGTAGTCAGTGGGGCATAGTGAAGCAGTCATTAGGGCAGTTAGTGGAGTAGTCAGTGGGGCAGTTAGTGGAGTAGTCAGTGGGGCAGTTAGTGGAGTAGTCAGTGGAGCAGTCAGTGAGGCAGTTAGTGGGCTAGTCAGTGGGGCAGTTAGTGGAACAATCAGTGAGGTAGATAGTGAAGCAGTCATTGGGGCAGTTAGTGGAGTAGTCATTGGGGCAGTTAGTGGAGTAGTCAGTGGAGCAGTCAGTGAGGCAGTTAGTGGGCTAGTCAGTGGGGCAGTTAGTCGAACAGTCAGTGGAGAAAGACGTCAACACTTACGGATTGACATGAGTGAGAGGACTGTTTGACTTGCAAATCCATGCGTTTTGTTGTGCATGAGAGAACTGAAAAATAAGTGTCTCGCACTCTGAGTCCACCAATGGTAAACTAGTGGTCGTTGCTGCCCTGGCCCACCGTAGTAACACTCAGATCATTGACCCCCATCACTGGTAAAGCAGTGGTCGTGCTGTGTGACAAAGGCATTTGTCAGGTAATCTCGTCTCCCGGTGACCCGTTGTGGTTGACGTGAACGCAAGAGATTCCAGCGACTGTAAGATAAGAAGATCCTCTCCTCAGGGGATGGTAAGCTGGAATGAATAAGTAATCGAGGATTGGGAAGGATAATGTCGGAATCAAACTCTGGGTTACATTGACTGCTGAGGAAAGGAATTTAATTTGGCTCTCTCGTTGGTTTCTTAAACAAAAAAAAATCTCTGTAAGAGCTGCTGACGAGTGTAACAGTATCCAGTTGAGGGCTTGGGTGAACATTTCTTCAGACGTGTCAACTTTGATTAATTATCGTCAAAAATTATCTTAAATTCACCTGTCGCTTAATAAGAGAATGATAGGATCTTACAACACACCTCTTGGTAAGCCCTTGTAGCGAGACGACGTCTCAAAAGTGCTCAATTAAAGGAAAGCGAACAAACGGTGCTTCTAAGATTCAGGAGTCTGGCTTATCTGGACATGTTATATTAAGCTCTGTGAGGAGTCATTTGTTTTGCTTTTCAAATAAGATTATATTGTCTGTAAGGGAGAAAAACCCTGCAAATTTGGTTGATGCATTTATATAATGATTCCTGAATGTATTGTAAAATAACAGCTTTAGTTGAAAAGCTTTTCCCGAGTTGCTCACCTCGCTGGTCACTGACCCCGGCAGTGCCAGCTGAATTTTGTCCCGGTTCTCTTCTTCCTGTATCCTATATCTCGTATTGATTTGGCTTTAGTCTCATTACCCCCAGCCCACGCAGTCAATCCCTATTTTCTACTTACCAGGTCAAAGAGTGTTTGGGACGAACATAGTGGAGCACTGTACCGTGCGATCTGTCCGTGTTAGGCAGGTCTTAATCACAGCCTACTGCTCTCACTCATGTATCTGTCCCGTTTGTTTTTAAATCCGCCTTAAGTTCTACAACTCTGCTGCTTAACCACCACTTTCCTATATCCTTTCTAAATCTAAATTTATCATGGTCAGATACACAGATAACCCGCCCATAAGAAAAAGAAACTTATGACGCCGTTTCGGTCCGGCTTGAACCATTTACTAATTAATGGCCCAAGTCGGACCATTGTTTCAGTCACGGTCCTGTGCCTTTTTATCCTTTTTCTGTTCTGCTTTTCCCGCTTGTATAGTTCAACCAAATCCCATCTAAATCTACAGCTTTCTACGCCTCTCCGTGACGCTGGTGAAGGGCTCTTGATTCAAGGAAGTGAACAATAAGGGACTCAACAATAACCCCTGTGCAACACTACTTGTAACTGGTCCCCGGTCTGATTTCTCTCCATTTATGCAAGCTCTGTTGCTTATCGGTCAGCCATGACGTGAAGGAAGGAGAGCTTAATTAAGCTTTATCATTACCTTGATAAAGCTCTACAGGCGAAATAAATTCTCATTTTTCAATATATATGTGTTTTTCTACACAGCCAAATAGGTTATTTGATTGAGGCCGAAATATACATGCCACCTTTTCCCAGTTTTATTATTTTTTCGAAGTTTTTCTCACTTCGTGTTGATGGATGCGTGTAAGAGAAAGGTGGTGGTGGCGGTGTTTATTCTTCTGAAAACGATAGTGTCTCCTAACTCAAGGCTTAAGCAGATAATAACCCGTCACAGGTTAAGCACCTGCTGGAGTAACAGAGAGAGAGTGAGGAAGGCGAGTGAAGTGTTCGCTTGCAGGTGACTCGCTCTCAACATGAGTGAATGTTCCCGTGGTTATACTTAATTCACTACATAACTTTCTACTGATTATAATTACGGCCTGTCTTCGCCAGTTGCCTCCCTTCACGTATCTAGACAATGCTGTGTGTATGTGTGTGTGTGTGTGTGTGTGTGTGTG
>NC_091330.1:10898547-10921047 GCF_038502225.1 Cherax quadricarinatus
TGTGCCTCTAACCACAATCTTCAACACATCCCTTGAAACTGGGCAACTACCTGAGAAATGGAAGACAGCTAATGTAGTCCCCATATTTAAGAAAGGAAACAGAAACGAGGCACTAAACTACAGACCTGTGTCTCTGACATGTATTGTGTGCAAAGTCATGGAGAAGATTATCAGGAGGAGAGTGGTCGAACACCTGGAAAGGAATAAGATTATAAATGAAAACCAGCATGGGTTCATGGAAGGCAAATCTTGTATCACAAACCTCCTGGAGTTTTATGACAAGGTAACAGAAGTAAGACATGAGAGAGAGGGTTTGTAGATGAATGGTTCAGAGAACCGACAGGCACTGCATCTTCTTGGGATCTTAATACTTGGGAATTCTTCGCTTGCCTAATTCTTGGGCACGACCTACTTCAACATTGAATAAGTGTTACACTGCCTCTGACTGCTTCACCTCTCCTGCCAACGGTATATAAGCTCCTTCTCAGCACGTATGCCGTATTCTATTCAAGATTGATGGACTGACCACATCGACTCAAGGTTGAGGGACTGATTACCTCATTCTCCCCCTATTCTTCAAGATTCTCCTTTGTATGGACTGATGAAGCCACTGTGTGGCGAAACGTTTCCTCAATAAAGATACCCATGAGTTGCACATGTGTCTAATTTATCAGAGAGAGGGTTGGGTAGATTGCGTTTTCCTAGACTGCAGGAAGGCCTTTGACACAGTTCCCCACAAGAGATTAGTGCAGAAGCTGGAGGATCAGGCACACGTAAAAGGAAGGGCACTGCAATGGATAAGGGAATACCTGACAGGGAGGCAGCAACGAGTCATGGTACGTGAAGAGGTATCACAGTGGGCGCCTGTTACGAGCGGGGTCCCACAGGGGTCAGTTCTAGGACCAGCGCTATTTTTGATATATGTGAACGACATGATGGAAGGAATAGACTCTGAAGTGTCCCTGTTCGCAGATGACGTGAAGTTGATGAGAAGAATTAAATCGGACGAGGATGAGGCAGGACTGCAAAGAGACCTGGAGAGGCTGGACATGTGGTCCAGTAACTGGCTTCTCGAATTCAATCCAGCCAAATGCAAAGTCATGAAGATTGGGGAGGGGCAAAGAAGACCGCAGACAGAGTATAGGCTAGGTGGACAAAGACTACAGACCTCACTCAGGGAGAAAGACCTTGGGGTGACCATAACACCGAGCACATCACCGGAGGCACACATCAACCAAATAACCGCTGCAGCATACGGGCGCCTGGCAAACCTGAGAATAGCGTTCCGATACCTTAATAAGGAATCGTTCAAGACACTGTACACTGTGTATGTTAGGCCCATACTGGAGTATGCAGCACCAGTCTGGAACCCACACCTGGTCAAGCACGTCAAGAAGTTAGAGAAAGTACAAAGGTTTGCAACAAGGCTAGTCCCAGAGCTCAAGGGAATGTCGTACGAGGAAAGGTTAAGGGAAATCGGACTGACGACACTGGAGGACAGAAGGGTCAGGGGAGACATGATAACGACATACAAGATACTGCGGGGAATAGACAAGGTGGACAGAGATAGGATGTTCCAGAGAGGGGACACAGGGACAAGGGGTCACAACTGGAAGCTGAAGACTCAGACGAGTCACAGGGACGTTAGGAAGTATTTCTTCAGTCATAGAGTTGTCAGCAAGTGGAATAGCCTAGCAAGTGAAGTAGTGGAGGCAGGAACCATACATAGTTTTAAGAAGAGGTATGACAAAGCTCAAGAAGCAGAGAGAGAGAGGATCCAGTAGCGATCAGTGAAGAGGCGGGGCCAGGAGCTGAGTCTCGACCCCTGCAACCACAATTAGGTGAGTACAATTAGGTGAGTACACACATACTCACACATCTGGCCAAGAGCTATGATTCGATCTTTGCAACCACAATTAGGTGAGTACACACACGCACACACACACACACACACACACACACACACACACACACACACACACACACACACACACACACACACACACACACACACACACACACACACACACACACATACTCACACATCTGGCCAAGAGCTATGATTCGATCTTTGCAACCACAATTAGGTGAGTACACACACGCACACACACACACACACACACACACACACACACACACACACACACACACACACACACACACACACACACACACACACACACACACACACACACACACACACACACACACACACACACACACACACAGTGGTAGCAGTGGAATAGCCTAGAAAATGACGTAGTGGAGGCAGGAACCATACACAGTTTTAAGACGAGGTTTGATAAAGCTCATGGAGCGGGGAGAGGGAGGGCCTAGTAGCAACCGGTGAAGAGGCGGGGCCAGGAGCTAGGACTCGACCCCTGCAACCACAAATAGGTGAGTACACACACACACACACACACACACACACACACACACACACACACACACACACACACACGCACACACACACACACAAGCACTCACCCACACAGTAGGCCAGTCAACCCATTTCACCCCCTGTTCAATCTACACAAAGGAAAATTTCTCATATTCGCACCAATTTCCAGGCAGTGTGTTTCAAAGCATACCTTTTCCCCTCCCCTCCCGCCCATTTACCAATTTCCCCATTTAAAAAAAAGGAAACCCCATTAGCCTCCTGCCACAATGCATTTCCAAATCTTTTCGACTATTTCCAAACAACATTTTCAGAGCTTTGGTAAAAATGTGGATCTTTCTGAGCGATTCATCAGGGACACGAAAGGTTCTTGGAGAGAACGTGAGCTAATGTACCTCAGAAGGAGGAAGGGTGAGAAGAGGAAGAGTAGGAGGCAGAATGAGATGAGGAGCAAAAAGAAGGAGGAGAGAAGATTAAAAAAGATGAAAAGAATAAGAGGAGAAGGAGAGAGGAAAGAGTAGATAGAACTACAAGAGGAGAGGCAGAAAGGAGGAGAAAAAGAAGAATAGAAGAGACTAGAATAATAGCAAGGGAAGGAGGAGAGGAGGAAAAGTAGGAAGAAGAACCAGGAGATGAGAATGAAATGAAAGAATGGGATTGACGAAATGTGGTGGATAGTGGAAGGAAAGAGAGGATAGAAGAAGCGGCTAAAGACTGAAGAAAAGAAGAGAAGCAAAAGGCGAACAAATAAAGAATGAAAATCAGAATGAGGCGGGAGAAAAAGAATAAGGAGGACAAGAACAGTGGGAGGAGGAGGAGGTTTTCATGTCACTGAGATGAAATATAATTTTAGTGGGAGGGCGAAATGTTGTTTATTTTGATGTGGGAGGACTTTCGTGTAGGTGGAGGGAGAGAGAGAGGGGCGAGGATGAAAGATGGAGGATGGAGGAAGGGATATAGAGGAGGAACATGGGGAGAGGTAGGAGAACAGATCCTGATTGAATGATGGTGAAGGAAGTGATTGATGGTGGTGGAGGAAGTGATTGTTGGTGGAGGAGTAAGTGACAGATGGTGGTGGAGGAAGTGTGTCAGCATAGATGCTGATCCCTGTGTTATATAGCATAGCATATTAGTATCATCCATGTGCTTTAGATAGGAGATCCCTTGTAGGCCTGTGACTTTGTGTGACGTCACGGGATGCGCATGTGTAGGCTCGTACCTCTGCCTCCCTCTCAGTCGGCGTAGACCTACAGGCGAAGACAGGCAGAGGCTGGGCTCCACATTCATCATCACAGTCTGACAATATATATGTTACCATCCAACAAGTGTGTCTACCTTCAACCCTCGATATCTCCATTTAAGAACCCCTACGATAAATGGTGGCATCGGAGGGCCTGTAATTCTGACGATTACAGCGATTTCTGGAGATAAATTTCGACCAGCAAGACGGCCATTTCGTGTCACCAGTAGGCCTACCGAGGTTAACGCCAGCCAGCTACCTCAAGCCAGTTCTCCCGTCCAAGCTCCTACCAGCTTCTACATTATTCACTGGTCAGTCTCTTTGTATTAGTGTTTTTCTGCTTATTTGCATCACTCCCGAGGGGTTGACCCGAGTTTGCAAAATAAGCCAGCTTCCAGTCTGTGGTGAGGAAGCCCAGTCGAGCCTAGTCTACTCCATCCAATTCTTTTGCCTGCCAAGCCAGCTTCCACCTCTGCTGTGCTCATCGTGTGAAGTTATCAAGCTATTCTGTGTGAAGGGTTAAGATAAGCCAGCTAGCAACTAACCCAGGTGTCTTACCCCAGTACTCGAGCAAGCCACGTGAGTAGTCTTCATCGCTTGTGATTCAAGCTCCAAGCATTCTGAGTGCTCTTTTTCATCCTTGTGGTGTTGTAGTATTTCGTGGGTTTGTTTTAAGCCAGTCAGCTTAGAAATATCTTCGCGGCAGTGTGGCTGTTCTCAGTGAGGCTTACGCCGTTCAACCCATAGACCCAGCCATCCACGACCACGTGTGTCTCACCATTGCCGGTCTCAGCCCTGTTAACCCACAAACCCAACTACACTCACCACGTGGCCTCAGACGCCTCACTCAGCCATTACCCACTCACCTAACTTCTTCAGTGTTTTGGTGAACTACTAAGGGTTGTAGCACCATATTTTAAGGACCACATAGGGGGTCAAGAGCTAGAGTGTGTTTTGTGCCACCGTTAAAAGCCTCCTGTGTGTATCTATCGCCGATGTAAGCGCAATTCTACGGTCACGAGTGCAGAGGACAGCAGCAAGACCACATAAACAACCCTCTACTCTCCACTACCGTCAACCTCATTCTTCACCAAGTCGTTACAGCGATAATATTTTTTTTTTCATAGAGACATTTGCGAGTGTTGAGACATTTCTTTTGTGTTTCCAGTGATTTTTCTCTTAGTGACATTCAGTGACTCTTGATCAGACTCAGTGTTTATCATGTACTGATTGCATTAATTTCTTTTAATCTCCTTAATTCAGTGTTAATTTTCGTGCATTATCTTATGTCTGTTGTGTTGTGTGTCTTTTTATACACTTGAAGTAAGTACTTAGTGTTTTTCCTTTGTTGTGTGTGCAACATATGAGCAGTATAGAACTTGTGTTTACACTTCAGAATCACCTTGTGTTCTCAGTATTCCAGTGAAGTATTTCAGTAAATTTTTCACCTCATATTCTGCATCACAACTCAGTGTTGTCTGTTATAATTTTTTTTTTCTTCCCAGCTTTTGTGTATTTTTGTTTTGTTCCCTGTGTGTTGAACATTCTTGTGTTCATATTCTTTCATTTAGCCAGTGTCTAATTTGTCTTATTTCCACAGACAATAGTGCCATTATTTTGTGCAAGCAAGAAATCATTTTTACAAAATTTTTCACACATCAAGTTTCATTGCAAGAAAATTCTAGTACTGTGTTTATGTTGATGTGTTGTGTTCTGCATCACTGTAAGTGTTCAAACTTTTTTTGTTATGTGTTTTAGCACCTATTATTTTTCATGTTTCATTGAACAAATTCACTCTTAGTGCAATTTTTAAGTTCTTCTTTTAGAGTAAATTGTTCTTTTGCTTGTTAAGTGTTGTTTGAGTGCAGTTAAGAGTTAAAGTGTTCATTCCTTGATATATTTCTTTTCTTGTGTGTGTAATAATTTTTATTATTGCACATTGACTCATTTTGCAATAATTCTTGTGCAAATATTGTGTTGCCACTAAAGTTTTTCTTGCAGAGATTCTAAGCGGTGTTTTTTTTTTTATTAGCAATTATTTGCAATATTGCTACAGTTTATTTCAGTGCAGTTTTTTATGCTCTGTTCTGTGCATAATATTTTATTCTGTCTGTGTCATTTTATTTTATTTCAGTGAATTGTGCCTCTGTTTTATTTTTGCACAAGTTTTATTGAGTCCATTTTATCATTTTATTGTGTATTTCCTTGTTGCATTGAAAGTAAAGACAACTCACTGTGCCATTCATTCAATTTAAAGTAAAAGTTGAGCAAATTAGATTTGAGTAAAGTATAAGTTCTCTTGATTTTCAAAGTGTTGTTCATTTCAGTTACATATTTTCCTGTGTGAGTTCTTTACTTACTGTGTAACCTGTCAATTTTTAATTACTTATGCAGAATAGTTAAGCATTTTCTTCCATTTAAGCTTACTGTGTCATTCTCTCTATTTTTTTGCCTTATGCCCTTCAGTAAGTTCACTGAGAAGATGTCCCAGTCACTTTTGAATGTTCACTTAGTGTATCATGCCAGTCAAAGTCAATATGAATCAGTCCACAGTACCAACATTCCCTTACTGACTGAAAGACAATACCTAGCCCTTGAGCAATGTGTTTGTTCTCACAGCTTGTATCTGAGATTTGTTAAAGTGCTGCGAAATGTGAAGTTCAGATTAAGTTCCTATAGATCCGTGAATTACTTATTAACGTAGCCGAGCGGTCAGGCACTAGTAATTCTGTCACTCCCATCTGTGTTCCACCTACACCTTCAGACTTGCAGGATAGTGTTCCGTTGCCTCAAGTGTCCGGGGACACTCAGACTGCCTTGAGTGCACAGCCTATCCCTGCAATGACTGCTAGTTCGAGTAGTAGTTTCTCCACAGGGGATGCCTTGTCAGAAAACGATTACTTGAAACTAGTAATGCCATCTCTTGTTGATGTGACATGCTGTCTGCAGAAAGACGTCTCTGTTACAGCTAGTGTTCTCACTAGAGTGTCTGTTGTTGTTCCTTGTGTTTCAGATGGTGATCCCATCCTAGTTGACAGTAATCAGTGCATTGTAAGAAGTTATTTCTCGAGTAACTTTCACGTTGTTAACGTTTGTAAGTGTAGTTTCTTTATAGCTGATACCTCGTGTCACTGTGTGCGACTCAGATTGAATATCAGCATTGTTGACCGTGTTCATTTAATTTCTCCTGTGCTTGCAGTTTGAGATAGTAGATTCGTTCTCCCTTGCTCATATTGCGTGTTATAGCGTTAATTTTTTCAACCGGGGGGAGTCATCCACTCCACCGAGTTTGTTCATTCCTCCAGTAAGAAAGAACTGATACCTTTATTCCAGAACAAACAGCCTACTGGAAGGTTAGCCAGATGGACCTTGACTATCCAAGAGTTCAATCCCACTTTTGAACATTTACCTGGCAAGTCGAATGTAGTCGCAGATGCTTTATCGCGACACGTTAGTGTAGTTACTGCAGATCCTCCATTTACTGTCGAGGATGTCAAAACTGCCCAAAGAACAGATCCCATGTGGTCTGGTGTGATTCGATTCCTGCTCCAGGAAGATCTTATTCTTACTGTGAAGCCACCAGCACCCATTAGTGACTTTGTAATGAGCCAAGAATTACTGTATCGAATAGTCGAGTTGAGTACTCCTAGCAGACGAACTAGTAATTCCACAGTCACTAGTGATTGTAGCTGTATCTTTTGTAGATACTCGTTCAGACTGTCCTCAGTCAAGGCATGTGTTAGCCATTGCAGAGGAATTCGATCCTCCCAGAGATGATAACCATTCTGCATACGTAAACCTTACCCTCGCAGAATTGGGTTTAAGTGTAAACAGCCTGTATAATTAGATGTCCGAGATGAATGAAATTATCAACTGTGTGTTTTGTCATTAGCTGATCAGTTGTCAGAAATTTTCGTGTTCACGTTCCCTCCGTATTCTGAGAATTTGACAGTAATAGTCTGAGTGCACCAGATGCCTTTGCTGTTAATTTCACCTTGTATATATATATATTTATTACCAGTAACCAGTGTACCGTTGACTCAACGACCAACCGTCTCTGCCTGAGACACTGTCTATTCATATTGCGCTGAACTGGCATTATTCAAAGACCCTTCTCACTGGGTACTGTGGGCGGCCGGTCAGTCAGTGTTACGAGAGGAGCGAGTGAGATAGGCCACGGCTGTCCGGGCTCTCTCCACATATCTGTAATTATACGTAATAACAGCCTACGTGAGTATTTCTTACCTAATCCACGTGTCGAACTCCCACATGATATATATATATATATATTTATTCTTCCTCAGAATCCGTAGAGTGCATGAATACAGATCGATCGATCAATTCCATCCATATTGTACAATGATTTGTTCTTATAGTTTGTAATGCATTACGTTAAAACTCATTACGTTAACACCCATTACGTAAAACTCATGTTGTAACATCCATTATGATACCATCCATTAGTTCTAAGTTATATATGAATTTGTTATTGTATAGAATCAGCCCAGAACCGCCTGCCTGTTCAGCCTATAGATAGTAGTGTATGTCGAGACGACATACGTAACATGACCGAGCTGTCAGCATAGTTGCTGATCCCTGTGTTATATAGCATAGCATATTAGTATCATCCATGTGCTTTAGATAGGAGATCCCTTGTAGGCCTGTGACTTTGTGTGACGTCACGGGATGCGCATGTGTAGGCTCGTACCTCTGCCTCCCTCTCAGTCGGCGTAGACCTACAGGCGAAGACAGGCAGAGGCTGGGCTCCACATTCATCATCACAGTCTGACAATATATATGTTACCATCCAACAAGTGTGTCTACCTTCAACCCTCGATATCTCCATTTAAGAACCCCTTACAATAGGTGGAGGAAGTGATGGTGGAGGAAGTGATTGAGTGATGGTGGAGGAAGTGATTGAGTAATGGTGGAGGAAGTGAATGACGGTGGAGGAAGTGATTGTTGGTGGAAGAGGAAGTAATTGATGGTGGAGGAAGAGAATGAGTGATGGTGGAGGAAGTGATTGATCGTGGTGGAGGAAGTGATTGAGTGATGGTGAAGGAAGTGATTGATGGTGGAGGAAGTGATTGAGTGATGGTGGAGGAAGTGAGTGATGGTGGAGGAAGTGAGTGATGGTGGAGGAAGTGAGTGATGGTGGAGGAAGTGATTGAGTGATGGTGGAGGAAGTGAGTGATGGTGGAGGAAGTGAGTGGTGGTGGAGGAAGTGAGTGGTGGTGGAGGAAGTGAGTGATGATGGAGGAAGTGATTGAGTGATGGTGGAGGCAGTGAGTGATGGTGGAGGCAGTGAGTGATGGTGGAGGAAGTGAGTGATGGTGGAGGAGGTGAGTGGTGGTGGAGGAAGTGATTGAGTGATGGTGGAGGAAGTGAGTGATGGTGGAGGAAGTGAGTGATGGTGGAGGAAGTGAGTGATGGTGAAGGAAGTCATTGCATGCCCAATGGTAGGAAAAAATAACAGGTTATCCATGCAACCAGCAGGATGTTCCTGAGTCAATTTATCAACCGGAGCAGCTCCACCCATTTCCCTCTCTTCCCCTCACATCGGAAGCCCATTCATCCTCCCCCCCATTCTCAACCCTCTCCAACCCATCTCACTTATCCTCTCAAAAAAAAAATAATCCCTATTCCTTCTCCCAAATCAAAATCCCATTTCACAGAAGCCATGCAGTAAATCCCCGCCTCCACTCCCACTTTATTTTGTTTACTAATTTTTATCCACCTATTCCTCCTTCTCCTCCTTTTCCTCAACATCTACTTCCTCTTCCTCATCCTCCTTTTCCTACTCTTCCTCTTCTTCCTTTCCCCCTCATATACTTTATTATCCTGGATATATATATTTATATATATATATATATATATATATATATATATATATATATATATATATATATATATATATATATATATATATATATATATATATATTTATATGCACATATATATCATTTAATAAATATTTATGTGTCGGAGATGAATGGCAACACACTACTCATGTCTTATTCACATGAAGAGTTGCATTCGCTAAATTTTCATAGGATAATCGCATCAAGGGAGCCAGAGAAAGTTGTGACTTGCTCTGGCATGCTATCTTAGCTGCATTGTCAAATTTATCCTGTATCTTGCCGTGCATTAATATTTATTAAGTGAGAAATACAGAGGAATTTGCATATATTCTATTTATGATAATGCAGAAAAGTGTATTACCTGACCCCTTCTTCCTCGTCCACTTCCTCCTCCTCCTCTGCTTTATCTTCTTCCTTCTCCTCTTCCTCCTCCTACACCATGGAAAAAAAGGATGAAACGAGATGAGAAAGTGATGAATTTTATAGTAATATTAAAATCAAGCCGAGTGAGTTATAGAAGACACATAATACAATTTTTATTTACCAAACAATTGATACATGGAAAAGAGAAGCTACACGGAGGAGAGAAGATACAGGGAGGGCAAAAAAAAAAAATCACTAGAAAAGATACAAAAAGAAAAGATACAAAAGATACAAAACCATAAAAAAAAAACCAACGAAACACCATAGAAATCAATAAAATAAATGTAAAATTACAATTTACAATAATAGACGTGAGAAAGTCTAAAAAATAATTTTTAAAACCAAGAGATTATTCCAACCCTACAGAGCAAAATAACTAAGCCATAATTTACAAATAAATTATTTACTGATTGATCTACAAGACAACATTAAGTGACGCGAAGGGGAACAAAACAAGACTTACAAAAAAAAAAATGTTTTGGAACACCAAGCGAAAGAATTCCATTTACGAAGTTAAATTGTTAAACTTGATCTCAACTTGAAACGTTTGCTGTCCCAGGCGTCGCTGAGGGATAAACAGAGCCACGTGTTTTGTCTCTTGTTCTCAGCTCCCGATACAAGATACCCGTGAGGTGTCCTTAGATGGCAAGTCTCCAGGTACCAGCCTCGTGAGAGGTGTCTTCAGATGGGAATCCTCCAGGTACCAGCTTCGTGTGAGGTGTCCTCAGATGGGAAGCCTCCAGGTACCAGCCTCGTGAGAGGTGTCCTCAGATGGGAAGTCTCCAGGTACCAGCCTCGTGAGAGGTGTCCTCAGATGGGAAGCCTCCAGGTACCAGACTCGTGTGAGGTGTCCTAAGACGGGAATCCTCCAGGTACCAGCTTCGTGTGAGGTGTCCTCAGATGGGAAGCCTCCAGGTACCAGCCTCGTGAGAGGTGTCCTCAGATGGGAATCGTCCAGGTACCAGCTTCGTGTGAGGTGTCCTCAGATGGGAATCCTCCAGGTACCAGCCTCGTGAGAGGTGTTTTCAGATGGGAATCCTCCAGGTACCAGCCTCGTGTGAGGTGTCCTAAGATGGGAAACCTTCAGGTACCATTCTCGTGTGAGGTGTCATAAGATGGGAAGACTCCAGGTACCAGCCTCTTGAAAGGTTTCCCTCAGATGGAAGCCTCCATGTACTAGCCTCATATGGGAAGCCTTCAGGTACCACCTCTTTTGAGAGGTTTTCCTCAGATAGGAAGCCTTCAGGTACCACCTCATTTGAGAGGTTTTCCTCAGATGGGAAGCCTCCAGGTACCAGCCACTTGAAAGGCTTCCCTCAGATGGAAGCCTCTAGGTGCTAGTCTCTTTAAAGAGGTTGACTCAGATGGGTAACCTTCACGTACCACCTCTCTTTTGAGAGATTTTCCTCAGATGGGAATCCTCCATGTACCAGCCTCGTGAGAGGAATTCTCAGATGGGAAGCCTCCAGGTACCAGCCTCGTGAGAGGTGTTCTCAGATGGGAAGCCTCCAGGTACCAGCCTCGTGAGAGGTGTTCTCAGATGGGAAGCCTCCAGGTTCCAGCCTCGTGAGATGTTTCATCAGGTTCTTCTAGAAAGGACGGTGATGCTGAGACGTACCTCAAGCTTTCATTACGACTTTTCGCGCTCTACACAGAGCTTCATCCAGTCAACTGACTAGATAAAACTCTTCACAGAGCGAAACATTGTCGCTGCAACATCTTTCCCCCGCCTTTTGTCTTTTCTTCATCAGTGTTTCTGCTTTTATCAAAATTAGTCACACTGTGTTGCTTCCGTAATCTGAGTGACGTTTGGCAAACTTTTGAACAAGAATTGTTTGACAAACACAATTACTGACTACGTTTCGCCCACACAATGGGCTTTATCAAGTCACAAACAGATCTATTTGAGACTTGATAAAGGCCACTGTATTTGTGTCTATTTTTCCATCGTGTGGGTATTTTGTGTCATTTATCTCCAGTAAAGAACACAGCAACACCACAGTGTCTTGAAAGACGCCCAAGTATTGCACGGCTTATTCATCAACTTGTCGATATTATACCGCAGAAGGTCCTTGCAACACAAATTCGAGTTGTGCCCCTCTGTTTGGGAACTCTTGTTTTAGCTCATTAGAGCAGTTTAGTTAACATCTTCAAGAACTTGGACCACACGAGCACGAAGTCTTCAGGTTCACGGGGAACAAATGCGAATTATATATCTGAAAAACTACAAGAGGAGCTAGGCTAGCAGCACCAGCCTACCCAAGAAAAATATGATGAAAAGACATGTGAAGCCTGGCAGTTTTAGCAATAAAAAATTAATGAATTTAATAGGGTTGTTACAGAGCAACTCATATGCTTTATAGGCTACTTTGTAGCAGTGAAGATTTTACTACTATTATATTTTGGCTGAGTAAACTACCGGGCGGAGTAACCTGTTTATTCCTTCAGGTTACATGAGGGACATTAGTAAATCTGATAACTAAACAATATGGATACAAGCAAGACAAAAGTACGAAGAATGAGAGACATGTGTATATTGAACTAGATCTAATTTTATTCTCGCTTCCAATGGGAAATCTAGTTCCGAGGATTTTTTTTACCAGAGCCAGTGTTGGTGGTAGTAAGTCCAGGACAAGGAAGCCTGGCCTTTGGCCAGGCTGGTAGGATAGAAAAGCCTTTAAAATGTATCACGTTTTCCATACAGGTAGCAGGACCATTTGGTTTCCGGTCTTCGAGCTCACTTGCTTTACCAGAAAATGAACGTTTACATATAAAAGCACTGCCGAACTTGGGAATAAAAGTGTAAGACGTTTTAGCTTGGAAAAGCGATGCTTATGGACCACTTTCGGAAAAAAAAACTATCGTGGTCTTTATTTTTTCGTTAGCAACAATGAGCCAGACTGTTCACACAATTTATGCTGAATATCTGTTATCTGTCTTCCTTGTCGTTTCCATGGGAGTGTGTAATGGAGACTTGGCTTCATTTTGTCAAGGTACGCAAATCTCTTTTCGAATTCAACGTATATGGCTTTAGTTTCTTCCTGAAAAGCTTGAAAACTCAGCCTCGATATCATCTGCCATCAGTTCACGACAGGAAGCAGTGTGTAAAATCATTCTTCCTTAAATACAAAATGAAGAGCTGTAGCTTCTTATGGAAGGACTTCAGTGTGTGTGTGTGTAACTAGTTTTTAAACGCTGTGTTGCCTGGGTAATGAGCTCAGGTTCAACACATTCCAGTGAGTTGCAGTGTTTGCCAGGAAAAACTAGGAAGTGAAGAAAGTCTTTCTCTCGCAGTTGATTATCATATAATTGAGTGTTGCTAAGTCGCTCGTTCCAAATTAGATATTTTCTTCCCGAAAGGCAAAGAAATGCTTCAAAGTTTATCCAGCACTCGGGCACCTGGCGTTTGAGTGCAGCGATAAGTTACTAAATTCTTCTTTCAGTTCTTCGAGGAAAGATAGAAATTTTCTGTGCTAGGATTTTGTTACTCCTGTACACATAAAAGGGAAAAGCTTATGACGACGTTTTCTCTTCCATTTGCAGTTTTTTTTACGTATTGTTTTAGTGCAGACATTGTGCCTTTCTGTTGTTTTGTTACTCCTCTTATTAAATTCACTATGCTTTCAACACTCTCCATGACATCTCTCGGCTGTAATATCTTGCAACATGATGCTGCGCGGTGAATTATGCAATGAAGTTTAATGCAATTCACTACATTTTTCTTCAGTAAAAGAACTAAGCCAACTTTACTGCCAGTTATTATTCTCGCACCGTCAGTCACAACAACTTGAAATCTTCCATATTCACTTACAGCCTAATCAAGATCTGAACTCTTCTTTGTAATTCCACGCATGGGTCGCCTTTTAGTTAATTCATATAGATATTATAGATGTCTGTAAATTATTTGCATCGCTTTATTATTTAATTTTTCATGTAGCGAG
This sequence comes from Cherax quadricarinatus, assembly GCF_038502225.1. Lineage (NCBI taxonomy): Eukaryota > Metazoa > Arthropoda > Malacostraca > Decapoda > Parastacidae > Cherax > Cherax quadricarinatus. Next base: position 10,912,411 of record NC_091330.1, read on the forward strand.
AAATTTGCTCATTAATTTCACTTCAGCTTCTTGTAAAAGGTTTGATAAGACAATGTCTCATTATCACATATTCTGGCAAGTTTATCTTTCCCAAATACTTGTGGTATTTTCACTGCACGTTGCTTTATCAATTATACAAGTCTGAATGACTTGTTCCTGGTTTCAAGAGGAACAGTGTGTTTTTCATATGATGCGTATGGGTTGCAAATTGAGTTATCCAACAATTACATAATGAAATATTTTGTATATGGATGGCATTTGCTTTTTATTTTCATGCTGGGTCTCAGTCACAGTTCCTCCGTCTCTTGAGAATTTGGTTGTTCAACTCCTATGCTTCTCGCGTTTGTTATGGTAGAGGGGGCTGAGCTTATGGAATATGAGGATTCCTTTCACGAATAGAGATGAAAATATGTCTGGTTTAAGGTGTCACTAGATATATTTTTTTTTCAGTATTTAATAATAAATAACTAGAAACCATTTCCATGACATGTATTTTGGGCACCGCAACCCCTCCAGAGGCGGTCTAATATCACGCTGGGAAATTCGTCTTGATTACATTATATTCTCATGTTGGGGCAGGTGATAACCTTGCCTAACTGAATCTCTGTCGTGGGGTTCCCCATCTCTCCCTCCTCTAACTCCTCCTCCTCCTCCTCCTTCTCCTTATTCCTCTTTCCTTTTACTCCTCCTCCTCCCCCTCCTTTCCTCCTCCTCCCTTCCAGATACTCCTCCTCTGGAAATAATTTTTCCACTGATCGCCCTCAAGGTAATACTTCCGTCAGATATGTTTTCCATCTCTCTCTCTCTCACTCTCTCTCTCTCTCTCTCTCTCTCTCTCTCTCTCTCTCTCTCTCTCTCTCTCTCTCTCTCTCTCTCTCTCTCTCTCTCTCTCTCTCTCTCACTATCTCTTTCTCGTACACACTTCCTTCTCCGCTAACCTTCTATTAGATTCTTTTCTACTTCACTTCAGGCGCTGTCTTCACCCTTAGCTGCTTCCTTCCCTCAAGCACCACCCATCTATTCCCATTTTTCTTGCCTATCACGGTAACACCAGCAGCAACTGCACACCCCTTACCCCCCCCCCCACCAAACCCCCAACCACCACCAACACTGCCACATTCTTCGTCTCAGTTCCTCTTCCTCCTCCTCTTCTGTACTCTCGTTTTCTCTTCACGTCTCCAGCTTTACCTACCAGTGGCTTCTACCCTGTGTCTTTTTCAGTCTCGTGACCAAGTGATAACAGATGCCAGGGCTCAGTGATTCCAGGACTCAGTGATGCCAGGACTCAGTGAGGCCAGGACTCAGTGATGCCAGGACTCAATGACTCCAGGGGATTTGCAGGTAATTTCACGACGTGATGCCCACAATTATCCAGATTTCCTGCTTCCTCTAGCCCTCTTCTTAAATCTTTTAGCCTCTTTTTTTCTCTTTCCCTCTCTTATTCTCTCGTTTCACATGTACTTACCTCCTTTCCACCCAATCTCCTCTCCCTAATTTCTTTTCTTATTCGCTCTCTAACTTCCTCCTTCCAAATCTTGCTTCCTCCCTTCTTTCCTTGCTTCCTCGCTTCGTATTTCCTCCCTACCTATCTCCCTCCTTATTTTATTCCTTCCCTGTCTTTCTCCCTCCTTATTTTCCTCCTTTCCTATCTTCCTCCCTCTCTATCTTCCTCCATATCTGCCTTCCTTCCTCTCTACTTTCCACCCTCTCGACTCTCCACCCTCCATTTCTTCCTCCCTAATAATCCTTCCTCTTACTTCTCTTTCTCTCATCGTCGTTGTCACATTTACCCCCCTTCTTCCCTTTTCTTAAACCCTTCCCTCACCTCTCCTCGCTCTTCCCTCCCTTCACACAATCACTCTGCGCCCTTAGCAGTCATTACCAGGCAGCTGATGCTACGATTTGACGCCTGGTAACATTTTCCAGCGTTCTCTGTCATCCAGAGCACAACATGTTGACATCTTGACTTATTTAATTACGTTAGTTTGCCTACGTCATTCACAGCGTCAATTTCTGAACGTTCACTGTGAACTTATAATTCATATTCCCTTCTTTGTTTTGAATTAAATAAAGGTTAGGTTAACGTTAGTTGTGTTACGCTTGGTTGCATGTTGTGTTATTTATGTTGTGGTTTGTTATATTATGTACTGTTACGTTAGGTTCAGTAAGGTTAGACTGAAGCTGTATTACGTGATGCGTGATTAAGTTATTTACAAATTACGTTAATAAAGAATATGCACTGGAACACACACACACATATTATGGTGCCCACGAACGAGTGGTAATGATTAATAACAACACTGGGACTATCCAAGGAGTCGAACCCATGCTGCTTTGGCCCGCCTCATGGTGAGCGAAAACTCATGACGCTGTAATCCACGGAACCACACAATCCTCAAGAATGATGCACCCAGACAAGCTAGGTGTTGTACCCGTCATCCTAGGACATACGGTGGTGTGGATGCTTCTGAGCTAATTTCATTATACTCCCTGCTTGGTGTACTAGCCCAACTAGTAGTATTTTATATTATTGTACCCACGAACGAGTGGTATTGATCAATAACAACACTGCGACTAGCCAAGGATTGTGTGGTTCCGTGGACTAGTTATAGTAAGGTTAGGTAAGTTTTCTAAGGTACTTTTGGAACAAAATTATTAATCTTTTCATTAACAAAAATTAAAAAACATATATCTTTAAGCGTATTAGCGAATTTTTTTTAGAAAGGATTCAATTCTAAATGAGTTCTTGCTAATTGACCAATTTTACCTATTCGGCACGACATATATATATATATATATATATATATATATATATATATATATATATATATATATATATATATATATATATATATATATATATATATATATATATATATATATATATATGTATATATATATATATATATATATATATATATATATATATATATATATATATATATATATATATATATATATATATATATATATGTATATATATATATACATATATATATATATATATATATATATATATATATATATATATATATATATATATATATATATATATATATACACACATATATATATATATATATATATATATATATATATATATATATATATATATATATATATATATATATATATATATATATCTCGAGAAGAGATACATAGTCCTTCCCACCAACTCCATTGCCAAACATGTTTCCAACATCTTTGCCAAAACATCATTCCAAGTATCTACCTCCACAACCACGACCATCAAGGACATCACCAGTAGTAGGCAGGACAAGCCTCCATCCTCTGCAGGGGTATACATAATCCCTTGTAATGACTGCAACAAGTTATACGTGGGCGAAACATCAAGGGACCTCCAAACACGTATTTCAGAACACCAATACGCAAGCAGGTCTGACGACACAAGGAATGCCTGCGTACAACACCGTAATTCACACAACCACTTGATAAACTACAGAAACTCAAGACTTATCGCCACAGAAGACAACACCCAATACCGAAGAATCCTGGAATCATCACTTATTTCTATATCCGACAACTTCAACCAGAATAGTGGCTTCTATAACATAGCTGAACCACTTGCCAAGAAACTTCTTCATCGCTATCCCACATAAGAACACTGTAGAAGGTCTGCTCACAAACTTGTCCAGTCTCCTTTCCAAGCGTACCAAGTTTTTAGACTCTACAACCCAACTCGGTACATCATCAGATGCAGCATTCTTCACCTGACCTCAGCCGGACTATAAATACTCGCGTTCCTTCCACCCCAGGTAGTTCTGTTTGTGACTTGAAAAAGCCCACTGTGTGGGCGAAACGTAGTCAATAAAGGATCACATTATACTGCATTTGTGTTTATATTGCCATTGTGTCGGTATTTTATACCATTTATTTCCATCCTTGCTCATCCGCAATCCTACATTCTGTCCTACCTCTAATTCTTTCAATAACCCTACCATACTACCATTCCTCTATAATTTTTACAATCTCTTTTGTCCCCCTTCCCTTTATATAAAGGGACTATACATGCTCTCCGCCAATCCCTAGGTACCTTCCCCTCTTTCATACATTTATTAAACAAAAGTACCAACCACTCCAACACTATATCCCCCTGCTTTTAACATTTCTGTCATGATCCCATCAGTTCCAGCTGCTTTACCCCCTTTCATTCTACGTAATGCCTCACGTACCTCCCCCACACTCACATCTTGTTCTTCTTCACTCCTAAAAGATGGTTTACCTCCCTGGCCAGTGCATGAAATTACCGCTTCCCTTTCTTCGTCGACATTTAAAAATTCCTCAAAATATTATCGCCATCTACCTAATACCTCCATCTCCCCATCTACTAACTCCCCTACTCTGTTTTTAACTGACAAATCCATTCGTTCTCTAGGATTTCTTAACTTGTTTAACTCACTCCAAATTTTTTTCTTATTTTCATTAAAATTTCTTGACAGTGCCTCTCCCACTCTATCATCTGCTCTCTTTTTGCACTCTCTCACCACTCTCTTCACCTTTCTTTTACTCTCCATATACTCTACTCTTCTTATAACACTTCTGCTTTGTAAAAACTCTCATAAGCTAACTTTTTCTCTTTTATAACACCCTTTACTTCATCATTCCACCAATCACTCCTCTTTCCTCCTGCACCCACCCTCCTATAACCACAAACTTCTGCCCCACATTCTAATACTGCATTTTTAAAACTATTCCAACCCTCTTCAACCCCCTCACTACTCATACTTGCACCATCCCACCTTTCTGCCAATAGTTGCTTATATCTCACCCGAACTTCCTCCTCCCTTAGTTTATACACTTTCACCTCCCTCTTGCTTGTTGTTGACATTTTCCTCTTTTCCCATCTACCTCTTACAATAACTGTAGCTACAACTAAATAATGATCCGATATATCAGTTGCCCCTCTATAAACATGTACATCCTGGAGCCTACCCATCAACCTTTTATCCACCAATACATAATCTAATAAACTACTTTCATTACGTGCTATATCATACCTTGTATATTTATTTATCCTCTTCTTCATAAAATATGTATTACTTATTACCATACTTCTTTCTGCACATAGCTCAATTAAAGGCTCCCCATTTTCATTTACCCCTGGCAACCCAGATTTACCTACTACCCCCTCCACAACATTTTTGCCCACTTTAGCATTGAAATCCCCACCAACATTACTCTCACACTTGGTTCAAAACTCCCCACGCATTCACTCAGCATTTACCAAAATCTCTCTCTCTCCTCAACACTTCTTTCTTCTCCAGGTGCATATACGCTTACTATAACCCACTTTTCACATCCAACTTTTATTTTACTCCACATAATCCTTAAATTAAAGCATTTATAGTCCCTCTTTTCCTGCCATAACTTATCCTTCAACATTATTGCTACTCCTTCTTTAGCTCTAACTCTATTTGAAACCCCTGACCTAATCCCATTTATTCCTCTCCACTGAAACTCTCCCACCCGCTTCAGCTTTGTTTCACTTAAAGCCAGGACATCCAGTTTCTTCACATTCATAACATCCACAATCATCTCTTTCTTATCATTTGCACTACATCCACGCACATTCAGACTTACCACTTTGACAATTTTCTTCTTCTTATTCTTTTTAGTAATTATTACAGGAAAAGGGGTTACTAGCCCATTGTTCCCGGCATTTTAGTTGACTTTTACAACACGCATGGCTTACGGAGGAAAGATTCGTATTCCACCTCCCCATGAAGATAAAAGGAAAAGTAATAAGACCAAGAACTATTAAGATAAAATCAAAGAAAATTCAGATGAGTGTGTATAAATAAACGTGTACATGTATGTGTAGTGTGACCTAAGTGTAAGTAGAAGTAGCAAGACGTACCTGTAATCTTGCATATTTATGAGACAAAAGACACCAATAATCCTACCATCATGTAAAACAATTACAGGCTTTCGTTTCACACTCACTTGGCAGGACGGTAGTACCTCCCTGGGTGGTTGCTGTGTGTGTGTGTGTGTGTGTGTGTGTGTGTGTGTGTGTGTGTGTGTGTGTGTGTGTGTGTGTGTTTTATTCATGTGTAAAAGCATTTTTTTTTATACATATCCACCTGTATTTCTTATACGAATGCATCTGTGTTTATTTTGCACAGGTGACATGTGCTCGCAACTGCATGGAAGATATTCCTTTTAAAATTCAATCAGTGATACTGACTTGCATTGTTCGTATTACACAGTTAAGAACATAAGAACATAAGAACGAAGGAACACTGCAGAAGGCCTACTGGCCCATGCGAGGCAGGTCCAAGTCTCCTACCGGCTTAAGCCAATGCACCCAACCTAGTCAGGTCAGTGACTGCAACAACACCTCAATTAACTGGATTTGAATTAGCCTTATCCTGGGGATAAAGGAACTGATGCATCCCCGATGTGAGTGGATAGGATATTAGGATCCCATACGACAAGATAGAAGGATACGCTTCAATAGGTTACGAAGAGAAGCTTGGATCTGAAGCAACAATACAGAGTCTCTCTCTCTCTCTCTCTCTCTCTCTCTCTCTCTCTCTCTCTCTCTCTCTCTCTCTCTCTCTCTGTCTCTCTGTCTCTCTGTCTCTCTGTCTCTCTGTCTCTCTCTCTGTCTGTCTGTCTCTCTCTCTCTCTCTCTCTCTCTCTCTCTCTCTCTCTCTCTCTCTCTCTCTCTCTCTCTCTCTCTCTCTCCCTGATCACTGAGCGTAACTTGCTCACGCAAAGCTGCACTATGCTCAGATGGAAGTTAAAGACACAGATGACTTGCAGTGGTGTCAGGAAGTATTTCTTCAGACTTAGAGTGGTCAGAAAGTTGAATGACCTGGACGATATATATAAATAAATAAATAAATCAGTAAATATATATATATATATATATATATATATATATATATATATATATATATATATATATATATATATATATATGTATATATATACACATACATACATGAACAATAAATAAAGTCGTATTGATTCTGAAACACAAAATGCCACGGTTAAAATTGAGACAGAAAGAGAAAGAGAAGTGATAAAGTACAATATAAATAAAAACGAGAAAGAAGAGAGAGAGAGAACAGGAAAAATTCCCACTCTACATTATCAAAATCGAGCCTTCTAAGTGGTCTGTCTCTCTCTGGAAGCTCCTCCCACGGCCCCCTTAATTTACGTGAGAAATAAAGTCTGGCTTCTTCATTACACGCTTACGAGGCACGTGAAGCTTGGGCAGGGAGCCAGGGTGCACCTGCAGTCTCCACGGTAGGGAGAGAGTGCACCATCTGTTCTCAGCAGGGGCAATGGTAATGAACAGCTTGAATCCTCAGCGTGGGCAATCTTATTTTATCCTTCTTAGGGCACTACAAGAGCGTTTATTCTCAGCATACCAATGTCCTTTGCAGAACAGAAGGTTAGTGTAGCTTAAGCATTTTCTTGACTAACCTTATATGTGCAAAGAGGATCTGTGGCGATTATTGTAAATTTTAATTATTATTATTATTATTATTATTATTATTATTATTATTATTATTATTATTATTATTATTATTATTACTAGTATTATTTATTATTAATCTTATTATTATATATAATTATTTTTAATATTATTATTATTATTATTATTATTATTATTATTATTATTATTATTATTACTAGTATTATTTATAATTAATTTTATTATTATTATTGTTGTTGTTATTATTATTATTATTATTATTATTATTATTATTATTATTATTATTATACTGGGACAATGTTCCACTTTACCCTAGGCGAAACGTTGTCTTAATAAAAACTCGCTCTTCATACTGTGTCTTCGAAGTCTCAATACTCGGAGAAATTTAATTACAGCCATAACACTGGACGCTTTGAGTGTAATACCTGTTAATTAAGTATGGAGAACTCTGAACCCCGTATCCTGATAACGGTAATTCTATTACATGAGGAGCATTGGTCATTCTGTCGTGTGATGGTGGTTGGTCATTCTGATGTGTGATGGTGGTTGGTCATTCTCTCGTGTGATGGTGGTTGATCATTCTGATGTGTGATGGTGGTTGGTCATTCTGTCGTGTGATGGTGGTTGGTCATTCTCTCGTGTGATGGTGGTTGGTCATTCTGTCGTGTGATGGTGGTTGGTCATTCTCTCGTGTGATGGTGGTTGGTCATTCTGATGTGTGATGGTGGTTGGTCATTCTGATGAGTGATGGTGGTTGATCATTCTGATGTGTGATGGTGGTTGGTCATTCTGTCGTGTGATGGTGGTTGGTCATTCTCTCGTGTGATGGTGGTTGGTCATTCTCTCGTGTGATGGTGGTTGGTCATTCTGTCGTGTGATGGTGGTTGATCATTCTGATGTGTGATGGTGGTTGGTCATTCTGATGTGTGATGGTGGTTGGTCATTCTGATGTGTGATGTGGTTGGTCATTCTCTCGTATGATGGCGGTTGGTCATTCTGATGTGTGATGGTGGTTGGTCATTCTGATGTGTGATGTGGTTGGTCATTCTCTCGTGTGATGGTGGTTGGTCATTCTGATGTATGATGGTGGTTGGTCATTTTCTCGTGTGATGGTGGTTGGTCATTCTGATGTGTGATGTGGTTGGTCATTCTCTCGTGTGATGGCG
>NC_091330.1:10926047-10933547 GCF_038502225.1 Cherax quadricarinatus
CATAGCGGGAACGCTTCACTCTGGAGGTCCCAAGGTGGTAATAGCAGTGATGTATAACCCACCACAGAACAGCAGGAGGCCAAGGCAAGAGTATGACGAGAGCAATAGAGCGATGGTTGACACACTGGCTAGAGTGGCCAGAAGAGCTCATGCATGCAGGGCAAAGCTCCTGATCATGGGTGACTTTAACCACAAGGAGATCTATTGGGAGAACTTGGACCTGCATGGGGGCCAAGATACATGGAGGGCTAAGATGATGGAGGTGGTACTGGAAAACTTCATGTACCAACACGTAAGGGACACTACAAGAGAGAGAGGAGAGGATGAACCAGCAAGGCTAGACTTAGCATTCACCTTGAGTAGTGCAGATATCGAGGACATCACATATGAAAGACCCCTTGGGGCCAGTGACCATGTGGTTTTAAGCTTCAAATACACAGTAGAGCTACAAGTGGAGGGAGAAGCAGGAAGGCCAGGACGAATGAAGCCAAACTACAAGAAAGGGGACTACACAGGAATGAGGAACTTCCTGAACGGGGTTAAGTGGGACAGAGAACTGGCAGGGAAGCCAGTTAATGAGATGATGGAATATGTAGCAACAAAATGCAAGGAGGCTGAGGAGAGGTTTGTACCCAAGGGTAACAGGAATAATGAAAAAGCCAGAATGAGCCCATGGTTTACCCAAAGGTGCAGGGAGGCAAAAACCAAGTGTGCTAGGGAATGGAAGAAATATAGAAGGCAAAGGACCCAGGAGAATAAGGAGAGCAGTCGTAGAGCCAGAAACGAATATGCACAGATAAGAAGGGAGGCCCAAAGACAATATGAAAATGACATAGCAGCGAAAGCCAAATCTGACCCGAAACTGTTGTACAGCCACATCAGGAGGAAAACAACAGTCAAGGACCAGGTAATCAGGCTAAGGAAGGAAGGAGGAGAGACAACAAGAAATGACCGTGAAGTATGTGAGGAACTCAACAAGAGATTCAAAGAAGTGTTCACAGAGGAGACAGAAGGGGCTCCAGAAAGACGGAGAGGTGAGGCACACCACCATGTGCTGGACACAGTGCACACAACCGAGGAAGAAGTGAAGAGGCTTCTGAGTGAGTTAGATACCTCAAAGGCAATGGGGCCAGATAACATCTCCCCATGGGTATTGAGAGAGGGAGCAGAGGCGCTATGTGTACCCCTAACAACAATATTCAATACATCTATCGAAACAGGGAGATTGCCTGAGGCATGGAAGACAGCAAATGTAGTCCCAATCTTTAAAAAAGGAGACAGACATGAAGCATTAAACTACAGACCAGTGTCACTGACATGTATAGTATGCAAAATCATGGAGAAGATTATCAGGAGAAGAGTGGTGGAACACCTAGAAAGGAACGATCTCATCAACAGCAGCCAACATGGTTTCAGGGACGGGAAATCCTGTGTCACAAACCTACTGGAGTTCTATGACATGGTGACAGCAGTAAGACAAGAGAGAGAGGGGTGGGTGGATTGCATATTCTTGGACTGCAAGAAGGCGTTTGACGCAGTTCCACACAAGAGATTGGTGCAAAAACTGGAGGACCAAGCAGGGATAACAGGGAAGGTACTACAATGGATCAGGGAATACTTGTCAGGAAGACAGCAGCGAGTCATGGTACGTGGCGAGGTGTCAGAGTGGGCACCTGTGACCAGCGGGGTCCCACAGGGGTCAGTCCTAGGACCAGGGCTGTTTCTGGTATTTGTGAACGACATGATGGAAGGAATAGACTCTGAGGTGTCCCTGTTTGCAGATGACGTGAAGTTGATGAGTAGAATTCACTCGATAGAAGACCAGGCAGAACTACAAAGGGATCTGGACAGGCTGCAGACCTGGTCCAGCAATTGGCTCCTGGAGTTCAATCCCACCAAGTGCAAAGTCATGAAGATTGGGGAAGGGCAAAGAAGACCGCAGACGGAGTACAGTCTAGGGAGCCAGAGACTACAAACCTCACTCAAGGGAAAAGATCTTGGGGTGAGTAAAACACCAGGCACATCTCCTGAAGCGCACATCAAACAAATAACTGCTGCAGCATATGGGCGCCTAGCAAACCTCAGAACAGCATTCCGACATCTTAATAAGGAATCATTCAGGACCCTGTACACCGTGTACGTTAGGCCCATATTGGAGTATGCGGCACCAGTTTGGAACCCACACCTAGCCAAGCACGTAAAGAAACTAGAGAAAGTGCAAAGGTTTGCAACAAGACTAGTCCCAGAGCTAAGAGGTATGTCCTACGAGGAGAGGTTAAGGGAAATCAACCTGAAGACACTGGAGGACAGGAGAGATAGGGGGGACATGATAACGACATACAAAATACTGAGAGGAATTGACAAGGTGGACAAAGACAGGATGTTCCAGAGATTGGACACAGTAACAAGGGGACACAGTTGGAAGTTGAAGACACAGAAGAATCACAGGGATGTTAGGAAGTATTTCTTCAGCCACAGAGTAGTCAGTAAGTGGAATAGTTTGGGAAGCGATGTAGTGGAGGCAGGATCCATACATAGCTTTAAGCAGAGGTATGATAAAGCTCACGGCTCAGGGAGAGTGACCTAGTAGCGATCAGTGAAGAGGCGGGGCCAGGAGCTCGGACTTGACCCCCGCAACCTCAACTAGGTGAGTAGGTGAGTACACACACACTTCACTTCAAATAAATCCAATACAAGTTAGGTTACGTCAGTCACTCGAGGAACACATAGCACATATGGAACACTCTGGTTCCATCGTGTCATTTTGGCGCGGATAGTGAGTCAGTCAGCTGCCAGTGAGTTCGTGAGCTAGCTCCCTAATGGGCCAAGGGAGTGAGTGAGGTTTCGAATCCCGTCTCTCTAAATGCCTGTTTACACTGCCTTTTATAATCTCCCAGACTGTGTGTCACTCTTGCCTAAGTTTACGAGAATGTCCTCTCCCATGTCCTACCTCACTCTGGGTTATTCATACCTGCCCATGCTTCCTGCGTCACGGTGACCTGGGAGCTACAGGTAAATGCGTCCCTAGGTCACATTATACCTGGATGGTGCCACACCTGGACATCTAATGTCCTCTCTAATGAATAAAAATTCACACTCCCATGACTGGAATAATACACAAATAACACGCACATGGTCCAAGTGGGACCGAAATGTCATCGTAAGCGGATTTTCTGTGTATCTGTTGTCTCTGTGTGTGACCTTTCCGTGACCTGATTTGAACTGTATTTATCGGACTCAAGTATCTTGTTTAAACTTGTAAAATTATTAAATAAAAAAGTCATTCATGTATTTAAAATAAGGACAAAAATCAGGGGGATTAGCTGTGACTCGACCCCCCAGAATTACTAGACGAGTACATCTAGTGCTCACATTGAAAGCACAGGAATTCCAAGATTCGCACAAAAAATGATTTTGTCCCATAATAATATCTGGAGGGCGCAGCTAATTGGTTCAATTAAGATGAAGCCAAAGGCGAAGGTCAAGTTTTTTCTCTTTAAAATCTGTTCCAGGCTTCAAGGAGGATGTTTTGATGCTGCTGAAGGACTCTTTATTCCAGGAATTAGAGCTACCCCTCTTCTGTTCCATTCTTCAGCGTTGAATGACTCCCCGCGCGTCTTCAGCCCATTCCCGTGAGCATAGTAATAATGGAAAAGGGTAATGTATGACTGTCAGATATGTCCAAATCAGTGTTATTTGTGTCTTGTGTAAAAACCAGCTGTGTTTCTTGCTGGAATCAAAATCAGCTGTGTTTCTTGCTGGAATCAAAATCAGCTGTATTTCTTGCTGGTGTCAAACCCAGCTGTATTTCGGGCTGGTGTCAAAACCAGCTGTGTTTCGGGCTGCTCTCAAAACCAGCTGTGTTTCTTGCTGGTGTCAAACCCAGCTGTGTTTCGGGCTGCTCTCAAAACCAGCTGTGTTTCTTGCTGGTGTCAAAACCAGCTGTGTTTCGGGCTGGTGTCAAAACCAGCTGTGTTTCGGGCTGGTGTCAAAACCAGCTGTGTTTCGGGCTTGTGTCAAAACCAGCTGTTTCGGGCTGGTGTCAAAACCAGCTGTGTTTCGGGCTGGTGTCAAAACCAGCTGTGTTTCGGGCTGGTGTCAAAACCAGCTGTGTTTCGGGCTGGTGTCAAAACCAGCTGTGTTTCTTGCTGGTATCAAAACCAGATCTGTTTCTTGCTGGTGTCAAAACCAGCTGTGTTTCGGGCTGGTGTCAAAACCAGCTGTGTTTCGGGCTGGTGTCAAAACCAGCTGTGCTTCGGGCTGGTGTCAAAACCAGCTGTGTTTCGGGCTGGTGTCAAAACCAGCTGTGTTTCGGGCTGGTGTCAAAACCAGCTGTGTTTTGGGCTGGTGTCAAAACCAGCTGTGTTTCGGGCTGGTGTCAAAACCAGCTGTGTTTCGGGCTGGTGTCAAAACCAGCTGTGTTTCGGGCTGGTGTCAAAACCAGCTGTGTTTCGGGCTAGTGTCAAAACCAGCTGTGTTTCGGGCTGGTGTTAAAGCCAGCTGTGTTCGGGGCTGGTGTCAAAACCAGCTGTGTTTCGGGCTGGTGTCAAAACCAGCTGTGTTTCGGGCTGGTGTCAAAACCAGCTGTGTTTCGGGCTAGTGTCAAAACCAGCTGTGTTTCGGGCTGGTGTTAGCTACCTGGAGGTCGTTCCGAGAGTCAGCGCCCCAGCGGCCCAGTCCTTGACCAGACCTCCCGGTGAATCAGGGCCTGATCAACCAGACTGTTACTGCTGGCAGCACGCAATCCAACGTACGAACCACAGCCCGGCTGATCAGGCACTGACTTTAGCTATCTGTCACGTTCCCTCTTGAAGACAGCTATGTCTCGGGTCAGTGTCAGCTGGGTCTCGAGTCACTGTCAGCTGTGTCTCGGGTCAGTGTCAGCTGTGTCTCGGGTCAGTGTCAGCTGGGTCTCGGGTCAGTGTCAGCTGTGTCTCGGACCAGTTTCAGCTGTGTTTCGGGTCAGTGTCAGCTGTATCTCGGGTCAGTGTCAGCTGGGTCTGAGCTGCTCGCTGAGCTCGGCGTCAGCTGTGTCTGGGTCAGTGTCGCTGTGTCTCGGACCAGTTTCAGCTGTGTTTCGGGTCAGTGTCAGCTGCGGCTGTCAGTTGGGTCGGGTGTGCAGTGTGTCTCGGGTCAGTGTCGTCTGTGCTCGGGTCAGGTGCAGCTGTGTCGACCAGTTTCAGCTGTGTTTCGGGTCAGTGTCAGTGTCTCGGCAGTGTCAGCTGGGTCTCGGGTCAGTGTCAGCTGTGTCTCGGGTCAGTGTCAGCTGTGTCTCGGGTCAGTGTCAGCTGTATCTCGGGTCAGTGTCAGCTGTCTCAGGTGTCAGTGTGCTCGGGCAGTGTGCTGTGTCTCGGGTCAGTGTCGCTGTTCGGGTCAGTGTCAGCTGTGTCTCGGGTCAGTGTCAGCTGTGTCTCGGGTCAGTGTCAGCTGTGTCTCGGGTCAGTGTCAGCTGTGTCTCGGACCAGTTTCAGCTGTGTTTCGGGTCAGTGTCAGCTGTATCTCGGGTCAGTGTCAGCTGGGTCTCGGGTCAGTGTCAGCTGTGTCTCGGGTCAGTGTCAGCTGTGTCTCGGGTCAGTGTCAGCTGTGTCTCGGGTCAGTGTCAGCTGTGTCTCGGGTCAGTGTCAGCTGTGTCTCGGGTCAGTGTCAGCTGTGTCTCGGGTCAGTGTCAGCTGTGTCTCGGGTCAGTGTCAGCTGTGTCTCGGGTCAGCTTGAGCACTTACTCGGGTGATTGTGAGCTTGAGTCAACGACTCACTCTTTCATTTCCGAGCTCTAGTGTTCGTCTCTCATCAATCAATACTTTTTTTTTTCAGCTCCCTAGCTTTTGTCCCCAACATAGGCAGAAAGTCAGAAACTATTTGTTGACAGTTGGACTTGGTGGAAGGTGGGATGGGGTTGAGGGTAGGGGAAAAAGGGGAGAGGGGAAAAGATGAAAGAGGGGTTTGTTCCCCTTGTTTCATTACAGTCGCTTAGTCTCAGTGTCAGGGCTTATAACATTCCAGGGTCACCCCTAAGAGCAGCTACCTCGCTTCCCATCTGCATGCAAACTCCTCCCACCCCCGTCTCTCTCTCCCTCTCCCTCACTTCCCCTCTCCTTTTCCCTCTCCTACCCTTCCCTTCCCCTCCCCTACCCTGTACATGTATGTCTGCTCCACTCTGACCTTTTATCCGCAGTGTTGACCTTTGTGTACCCGTTTGTTTGTTGACCTCTAACCCAATATATCCTTTGTGGACCTCCGCACCGATACATACTGCCCAGCTGTTTCCAATTGCTTCTTTTTTGTTTCACTTTCGACAGTACAGATACTGGCTTACTGTGATCCAGTGGGGGAAAAAAGATAGAAAAATGTGACTGCTTCAGTGCCGCTCTGTTCGTACTCTGAAACAGTCATGACCAATTAAGAATTAAAGTCTGTACCGTGGTTGGGAGGGAAAAAAATCCATAACTATCCACAAACTGGAAATGGAAACTGGACAATATATTGAGAAAAATTATTGTGTTTTATTTTAGTTCAACTAGAATCTCATAATTTACTGTGGATATTATGAACAAGGCGAAGCTTTAAACCCTTCGGGATCATACAGTGTCTGGGGAATGGGAGGTAAACAGCCTTGATGGGGAATGTGTATATTTTTTTAAGATCTAGAGCTGAGCCCTTCGCGAGCATCGAGGTGCCCACCCATCCTATTCCTTAACAAAGAACCCATATAAACAACACCAGAAGCCAGGTATGTCTGAGGAGGCCACAGACGAGACGGGAGAAGCAGACAAAACCCTCAGAAAAGGATTGTTACAGCAGCCCAGGAAGTTGGACAGGAAGACATTAAAGTTTTGCAGGACGGGTGTGGAAGGGTCAGCCTGGTGAGTTATGACAGCTGGGAACGCCTTAGCAGGTGCTGGAAGAAACAGCTGCTCTCATCTGGGGCCCTTCCCACAACCTGAAGGACATTTGTCTTTCTTGCTCCAGTGTCATCGCCACGTTTCCTACCCTCCTTACTAACGTCCCCCCCCCGGGCTCTCTCTCTCTCTCTCTCTCTCTCTCTCTCTCTCTCTCTCTCTCTCTTCTTTGTACACGGTTCTACAAGGTTAGGTTAAGGTTCCTTACTTTATTTACAAGCTAAGAGCTCTTTCCTACATCAGCTCATTTGAAAGCGTTTTTATTGCTCTCTCTTTTTTTTCCTTTTTATTTTTTTTTACACAGGGTTTGACAAGGTTAAGAATCCCTAGCTTTATTAACAAGCTATTTACAGGTTCAGGATTCCTAACTTTATTGGCAAGCTAATAGCTGTTACCTACATCAGCTCATTTGAAAGCATTTTTATTGTTATGAGACATACAAGTAGGGAACAGGATGAAGTTGGAGCCATCTGTGGGCCAGCATTTTCATTTGATCAACTGACTTTATCTCGATGACATCATTATGCTGTACGAATGTGTTCCATACTCGAGTCATCCTGGGTATGTATGATCTCAGATGGAGTGATGTTCTGGAGAAGGGTAC
>NC_091330.1:10938547-10953547 GCF_038502225.1 Cherax quadricarinatus
GGGTATGTATGATCTCAGATGGAGTGATGTTCTGGAGAAGGGTACAGCCAGAGTGAAGTTGCTGCTTTCTGCCCGTCTTGTGGCATAAAAGCTTGTTTCACGCTGTCCTCGAAGTGGATCCAAGTGTGGTATTTTGACAATATTGGCCTTGTACATAACAGTAAGGCCACCCACATCCCTCCTATGTTGAAGGCTCTGCTGAAATGACAGATCTATCCAGGATGGGTCCAGGCGAGAGATGAGACGTCTTGCTCTGTTCTCTACTCTGTCAAGCAGTCGCAGATGAGAGGGGGGCAGGCAAACCAAGAAAGTGGAGCATACTCAAGGTGTGAGCGTACTTGTGCCTCGTACAGGATCTTGCACCCCCTACTGTCAAGCAGATGCGAGATACGGCGGAGTGCTGTAAGCTTCCTGGCTGCCTTGTTTGCAAGATTTACAACATGGTTCTTCATGGTTAGTTTGGAGTCAAATTTCACCCCAAGGATATCAACTTCTTCTCCAGGTGCCAACATCCTCCCATTCATCCTTACTACTGCACCAGCATTACCATCATGGTGCCTAGAGACGATCATCATTTGCGTTTTCTCAGGTGCAAATGTTACTTGCCATCTATTTCCCCAAGCTGATATAGCTCTCAGCTGGTGATTGATGTAGCTTAGAGCAGCTGGCATTTCTTCTCTTGGATAAGTGAACGTCAGTGTACAGTCGTCTGCATATGCATGTGATTCTGGGATGAGATGAAGAAGGTCGTTGAAGTAGACATTCCATAACAGTGGACCCAGCACGCTTCCTTGTGGAACACTTGCCCCATTAGGATGTCTTGCTGATTCCGTTCCATTGAGGACTACACTTAGAGATCTACCATGAAGGTAATCACTGAGGAGACATAGCGTAGAGCCTGCAATTCCCAGTGCTTGAAGTTTTGCTAAGAGGCCCTGGTGCCACACCCGGTCAGCGCCAGCAATGTCCAGTGCTACCACACAGCTGACTTTGGATTCATCCAGTGACTGGTGCCACTTAGTGGAGGATTTAACAACAGATCAGCAGCAGAGTAACCTTTCCTGAAGCCATATTGACGATCACAAAGTAGTGAGTGGTAGTCAAAAAAATCTGTCATTTGTCTTGAGATTATTGTCTCAAGGATCTTACCAGTGATTGACAGGAGTGACGCTGGTCTGTAGTTGCTGATTTCTGCTCTGCTCTTCTTTTTTGTGAACAGGGACTACATTTGCCTCTTTCCATAGAGAGGGGCCATTTACACTGTACTAGGCAGTGCTGAAAGATGCGAGTTAGAGGTGCTGCTAGCTGGTCTGCACATCTTCTCAACAATCTTGGGCTCAACTTGTCTGGGCCCTCCCCCCAGCCTTTTCTTGGTCAAGTGATTTAAGAAGGAAATGCACCTCCTCCTGCCTTATTGTCACCACTGACAGTTTTGACACAGTTCTTGCAGCTAGCCAAGGAGGGTCCCTTGCTGGATCAGGAACTTGCATTTTGGCAGCAAAGTGTTCAGCAAAGAGGTCCGCCTTCTCTTGACTACTAGTAGAGGTGGTCCCATCCTGTCGATTTAGAGGTGGAATAAGTTCATCAGGCAGATAACCTTGTCTGTCCTTGACCAGGGACCACCAGGTTTTGGAGCCTACCCTACCTGATGCTAACTTTCTTTTAGTGTCCACCTCCTATTTAGCAATGGCCCACTTTTGAACATCACCCATATGCCTACAGGCTTGCATGTGCAAGTTCCTGTTATAGGTGGTAGGATGTCTCTTATACCTTCGCCATGCTTTGCACTTAGCAGTAGCAGCCTCTCTACAACGAAAGCCAAACCAAGGCTGATCTGTAGGCTTTGTCACATATTGCTGGTGAGGAATGTGTCCTTGCTGCAGATTAAGGATGTGTCCGGTGAAGGCTTTCACTTGGTTGTCAACATCCCCCTGGAGAAAAGCATTCCAGTCGGTGGTGGCGAGCTCAGAGCAAAGGGCTGGCCAATTACCTCTTTCCCATAGCCAGGTTGTGCGTGTGGACTCCTCACCTCGTTCTGTTGGGATCTTGGTGTTAAAAACAGCCTTGTGGTCAGACGATCCAACGTAGCCGAGGGGTTGACAAGTGACTATGCCTTCTGCCAGATCACTCACTACTGGGTCAAGGGAGGAGCCAGAGATATGAGTAGGGAAATCAACAAAGTTTCTCATGTCAAACACTGCAAGAAGGTCATCAAAGTCCCTCTGTATAAGGTGCTGGTTGAGGTCACCAACAATTATAATATGTTGACAGTTGTGTTGTAGCAGAAGGGAGTCAATATTATTTTCCATTAGGAAGTTGATAGGGATCTGTGTGTTGCCACTGAGGTCTGTACATTGCACATGCTAGTACAGAGGTACTAGTGTTTATACAGAGCTTGAAGAACATCATTTCAAGATGTGTGGCAACATCTATGTGCTGGGCATGAACACTTTTAGAGAAGCACACAGCAACACCACCTCCTTGCCCTTGCCTGTCTCTTCTCATCCATGAGGTGTAGCCAGCAATTCTTGCAAAATTTTCTGGAGTCCTGTCATCCAAAAATGTTTCAACAACAGCTATCATGTCGGGACGTCGAGTGTTCACAAAGCTATGTGTGAGCTCTCCAACATTAGTAATGAAACCTCTAATGTTGGCCGACAGGATGCTGATAGACTGGCTCCTCATGATGAAGTGGTCAGCTTGAGGTGGTGGGTGTGTAGGGAATGTAAGGTGCCTGCCCTTGAGAGAGGTAGGGTACTATGAGGCAGCTGCAGGGATGTAGGTCTGTGGTCTTGTATGAAGGCCCAATCCCACCTGCTGGGCTGGGATAGGAGTAGCTAAGTGGGTGACGTGTGAGAGTGTTCACCAATTCAGAGATCCTGCTGGTTTGTTCTGAGAACAGGTCTCTAAACAGGTGGCCCTGTCTGTCAAGTTCCTTTTTCTTCCGACACTGGTCCTCCTTATGTCCTTTCTTGTAGCAGTAATTACACCTGGTATCTCGCAGGCAGTTGTTGGCAGAGTGCCCTTCCGGTGACAGCGAGAGCACAGCCTAGGTGCCTTGGAGGGTGGACTAGGATTTGTTGCACCTCCTGTGTTTCGCAGATTTGTCCTCAGATTCTACCGCTGGAACTGTGTTAGTGGAGGGTGAGACGGCTGTAGATGTCTTCCACCTCCACTCCTCCTCCGTCCTCTGCCCCGTCCTCTACCAGTTCTGACAGATGTGTCCCTGCTGTTCATACTTCGGTGCAGTAGGTGATCAGGTGCAGTGATAGTTCCCTGATCACTAACTGCACCGTTCTCTGGTGGAGAAACCCTCCTGGCTCAGAACTTGCTGTCGAAGCACTACTACCAGATTCTAGAATAGTATCGGCAGGTGCTGACAGGTGTAGGATCAGAGATGGTATGTGTACTGTCAAGTAGACTGGCAGTGGCTGAAGCAGAGATGTCAGGTGTAGGAGAATTAACAGATCCAAGGCTTCCCTCATTGCTGGGAAGAGGATTTGTTCCCTCTGTGGTGGTCAGAGGAATTGTGTTAGAATTCCCAAAGGTAGTGTTTTGAACTCTGTCAGTCTGTGGGACCTTAGCGATGACAGAATTCCACCAGTTGTTTACCCCTGAGTTAAGCTCAGTGTGGGACTTCCAGTCTTTGTCAATAGTGTCACCATCAGCTGAGCAGCTTATGTCACTTGATGCAGGCTTGCACTGGCCTTCTACAATAGCTTGTAGGTTATCTAATGATTTGAGATCATGAAGTGCTTCCCTGTGATGGATTATCTTAGCTGCAACTTTACAACACAGCCCAAGAGGGAAGTCTTGATCTTTGGACAGGAGTCCCTGAGGTAGGACTTCTGAACCTTCCTCCTGTAGCTCCAGGCTTGTATCCACATATACCACAGGATTATGGATATCCTTAAATTTTCTGAAATTTCAACCTGGCTGCAACAAAATTCTCCTTCTGGAATGCAATCTGTGTGGCAGTAGTTGGAACAAGTAGGCTCCTTACAACTAAGAAGAATTTTGTCCCTTGTGGTATACCCACAAACACTGCAGTATCTACTGGGACAATAGCCAGATAGCGTAGATAATCTTGCTATTTTGCGGTGTGAAGTCATCCCAGAGGAGGCTTGTAGGTTTGAAGTTCACAGGAGAGAGAGGGTGGGTGGTGATGTCGTGGGTGGGGTGGAGTATCGTGGGTGGGGGGTGTTTATAGCCGGGTGGGTAGTGAGGGCGGGGGGCAGTAGCCGACTAGCTGGAAATGTTGCCTTCTCACTATCACTTAATAAACACTGTTTATGCTATCCACTTTTCCACTAAAGGAAGATGTTACACAAATCACTGTGTTGCATTGTACCAGCCACGTTGTTATAAAGCACCAGATGCTAGTACATAGCACAAAACACATATAATATTAGATGTTCACTCTGAAGGCAATAGTGAAGTCACTCCTAAGGCCTGCCGCTGTCCCCTCACACCATGTCTTCACCATACCACACTTAATATCACTGATATTGCTTATATTCTTCAGTGGAGGAGTTGGCTTACTTGTACTAATGTGTTGTAAGTAGTACTACGTCACTGAACAGTTATTATCCACACCAACCCTCGTATTTAAGTAATATTAAGAAAGTTTGTGAGCACACGGTGACATGTCTTCACCCCCCTCTCTCTCTCTCTCTCTCTCTCTCTCTCTCTCTCTCTCTCTCTCTCTCTCTCTCTCTCTCTCTCTCTCTCTCTCTCTCTCTCTCTCTCTCTCTCTCTCTCTCTCTTTACACAGGGTTTGACAAGGTTAAGGATCCCTAGCTTTATTGACAAGCTATTTACAGGTTAAGGATTCCTAACTTTATTGGCAAGCTAAGAGCTGTTACCTACATCAGCTCATTTGAAAGCATTTTTATTGTTATGAGACATACAAGTAGGGAACAGGATGAAGTTGGAGCCATCTCTCTCTCTCTCTCTCTCTCCCTTTCTTTCTTTCTTTCTTTCTCTCTCTCTCTCTCTCTCTCTCTCTCTCTCTCTCTCTCTCTCTCTCTCTCTCTCTCGTCTTTATAACATTGCCAAAGTTCAAGAGTTATTTTCCTGTCAGTACAGTGTCCAGATCTTCCAGCATGGTGTAGTTACAACACTCGAGGCTAGAGACACTCCAAGCCTCGAGGGACACTCCAAGCCTCGAGGGACACTCCAAGCCTCGAGGGACACTCCAAGCCTCGAGGGACATACCAAGCCTCGAGGGACATACCAAGCCTCGAGTGACATACCAAGCATCAAGAGACACTCAAGCCTGGAGGGACACACCAAGCCTCGAGGAACACACGAAGCCTAGAGGGACACACCAAGCCTCGAGGGACACACGAAGCCTCGAAGAACACACCAAGCCTCGAGGGACACAGCAAGCCTCGAGGGACACACCAAGCCTCGAGGGACACACGAAGCCTCGAAGAACACACCAAGCCTCGAGGGACACACCAAGCCTCGAGGGACACACCAAGCCTCGAGGGACACACCAAGCCTCGAGGGACACACCAAGCCTCGAGGGACACACCAAGCCTCAAAGAACACACCAAGCCTCGAGGGACACACGAAGCCTCGAGGGACACACGAAGCCTCGAGAGACACACCAAGCCTCGAGGGACACACCAAGCCTCGAGGGACACACCAAGCCTCGAGGGACACACCAAGCCTCGAGGGACACACCAAGCCTCGAGGAACACACCAAGCCTCGAGGAACACACCAAGCCTTGAGGGACACACGAAGCCTCGAGGGACACACGAAGCCTCGAGGGACACTCCAAGCCTCGAGGAACACACCAAGTCTCGAGGGACACACCAAGCCTCGAGGGACACACGAAGCCTCGAAGAACACACCAAGCCTCGATGGACACACCAAGCCTCGAGGGACACAGCAAGCCTCGAGGGACACAGCAAGCCTCGAGGGACACACCAAGCCTCGAGGGGCACACCAAGCCTCAAAGAACACACCAAGCTTCGAGGGACACACGAAGCCTCGAGGGACATACTAAGCCTCGAGAGACACACCAAGCCTCGAGGGACACACCAAGCCTCGAGGGACACACCAAGCCTCGAGGGACACACCAAGCCTCGAGGGACACACCAAGCCTCGAGGAACACACCAAGCCTCGAGGAACACACCAAGCCTTGAGGGACACACGAAGCCTCGAGGGACACACGAAGCCTCGAGGGACACTCCAAGCCTCGAGGAACACACCAAGTCTCGAGGGACACACCAAGCCTCGAGGGACACACCAAGCCTCGAGGAACACACGAAGCCTCGATGGACACACCAAGCCTCGAGGGACACACCAAGTCTCGAGGGACACACCAATCCTCGAGGGACACACTAAGCCTCGAGGGACACACCAAGCCTCGAGGGACACACCAAGTCTCGAGGAATACACCAAGCCTCGAGAGACACACAAAGCCTCGAGGGACACACCAAGTCTCGAGGGACACACCAAGCCTCGAGGGACATACTAAGCCTCGAGGGACACACCAAGCCTCGAGGGACACACCAAGCCTCGAGGAATACACCAAGCCTCGAGAGACACACCAAGCCTCGAGGGACATACTAAGCCTCGAGAGACACACCAAGCCTCGAGAGACACACCAAGCCTCGAGGGACACACCAAGCCTCGAGGAACACACCAAGCCTCCAGGGACACACCAAGCCTCGAGGGACACACCAAGCCTCCAGGGACACACCAAGCCTCGAGGGACACACCAAGCCTCGAGGGACACACCAAGCCTCGAGGAACACACCAAGCCTCCAGGGACACACCAAGCCCAAGAAAGAGAAATGTCTTAATTTCTCTCACTCATGCTGCTACGAGGAAGGTGACTTCTCTGGCTCCCAGGTGCCAGATCTCTGCACAGTGAAAGGCATCTGTGTTTCTGTGGCGTATGCCCAAGATAGCAACACATCTCTTTGTCAGTGTGGCATGCAAAGAGTACGTAACCTTTATTCGGCGCATGGACACACCCTCATTTACAGGCTATCTCCCCCAACCAGCGAACCAGGTTGCTAAGAGTTGATGATGGGGCCCCATCGTTCAACTAGTGACCAGGTTCTAGCCAATAAGAAGGTGGGATTGACAATCGCAGAGGTTATGTGGATACCGCTCTCCTGTCTGCCCTTGTCATTCCCACTCTAGAGCTGGTTGAAGCACGGTCTGCTATCTTGTGGCTTCTATTTCTGCCTTGCTTACCGTGGAGTGCACTATATTTATCACTGTACATAGTGTACATATTGCTGTTATAATTGGTGAAGGATAATATAAGTCTAAACTTTTTCTACTGTGTTTATTTGCTCCCATTACACCTGGGATAACAGGCCATTTGAAATCCTAGGTTGTAATATGGGTAGCCTGTCCGAGAGCTGGACTTAGAGAAACGGTTGAGCTTAGGGTGAAGCTTGTAGCAGGAACATTGTGTAGCTTGCTGTTTCGCTTCGCTTTACAAATTTTGCGTGTCAGTTGCTTATGATCAGCCTTGCTATTGTGTGATCGTTCAACAGCTCGCTACTAGCTTGTTCAGTGTGCTCGCTTCGCTACGGTCAATCTTGTGTGCAGTCGGCTTTGCTTGTATGCGTATTCTGCAATCGTACTGTGCATAGCTAAGCGTGTTCTGCAAATTAACGTGTTACGTTGGGGTATTCGTACTGTGCATAGCGAATAACTTATGCCACCTAGACGAGTCAGACGCCTGGTGTCGGCATATACTTTGCATAACCTACCTAAATTGTCCCTACAGCGTTGTTGGCAAATTGCTCGTTCCATTGGCATTCCCTATAAACGCACTCTCACAGCTGCGCAACTGCGTTCACTTATTGCTGACATACTTATTGAAGAAGAGATGGCACATCAAACTCCTCCCTTTACGGGAGCTAGGGAAAAAACTACTATGTTCTCGCAGGAGGAAGATGATACACCTACGGAGCAAAATGGTCAGTATAGTGCAGCTGGGTTGTCTCAGGGTGAATCAGCGTCGTTGGCACTTGAGCTGGCAAAAATCACGCTGGAGCAAACTAGGGAACAGAGAGCATTCGCAAGGGAAGAATTTGATAGGGAAAGAGAGAGGAGGCAGTTTTCGCATTCTGTAAACGATTTCAGTTTACAAAAAGCAGTACAGCTTGTTCCCCGCTTCAATGAGGCCGAACCAGAGCAATTTTTCGAAAGCTTCGAAAATCAGGCTCGAGCCTTGAGGTGGCCGGAACAGCACTGGGCAGCGTTGGTTCATACAGCATTATTGGGTAAGGCACAGGAATTTACGTCGGTATTAACTGACGCTGAATTCTCTGATTATCAAGTAGTGAAGACCACAGTGTTGGGAGCATATACATGTATCCCAGCTAAATATCGTAAGACCTTCAAATTGAACAGGCGGCAGCTTGGTCAATCCCTGGTGGACTTTGTGAGACAGCAAACCAAAGCTTTTACCAGCTGGTATAAAGCGAGTGGTGTCTCTAACTTTGAGGAGCTGGTGCAGCTTATTCTGATTGATAACCTGCTGGAGTCTGTGGGACCAGAGGTTCGTGTCTTTCTGCAGGATCGTGACTTAACCACTGCATTGGAGGCGGCCAGGTTGGCTGATACCTTCGAAACGAACCGCTCCTTGTCCGAGCGGTCCCGTCTCTCTTTTCAACAGTCTGGCGTGAGCAGAGATCGACAACATTGGAGAATGAAGTGCCAGCCGGAGGGAGAGCGTCTACGTCATCCAACCAAGTCACCTGGTGAGCCACGCTTCTCAACATATGGTCCCCCTGCGGAGAGGCAAACTACTTATGGAGCATCTCGACAACAATATCCAGAGAGGCACCAGCCAGAACGACACCACTTGCAACGTCATCAGGGAGTAAAGGGCAAGCCTGTCGTCTGCTTCAGGTGCAATAAAGTAGGTCACATCAGTTCCAACTGCCCCCAAAAACCTCAACCCATCGGGAAAATCTCTAATATCCCTAGTAACATGTCCCCTAGAGAAGTAGAAAAAGGTATGGCCCCTTATTATTGCGAAAGTCTTATTTCCCTTCAGGAAAACTCAGAACCAACTAAAGTAAATACCTTTAGAGATACTGGAGCATATTGCTCACTTGTCAGAGAAGGAATATTACCCCTTTCAGAGAATACTTCTTTGAATTCCTCAGTTTTATTGGAAGCATTTGGAGGAGCTATCTTTTCCGTTCCTTTGCATAAAATTTATGTACAGTGCAAATATTACACTGGGTACTTGACTGTAGGGGTCTCAAAAGGATTTCCCATGAAAAATGCCATGTTATTACTGGGTAATAACATTACTACTGTTACTTCGTGTCCTGAACCTATAATGATTAATGCTTCTCCAGTGTTGGCCATAACTCGGGCAACATCCCAAGGGTTGTCTGGGGAGAATGTTGACCTATCCTTGGACGACTCCGATCTCGGAATAGCCACGTTGTTTTATGAGACACACCGGCCGGAGTCTCGTAAATCAAGTGAACAGACCCCGATCAAGCCTTCCTATTCCCAGGTTGCAGGATTGCCAGATGTCTCTGTTTCCATGCCCGAGGGACTGTCCTTCCGGGAGGAACAACGAAAGGACCCTTCTTTAAAATTCGCTTTTCAGGCAGCCATGGGTAAATCCTCTTTGGGTCATCCAGTCAAGTATGAAGTTAAAAATGATTATTTGGTTTGCACTGAGACTGGTAAGGAGATAGAGAGCCGGCAATTATACGACAGGTTAGTGGTTCCAACCAAGTATAGACCTCAGATATTAAATATAGCTCATAATACGTCATCAGGAGGTCACTTAGGAATTACAAAAACCTTGTATAGAATCACAAAAGAATTTTATTGGCCAAAATTAAAGAAAGATGTGAAGAATCATATTAGGTGTTGCCGAGAATGTCAGCAAGTTGGAAAACCTGGACATTCCATTAAACCTGCACCTCTCCAACCCATACCTGCTGATGGAGAACCTTTTGCAGATTTAATTATAGATTGTGTAGGTCCACTACCTAAGTCAAAGTCTGGAAATCAGTATTTATTTACAATTATGGATAAAGTAACCAGATATCCTGAAGCGATCCCAATGCGTAGTATCAATACTAAAGCTATTCTCAAAGCTTTAACAAAATTCATTTCTTGTTTTGGCATTCCTAAAACTATACAAAGTGATCAAGGTACTAACTTCACTGCCAAAGCATTTAGGGAAGTATTAACTAGGTTAGGGATAATTCACAACTTATCCACTGCCTATCACCCTCAGTCCCAAGGCGCCTTGGAAAGATTCCACCAAACATTAAAAACAATGATGAGAAGTTTTTGCATGCACTTTCCGACAGATTGGGATGAATCTCTACCTTTGTTGCTGTTCTCAGTACGAGAGACGGTGCAAGAGTCTACAGGGTATAGTCCGTTTGAGCTGATCTTTGGGCACAATGTACGAGGTCCTCTTCGGGTGCTCAAAGAAGGATGGATGGGAGAAGACGTAAGCTCAGCACTCTACAACCCGTCTTCAAGGTTGCAGGTGGCACGTGAGTTAGCCACGGCTAACCTAAAGATAGCTCAAAGTAAGATGAAACAGAGGTATGACAAAAGTGCACAATTCCGCTCCTTCCATCCAGGAGACAAGGTGTTGGTGCAGGAACCTATACCTGGCCACACCTTGAAAGCTAGATTTACGGGACCTATGCAGATAGTAAGTAGATTATCTGATTTAAATTATGTGGTAGCTCCCATTGATAAGACCTCAAAAACAAAAACTTACCACATTAATCAAATCAAGGCCTTTCATACACCAGATAAAGTCCCAGTAATGACTCTGTCCTCTACCTCTGAGGACGACTCTGACTCTTTGCACTCTATCTCTGAAATTAATACTAAACTTTCAAATTCTGTCCTCCTCAAGGATCCTAGCCCGTTAATGGATGGATTATCTGAAATACAAGCAACCAATTTAACTGAGCTTCTACAGTCATATCCTAATATTTTTTCGGATGTGCCGAAAAAATGTACGTTAGGTTACCATGATGTAGATGTGGGAAAATCTAAACCAATTAAACTCTCCCCCTACAGAGCTAATCCTGAAAAGCAAAGGCTACTTCAGCAGGAAGTAGACTTCTTGTTAGAACATGGTTTAGTGGAGGAGTCATCTAGTCCATGGGCTTCACCGTGCATCCTAGTAAAAAAGGCTGATGGAGGGTTTCGTATGTGCACAGACTACCGTAAAGTGAACGAGGTCACAATCACAGATGCTTACCCTCTTCCTCGTCTGGATGACGTAATTGACTTTGTGGGTAAGGCTACTTTTGTGTCCAAATTAGATCTCCTTAAAGGTTACTATCAGGTACCTTTGACAGATAAGGCGAAGGAAATCTCTGCCTTCGTAATTCCAGGAGGTCATTATCAGTATACAGTTACCCCCTTCGGAATGAAAAATTCCCCCTCTTCATTCCAGAAACTCGTCCATCAGGCTATTAAAGGACTTGAAGGCACGGCAGCATACCTAGATGATATTGTTGTGGTGTCTGATACTTGGGATCAACACCTACTTAGACTTAAAGCTCTGTTTGAGACCTTTAAGAATTCCCAATTAACAGTTAATTTATCTAAATCTTCCTTTGGCCAGGCCACTATCACTTTTCTAGGCCATGAAGTAGGTAGTGGTAATGTTGCACCTAAACTTGCTAAAGTTCTTTCGATTAAAGATTATCCAGTTCCTCATGATAGGAAATCTCTTCAACGTTTCCTAGGCATGATAGGATTTTACAGAAGATTCTGTAAGAATTTCTCAGATATTGTAGCCCCTCTTACCTCTCTTACCAGTCATAAAGTTCCCTTTAATTGGACGTCAGATTGTAACACTGCTTTTAATAAAGCAAAAAGATTATTGTGCTCTGCACCCATTCTCCTGTCTCCAGACTTCTCCAAACCTTTTTCATTACAGGTTGATGCTTGTGAGTCTGGGGTTGGGGCGGTACTATTACAAATCGGGAACAAGGAGCTGCAGCCAATCGCATACTTTTCAGCTAAGTTCCAGCCACATCAGAGAGCTTACTCTACCATTGAAAAAGAAGCCCTCGCGCTGGTAATGGCTTTGGAGCATTTTGATGTTTATGTGGGCCAGACATCGCAGGTGGTCACAGTCTACAGTGATCACAACCCGTTAGTCTATCTCCAAGCCATGAAGAATCACAACACAAGGCTTATGCGTTGGACGCTCAGGCTGCAGCCCTACAATATCAGAATTCATTATATTGCCGGCAAAGAAAATGTGTTGGCAGACTCTTTGTCAAGAGTCTAGTTTATTATTTTATTTAGGTTAGGATGTATTTGTGGTAACCCCTTTCAAGCTCTTTTTTTTATCCCCTGATGTGGGGGTTTTTTTTTTAGTGAGGGGATGCGGGCTACCGTCCGCCTGTATCTTGGACCTATGCTAGCCTGTCTGACTGCTGTCTCACTCTAAGTTTAGGGTTTGGCTTTTGGTCACTAGGAAAGCTGAGCTCTATCTAAGAGTTGGATGGTGGAGAGGATAGGCGGTCCCATTATTTTGTGCCATGGCGGCACGGTTACCACTGGGAGGTGGCAGCCTAATCCTGAGCCTTCTCGGGGGTGGGGGTGTGGCATGCAAAGAGTACGTAACCTTTATTCGGCGCATGGACACACCCTCATTTACAGGCTATCTCCCCCAACCAGCGAACCAGGTTGCTAAGAGTTGATGATGGGGCCCCATCGTTCAACTAGTGACCAGGTTCTAGCCAATAAGAAGGTGGGATTGACAATCGCAGAGGTTATGTGGATACCGCTCTCCTGTCTGCCCTTGTCATTCCCACTCTAGAGCTGGTTGAAGCACGGTCTGCTATCTTGTGGCTTCTATTTCTGCCTTGCTTACCGTGGAGTGCACTATATTTATCACTGTACATAGTGTACATATTGCTGTTATAATTGGTGAAGGATAATATAAGTCTAAACTTTTTCTACTGTGTTTATTTGCTCCCATTACACCTGGGATAACAGGCCATTTGAAATCCTAGGTTGTAATAGTCTGTCTGTCTGTCTGTCTGTCTGTCTCTCTCTTTCTCTCTCTCTCTCTCTCTCTCTCTTTCTTTCCGAGGATGTCTTAGCTCGGAGAGAAACTTTTCTGTGGGAGGAAGAACGGGGGAAAAACAATGTTGTGAGAGAGTGGCCTTCTGAGTATTTTCCCTGTGGGTGAGGAAGGCTGGTGATGATTGACTGGTGGAAGAAGTGTTCATGGTGGAAGGGTTGGTGTGAAGGAAGGGCTGTTGATGGAGGGAATGTTGGAGTGTTGGTGGTGGAGGAAGTGTTGGCGTGTTTATGATGGAGGAAGGGCTGTTGGTGGAGGGAGTGTCCACAGTGAACTTCCAGTTGTTACTTGTTGTCTGTTGATACAGTTTTTAACTGCAACTAATCTACAAGAATTTTCTTTTTATTCAGCTGACCATTAAATCAAGACCCATTAAATTGGGACCCGTTAAATCAAGACCTTGTTAAACAAAGACGCGTTAAATGAAGACCCGTTAAATGAAGACCCGTTAAATGAAGACCCGTTAAATGAAGACCCATTAAATCAAGACTCGTTAAATCAAGACCCGTTAATGAAGTTCCGTTAAATGAAGATTCGTTAAATCTAGACCCGTTAAATCAAGACCCGTTAAATCAAGACCCGTTAAATTAAAACCCGTTAAATTGAGATCCGGTAAATAGAAGTCAGATAAACTGAAGATTTACGTGAAATATGATAACTCTCACATGTAAAAAAAATTCACTAACCCAAAACAATGCCACAGATTACGTTGGTCACATTTCCGGTGACTTAACAACGATTTTGTCCGGTTTTAAGAAGCGAAATCTATTTCCATTAACCAAAAAAGTCACACTAGCAGGTAACGTAAGTTTCCCGCTATCAAACCTAACACAGTTTACACTTTTCCCGTGGGCGTGTGAACGCTGGTGTGAGGGAATGTTGGAGTGAGCGTGGGAATATCAGAATGAGCGTGGGAATATCAGAATGAGCGTGGGAATATCAGAGAGAGTGTGGGAATATCAGAGTGAGCGTGCGAATATTGCAGTGGTCGAGGGGTTTATAGCCGTGAGCGTGAGAATGTTGTGGTATGGATGGGAATACTAAAATATGGGAATATCAGAGTGATCGTGGAAATAAGGGAGAGAGCATAGGATTTAAGGAGTGTTCATGGGAATATCGAAGAGTGGGAATATCAGAGAGAGCGTGGGAATATCGGAGTGAGCGTGGGAATATTGGAGTGAGCGTTGGAACATTTTAGTGAGCATGGGAATATCAGAGTGAGCGTGTGAATATCAGAATGAGCGTGAGAATATCAGAATGAGCGTGGGAATATCAGAGTGAGCTTGGGAATATCAGAGAGAGCAAGGAGCGAGAAGCCAAAGAATGTCTTTATTAACGACACACACACACACACACACACACACACACACACACACACACACACACACACACACACACACACACACACACACACACACACACACACACACACACACACACACACACACGGGGGGGTTCTCCTTTCTTAATTATGATCTAGTCGGGATTTACTGCTCAATTTATCACTTCTCTGTTTTTGTCTTCTCATTCTCAAATGCCTCTAATTAACCGGGAAGTGCCCATTGTGTTTTTATTTATTACGAATTACCAGCCGAGGTGCCATTAATCAACGGAGTAATTTGTGTCTCATTAACGTTGTAATCACGAGTGTGGTTGGAGGGAGGGGTGAGGGGGAGTGCAGGGGGGTGAGGGGCAAGGAGGGAGGGAAGGTATTGCGGGAGAGAGGGTATTAGGGGAAGGGCGGAGTGGGAGAGAGGTGAAGGGAGAGAGAGGGGTGAAGGGAGAGAGAGGGAAGGCATTGTGGGATGGAGGGGATGTGGGGAAAAGTGGGATGAGGGAGGAAAGACTTTGTGGGAGGGAGAGGATGTGGGGAAGGGTGGGGGTGGGGGTGGGTGATGGGAAAAAAAG
>NC_091330.1:10956047-10971047 GCF_038502225.1 Cherax quadricarinatus
ACACACACACACACACACACACACATACACACACACACACGCTTACTTAACGAGAAAGGAGAGGAAAATAATTGGCAAAAAAAACTCTTAGGAAGGTAAGGGAAAGGAAGTAAATTAAGCGGAAAGATTATCTTCCAGAAATCTTCAGTAGAACGGTGGAGAAATATACTGCATCGGGAAAAAATATATCGCTGAGAAAAATATATATTGCAAGGGAAGGGGGGGTAAAAACTTCTTTTTTTTTCGATATGGAAACAAATACAAGGATTATGGGAAGAAAGTGGTAAGGAAATATATTTTTATATTGTGGGAAAGAACAGCCGGAGCCGCGAGCGCTGAGGCAGAAATCTCAGGCGCAGTGGGAAAAAAACATAAGAGAGTCTTTTACTCATAGGAAAAAGCTATATTATATTGTCGTGGCAGAGACGAGAAGAGAAGGAAACAGTCAGGGAGACAGCCAGGGGAAAAAAAGACAAAAGGAAAAAGTGTCATATAAAACTCCAAAATAACGAACCATAAGAGAGGGTAAAGGACAGGTAGACCTAGGGAACGAAACCGGTAGATAAACAGAAACAAAAAATAGAGTGACAGAGACCAGGAACAATGATAAGGGGACAAAGCAACAGAAAGAATCTTAGATAAAGCACACACAGAGTACACGGGTAAAGCAACCTTCAGCACACCGAGAAGTCGATACCATGATCACCTGCTGGGAAAACTAAACTACACTGTCTGTAGCCCAGTTACTGCCTTTCTCCCTGTCTTGACAAGTGAGATCAGAATAGGCAAGTAGAAAGCTCTCCCAGCCTCCACTCATCCCATCTCACAGTCCACCAACTGCTACCACCCGTATTTTCTCGTATTCTGATGCTATATGCAGGAGCACAGTCAATATTGGTTATTACAACAATAAAAAAAATTCGTCTTCCAGACTCCAATCTTCAAGAGATCAGCAACTTTTTGGTACACTAAATCAATTCTCCAAACCACGTTATACCCAAATAATTTTTTTTTTACACAGGGTTATACAAGGTTGGGTTTAGGGTTCCTGACTTTATCTACAAGCTAAGCCTATTACCTACATCAGCTTATTGTTAAGAGATATAAATAAAAGTGAATAGGAGGAAGTTGTAGGTAGCTGTGAGCCAGCGATATCATTTACGAAGTCACACTGTGACTTCGCAAATGGTCCAAGAAGGACCGAAACGTCGTCGTAAGCTTCTGTCAGGTGTCCTGTAGCCTGGTGGCTAAAGCCCTCGCTTCCCGGCAACGGTAGAAACATT
The DNA here is from genome assembly GCF_038502225.1 of Cherax quadricarinatus. NCBI lineage: Eukaryota > Metazoa > Arthropoda > Malacostraca > Decapoda > Parastacidae > Cherax > Cherax quadricarinatus. The sequence continues at coordinate 10,957,331 of NC_091330.1, forward strand.
GGGTGTGTGTCTCTACACCGGTTGTCTTTGTTCTCCATCAGTAAAATGGGCACCTGGGTGTTAGTCGATTGGTGTGGGCCGCATCCTGGGACAAACTGACCTAATTTGCCCGAAATGTTTAGCATAACAAACAGCTTTCTATATAGTAGTATGTTATTGATGTCAGATAGACCTGTATACCTTGTACATGTACTCGTACAAATAAAGATATTATTATTATTATTATTATTATTATTATTATTATTATTATTATTATTATTATTATTATTATTATTATTATTGTTATTATTATATTATATTATATGCGGGTTATTTGTCCCAGTCACGGTAGTGCCTTTTTCTTCTTTTGATTAACTGACTATTGTTTCGTTGATGTCGTCAGGAGGCTAATGCCCCTTTCGATAGGAAACCTTGCCTGGAGGTGGCAGGGCATGGCAGCAAAGCAGACTGAGGAACGTCAGTATAGGCTGGGCATGATAGGGTTGGGCGTCAGTCAGCGGTGACGAGTCACTAGAAAAGTAACATAAAGGGGGAGGGGTGATGCCGCTGAATGGAGGCTGTGGATGAAGGTGATGCTGTTAGACAGATGGGAGGGTGGTTGCTACATGCCCACCCGTCCACTAGGTCAACCTCCATGACTGACATTGAAGTCTGACCTTCAAGTTCGTGCCTGACAGACAGTGTATACCAGACTCCGAGAGGAGGCCTAACTCTCTAAAGGAGAAAAGTTCACTTCTCCTTGGTTAATTGCTAAACAGAGACGAATCCTATGGAATACCCTAGGGTCAAGAATATTTTAATCCCTAAACTAGGGATTAAACTCTCAACACACACAAACACTGATCTCTGGCTGAAGGAGACTCGAACCTACGAACCTTAGGACAAGGTACGCAGTGCTTTACCAATCTACCCACACTGGACAATACCTTGGTGTGCGCTACACGTTTGATCCAAGGCAGCCAGCTTTCAGGGAGAAGGCTTACAGCTTTTCATCTCATCCCCTGCATGCATCAGCCTTACTAGAGATTTGAACAATGCAAGGAATTCGCGAGAGCATGCGAAATATACATAAACACTGATCTCTGGCTGAAGGAGACTCGAACCTACGAACCTTAGGACAAGGTATGTAGTGCTTTACCAATCTACCCACACTGGACAATAACTTGGTGTGTAGCATGCGCTACACGTTTGATCCAAGGCAGCCAGCTTTCAGGGAGAAGGCTTACAGCTTTTCATCTCATCCCCTGCATGCATCAGCCTTACTAGAGATTTGAACAATGCAAGGAATTCGCGAGGGCATGCGAAATATACACAAACTCTGATCTCTGGGGATGAGATGAGATGAGATGCAGGGGATGATATGAAAAGCTGTAAGCCTTCTCCCTGAAAGCTGGCTGCCTTGGATCAAACGTGTAGCGCATGCTACACACCAAGGTATTGTCCAGTGTGGGTAGATTGGTAAAGCACTGCGTACCTTGTCCTAAGGTTCGTAGGTTCGAGTCTCCTTCAGCCAGAGATCAGTGTTTGAGTATATTTCGCATGCTCTAGCGAATTCCTTGCATTGTTCAAATCTCTAGTAAGGCTGATGCATGCAGGGGATGAGATGAAAAGCTGTAAGCCTTCTCCCTGAAAGCTGGCTGCCTTGGATCAAACGTGTAGCGCATGCTACACATCAAGGTATTGTCCAGTGTGGGTAGATTGGTAAAGCACTGCGTACCTTGTCCTAAGGTTCGTAGGTTCGAGTCTCCTTCAGCCAGAGATCAGTGTTTATGTATATTTCGCATGCGCTCGCGAATTCCTTGTATATATATATATATATATATATATATATATATATATATATATATATATATATATATATATATATATATATATATATACAAGGAATTCGCAAGAGCAGGCGAAATATACACGAACACTGATCTCTGGCTGAAGGAGACTCGAACCTACGGACGCCAAGGTATTGATCCAGTGTGGTGAGAATGGCATAGCACTGCGTACTTTGTTCCAAGGTTCGTAGGTTCGAGTCTCCTTCAGCCAGAGATCAGTATTTGTGTATATTTCGCCTGCTCTTGCGAATTCCTTGTATATATATATATATATATATATATATATATATATATATATATATATATATATATATATACATACACATACACATACACATTTACATTTACTTCTCTTATAGATGGGGGTTGTAAGAGAAGTAAATGCGAGGGTCTTGGCAAGAGGCGTGGAGTTAAAAGATAAAGAATCATTCATAAAGTGGAAGTTGTCACAGTTGCTCTTTGCTGATGACACTGTGCTCTTGGGAGATTCTGAAGAGAAGTTGCAGAGATTGGTGGATGAATTTGGTAGGGTGTGCAAAAGAAAAAAATTAAAAGTGAATACAGGAAAGAGTAAGGTTATGAGGATAACGAAAAGATTAGGTGATGAAAGATTGGATATCGGATTGGAGGGAGAGAGTATGGAGGAGGTGAATGTATTCAGATATTTGGGAGTGGACGTGTCAGTGGATGGGTCTATGAAAGATGAGGTGAATCATAGAATTGATGAGAGGAAAAGGGTGAGTGGTGCGCTTAGGAGTCTGTGGAGACAAAGACCTTTGTCCTTGGAGGCAAAGAGGGGAATGTATGAGAGTATAGTTTTACTAACGCTCTTATATGGGTGTGAAGCATGGGTGATGAATGTTGCAGCGAGGAGAAGGCTGGAGGCAGTGGAGATGTCAAGTCTGAAGGCAATGTGTGGTGTGAATATAATGCAGAGAATTCGTAGTTTGGAAGTTAGGAGGAGGTGCGGGATTACCAAAACTGTTGTTCAGAGGGCTGAGGAAGGGTTGTTGAGGTGGTTCGGACATGTAGAGAGAATGGAGCGAAACAGAATGACTTCAAGAGTGTATCAGTCCGTAGTGGAAGGAAGCCGGGGTAGGGGTCGGCCTAGGAAAGGTTGGAGGGAGGGGGTAAAGGAGGTTTTGTGTGCGAGGGGCTTGGACTTCCAGCAGGCATGCGTGAGCGTGTTTGATAGGAGTGAATGGAGACAAATGGTTTTTAATACTTGACGTGCTGTTGGAGTGTGAGCAAAGTAACATTTGTGAAGGGGTTCAGGGAAACCGGCAGGCCGGACTTGAGTCCTGGAGATGGGAAGTACAGTGCCTGCACTCTGAAGGAGGGGTGTTAATGTTGCAGTTTAAAAACTGTAGTGTAAAGCACCCTTCTGGCAAGACAGTGATGGAGTGAATGATGGTGAAAGTTTTTCTTTTTCGGGCCACCCTGCCTTGGTGGGAATCGGCCAGTGTGATAATAAACAATATATATATATATATATATATATATATATATTATAATATATATATATATATATATATATATATATATATATATATATATATATATATATATATATAATATATATATATATATATATATATAGGCAATGGGGTCGAAGAGGTATGGGGTAGGTTTAAAAATGTAGTGTTAGAGTGTTCAGCAGAAGTTTGTGGTTACAGGAAAGTGGGTGCAGGAGGGAAGAGGAGCGATTGGTGGAATGATGATGTAAAGAGAGTAGTAAGGGAGAAAAAGTTAGCATATGAGAAGTTTTTACAAAGTAGAAGTGATGCAAGGAGGGAAGAGTATATGGAGAAAAAGAGAGAAGTTAAGAGAGTGGTGAAGCAATGTAAAAAGAGAGCAAATGAGAGAGTGGGTGAGATGTTATCAACAAATTTTGTTGAAAATAAGAAAAAGTTTTGGAGTGAGATTAACAAGTTAAGAAAGCCTAGAGAACAAATGGATTTGTCAGTTAAAAATAGGAGAGGAGCGTTATTAAATGGAGAGTTAGAGGTATTGGGAAGATGGAAGGAATATTTTGAGGAATTGTTAAATGTTGATGAAGATAGGGAAGCTGTGATTTCGTGTATAGGGCAAGGAGGAATAACATCTTGTAGGAGTGAGGAAGAGCCAGTTGTGAGTGTGGGGGAAGTTCGTGAGGCAGTAGGTAAAATGAAAGGGGGTAAGGCAGCCGGGATTGATGGGATAAAGATAGAAATGTTAAAAGCAGGTGGGGATATAGTTTTGGAGTGGTTGGTGCAATTATTTAATAAATGTATGGAAGAGGGTAAGGTACCTAGGGATTGGCAGAGAGCATGCATAGTTCCTTTGTATAAAGGCAAAGGGGATAAAAGAGAGTGCAAAAATTATAGGGGGATAAGTCTGTTGAGTGTACCTGGTAAAGTGTATGGTAGAGTTATAATTGAAAGAATTAAGAGTAAGACGGAGAATAGGATAGCAGATGAACAAGGAGGCTTTAGGAAAGGTAGGGGGTGTGTGGACCAGGTGTTTACAGTGAAACATATAAGTGAACAGTATTTAGATAAGGCTAAAGAGGTCTTTGTGGCATTTATGGATTTGGAAAAGGCGTATGACAGGGTGGATAGGGGGGCAATGTGGCAGATGTTGCAAGTGTATGGTGTAGGAGGTAGGTTACTGAAAGCAGTGAAGAGTTTTTACGAGGATAGTGAGGCTCAAGTTAGAGTATGTAGGAAAGAGGGAAATTTTTTCCCAGTAAAAGTAGGCCTTAGACAAGGATGTGTGATGTCACCGTGGTTGTTTAATATATTTATAGATGGGGTTGTAAGAGAAGTAAATGCGAGGGTCTTGGCAAGAGGCGTGGAGTTAAAAGATAAAGAATCACACACAAAGTGGGAGTTGTCACAGCTGCTCTTTGCTGATGACACTGTGCTCTTGGGAGATTCTGAAGAGAAGTTGCAGAGATTGGTGGATGAATTTGGTAGGGTGTGCAAAAGAAGAAAATTAAAGGTGAATACAGGAAAGAGTAAGGTTATGAGGATAACAAAAAGATTAGGTGATGAAAGATTGAATATCAGATTGGAGGGAGAGAGTATGGAGGAGGTGAACGTATTCAGATATTTGGGAGTGGACGTGTCAGCGGATGGGTCTATGAAAGATGAGGTGAATCATAGAATTGATGAGGGAAAAAGAATGAGTGGTGCACTTAGGAGTCTGTGGAGACAAAGAACTTTGTCCTTGGAGGCAAAGAGGGGAATGTATGAGAGTATAGTTTTACCAACGCTCTTATATGGGTGTGAAGCGTGGGTGATGAATGTTGCAGCGAGGAGAAGGCTGGAGGCAGTGGAGATGTCATGTCTGAGGGCAATGTGTGGTGTGAATATAATGCAGAGAATTCGTAGTTTGGAAGTTAGGAGGAGGTGCGGGATTACCAAAACTGTTGTCCAGAGGGCTGAGGAAGGGTTGTTGAGGTGGTTCGGACATGTAGAGAGAATGGAGCGAAACAGAATGACTTCAAGAGTGTATCAGTCTGTAGTGGAAGGAAGGCGGGGTAGGGGTCGGCCTAGGAAGGGTTGGAGGGAGGGGGTAAAGGAGGTTTTGTGTGCGAGGGGCTTGGACTTCCAGCAGGCATGCGTGAGCGTGTTTGATAGGAGTGAATGGAGACAAATGGTTTTTAATACTTGACGTGCTGTTGGAGTGTGAGCAAAGTAACATTTATGAAGGGATTCAGGGAAACCGGCAGGCCGGACTTGAGTCCTGGAGATGGGAAGTACAGTGCCTGCACTCTGAAGGAGGGGTGTTAATGTTGCAGTTTAAAAACTGTAGTGTAAAGCACCCTTCTGGCAAGACAGTGATGGAGTGAATGATGGTGAAAGTTTTTCTTTTTCGGGCCACCCTGCCTTGGTGGGAATCGGCCGGTGTGATAATAAAAAAAATAATAAAAATAAAATTATATAAATAATATATATATATATATATATATGTATATATATATATATATATATATATATATATATATATATATATATATATATATATATATATATATATATATATATATATATATATATATATATAAATATAACGAGGGTTAAGCTGCGAGTGCTTGTTGCCGGGAGTTGCCCGACTGTGTATTTATTAACGTATTGCGTCTCCCTGGGGAACCCGTACAAGTATATTGCACCTACTAACTAAGCTAATGTCTGTATGCATTTATCATAATATACATTATGAATGTTCAGATATTAATGGCTGGGTAATTATTTAAATTATTAATGTACAACCAATGTGGAACTAGGAGAGTATGTATTTACATTCAGTTAAACAATTCTAATTTAACGAATTATTATTATTATTATTATTATTATTATTATTATTATTATTATTATTATTATTAATTATTATTATTATTATTATTATTATTATTATTATTATTATTATTATTATTATTAGCAAGCATTAGAATTTAATTAGGTAAACCATTGTATAAAACAACAAGTGTTAATTTCAGTGAGAAATTAATTCATGTTTTGATTGTATGAAGAAGGAAGAGAGAGAGAGAGAGAGAGAGAGAGAGAGAGAGAGAGAGAGAGAGAGAGAGAGAGAGAGAGAGAGAGAGAGAGAGAGACAGACAGACAGACAGACAGACAGACAGACAGACAGAGAGGGGCAGACAGACAGAATGCTCAGTGGGCAGAAACTCTGGGCGGACCAGCAAACAAACCTAGCATCCTTGTGAACTAACTCTTCACAATGTGTGGAAATAAATCCACAACTCTGAGAACGCCTTCCCCTTCCTCTCCCACTTCCACCTTTCCCTTTCTCCCTTCCCATCTTCCCCTTCCCCCAACATCCACCAACCACCACCACTAAAAGAAGAAATGAGAGAAAGAAGAAACTCTTTTTAAGAAGTTGCAAACGGCGTTATAACTTCTGCTTCTTACATCTGTATAAGAATTTTTTTTTCTTCGAGTGGAAAACTTGAAAAAAGGCCTTCACATTGTAATTAATTTTGGAGCGCGTTCTTGCCTCCCAAGTCTGAAATTCTGAGTTGAACGAAGGAGCTCGCAGGAGTGGAGATTCGGGGAGACTGTCGAGCGAAGGAGTTCCATGAGTCTGGCGACGGCGATTCCAGGTGTGGTGAGCGATGGGGTTCTATGAGTCTGGCGACGGCGTTTCCAGGTGTGGCGAGCGATGGGGTTCTATGAGTCTGGCGACGGCGTTTCCAGGTGTGGCGAGCGATGGGGTTCTATGAGTCTGGCGACGGCGTTTCCAGGTGTGGTGAGCGATGGGGTTCTATGAGTCTGGCGACTGCGTTTCCAGGAGTGCCGAGCGAAGGAGCCAACAGGAATCGAGGGAAGGAATTCCCAAGAGAGAGTCGAGTGACTGAATTACCAGGAGAGCTGCTGTTGGTGCTGGTGGTTGTGTTTGTTAAGGGGCACTAAGACTTATGCCTTATTGGGTCCCGCTTCCCGGGAGTCCTAGAAAATATAGTTACCCAAATCTGGGCTGGAATTATGAAGCTCAGGAGAGTGTCAGGCGAAGGAATTCCAGAGTGTTCAGCTAAGAGGTTCCAAGGGAAACGCCAAGCAAAGGAAATCGAGAGTGTTCAGCTAAGGAGTTACCAGGCAAGTGTGAAGCGAAAAAAAATGAGTGCCAGAGTGCCTGGCAGAAGGAGTGCTAGAGAGTCAGCAACTCGATAGAATTGCAAAGCATTTTCATTTGCATATATTTTTATATTTTCTTTCTTGTTGAAGGATGAATACACAGGCTCACAGCGACCGCTCGTGTTTATTTTGCCGTTGCTTTACCTCCACCTCCCGTGTTCTTTTTTTTATAAGACGGTAAAACCTACAAGGAGTTTTTATGGAATTCAAGAAAGTGCAGAAATGTGGGTCATAATAATAGCCTTCCTGTTTGACTGACTGGATTAATATTTCCATGGTCTTTAATTACAATTTAATTTATATGGGAAATCTAAAACACTGGGGAATGGGAAGTAATCATGTTCGATCTCATTGGATGATAGTGTAAGTTCTTTGGGTCAGAGGCCCGTCCAGAGCATCAAGACATCCTTCTGAAAGTGAGTCGGTAATTTGGGTAGGTTGTTATAGACTACACGAGGGTCATTAATACAGCACATCACTTGTACACTACCTTCTGTTTTGGGCAGGCCTCTGTTCTGCCCAAAACAGAAGGCATCCCTGATCCATGTTAAGACAGAAGGAAACCCTGAGCCACCTTAGGACAGAAGGAATCCCTGATTTATCTTAGGACGGAAGGAATCCCTGATTCATCTTAAGGCAGAAGGAATCCCTGATTCATCTTAAGACAGAAGGAATCCCTGATTCATCTTAAAACAGAAGGAATCCCTGATTCATCTTAAGGCAGAAGGAATCCCTGATTCATCTTAAGACAGAAGGAATCCCTGATTCATCTTAAAACAGAAGGAATCCCTGATTCATCTTAGGACAGAAGGAATCCCTGATCCATCTTAAAATAGAAGGAATCCCTGATTCATCTTAAAGCAGAAGGAATCCCTGGTCATCCCAAGACAGGACGGCCTGGTATATCTAAAAATGAAAGGAATATCTTTTTCCTTGGTCCACTGTCAGGTTTGGTAATGGAAAGTTATTTTCGCAAGACATGTAGAAAGTTAGCAGTGGAAAGGCGAGCAGCAGCGGCTTCATGTTTTATTAAAATCATAATTAAATTTAAGCTTATTGACGTTTTAGTGTTGATGGATTAAGTTTGGCTCGGGACTGTACTGATAGTGTGTGTGTGTGTGTGTGTGTGTGTGTGTGTGTGTGTGTGTGTGTGTGTGTGTGTGTGTGTGTGTGTGTGTGTGTGTGTGTGTGTGTGCGTGTGTGTGTGTGTGCGAGCGTGTGAGTGGATGAATGGGTATATTTCATGGTAGTAACGACCACTTCTGTAACTGCCAGCACCATAGCTACCACTACTACCAATACAACCAACCGATATCAATAACATCCTTCACAATCAACAACTTAACTCATCGCCCTCCCCCTCCCCCTCCCACATCCAACTCCCCCTCCCCTCCCCCCACCATTCCAAAACCCTATGAAACGTCCACTCTCCCACAGCAACTACTACAAACATTATTATTATTATTATTATTATTATTATTATTATTATTATTATTATTATTATTATTATAACATTCTTGTGTGAGCGTCAATCATACATGGGCTATGCAACGCCTAAGGAATGAGAGCTCAACAGATTTGACCCAAGAGAGATAGATAGATAGACAGATAGATAGACAGATAGATAGAGAGAGATAGGACCAGTTCTTTGGTTTGTAAGCTCTTTAACAACATCGAGGGTGTCCTGTTTAAGGGATCATCACTGCCACACCAACTACCACCATTAACACCACCACCACTACCACCACCTCTACTACCACCCTCATTGTCTAGTGCAACGTTACCAAAACAGGACACATTAGACCCCATCCCCCCCCTCACTAGAGGTGTAATGAGCTCAATAACAGTTAGTGTAGTGCTCTCTCCGGCCCCTCCGCTCACGGTTAATTTGCCAAATTTACTGATTTGGCACCAGTGTTTTTGTTTACATTTCCGCCTCGGTGATCCCATGGGTTTATTTATATATTTTAGCCGCGCTAGTTAATTTCGCCGGATTTATAACGCTCTTTTGATTTACTGTTACCATCAGTGCCAACGTTGTTTTCGTAATAATTATAAAAACTATAATATTCGAATTATTATTTTGTAAATTATTTTGAAGCATTGGTAAGGTGTGATGGAAACGCCTTTTGGATTTTTGTTAAAGACATATGAGGAGAATAGATAACAAATGATAAGCCCACGAGGGTGTATTATATACACCGAGATATGTATAGTTCCTTGTATAACTCTCGGTGTATATACACAAAGTTTACTTGAATCTCTCTTTTAAGGATTAAAATATTCTCGACTTGTGGTGAACATGTTACTAGTAATTAATAACCTTCGTGTGGTCGACAAGGTTCAAACCCCCATTAACCAACCAACCAGTTTAGCGTCAGAGTTATATAAATTCAGGCAGTCAGCCGATCAAATCCACTACCACAAGTTTGGTCCCAGAAGAGAGAATTCTGGGGTACAAAGATTCGATAAGAGAAATCTCTTACACCACTGAATGAACAATACGAAGATTGGGTAAGAGGGAGAGAAAGATCTTACATCGGTAGAAGAACGATACGATGATTGGGTAAGAGGGAGAGAAAGATCTTTCATCGGTAGAAGAACGATACGATGACTGGGTAAGAGGGAGAGAAAGATCTTCCATCGGTAGAAGAACGATACGATGATTGGGTAAGAGGTAGAGAAAGATCTTCCATCGGTAGAAGAACGATACGAAGATTGGGTAAAAGGGAGGGAAAGATCTTCCATCGGTAGAAGAACGATACGATGATTGGGTAAGAGGGAGAGAAAGATCTTCCATCGGTAGAAGAACGATTCGATGATTAGGTAAGAGGGAGAGAAAGATCTTCCATCGGTAGAAGAACGATTCGATGATTAGGTAAGAGGGAGAGAAAGATCTTCCATCGGTAGAAGAACGATATGATGATTGGGTAAGAGGGAGAGAAAGATCTTCCATCGGTAGAAGAACGATACGATGATTGGGTAAGAGGGAGAGAAAGATCTTACATCGGTAGAAGAACGATATGATGATTGGGTAAGAGGGAGAGGAAGATCTTACATCGGTAGAAGAACGATACGATGATTGGGTAAGAGGGAGAGAAAGATCTTACATCGGTAGAAGAACGATACGATGATTGGGTAAGAGAGAGAGAAAGATCTTCCATCGGTAGAAGAACGATACGATGATTGGGTAAGAGGGAGAGAAAGATCTTCCATCGGTAGAAGAACGATACGATGATTGGGTAAGAGGGAGAGAAAGATCTTCCATCGGTAGAAGAACGATACGATGATTGGGTAAGAGGGAGAGAAAGATCTTCCATCGGTAGAAGAACGATACGATGATTGGGTAAGAGGGAGAGAAAGATCTTCCATCGGTAGAAGAACGATACAATGATTGGGTAAGAGGTAGAGAAAGATCTTCCATCGGTAGAAGAACGATACAATGATTGGGTAAGAGGGAGAGAAAGATCTTCCATCGGTAGAAGAACGATAGGAAGATTGGGTAAGAGGGAGAGAAAGATCTTCCATCGGTAGAAGAACGATACGAAGATTGGGTAAGAGGGAGAGAAAGATCTTCCATCGGTAGAAGAACGATACAATGATTGGGTAAGAGGAGAGAAAGATCTTCCATCGGTAGAAGAACGATAGGAAGATTGGGTAAGAGGGAGAGAAAGATCTTCCATCGGTAGAAGAACGATACGAAGATTGGGTAAGAGGGAGAGAAAGATCTTCCATCGGTAGAAGAACGATACGATGATTGGGTAAGAGGTAGAGAAAGATCTTCCATCGGTAGAAGAACGATACGAAGATTGGGTAAGAGGGAGAGAAAGATCTTCCATCGGTAGAAGAACGATACGATGATTGGGTAAGAGGGAGAGAAAGATCTTCCATCGGTAGAAGAACGATACGATGATTGGGTAAGAGGTAGAGAAAGATCTTACATCGGTGGAAGAACGATACGAAGATTGGGTAAGAGGGAGAGAAAGAGAAAGACCTTACATCGCTGGAAGAACAATGCGCTCTGGAAACTATACATTCAAATGACCCCGAGGGATATAAGAAAGAATTCAGTGTTAGGACAGTGTACAAACGGAATGAATCAGCAAGGAATGTAGTCGAGGTCAACTTACCACAAAGGAGTTAAAGGGATATGTGAAAAAAAGAGAGTTTAAAATGGCAGGTAGATAATTGAATTGCAAAGTAGGGTTACAAGAGCTAGGGTTCAACCCCCAAGAAACACAATTACATGAATATATTTAAGATAATCTCTCTCTCATACACACAGTCACACAGTTGCACACACACACACACACACACACACACACACACACACACACACACACACACACAGCTTCTGAATACTAGCTCGTCAGCAAGGCCGCGACAGGAGGTGCCTTGCATTACATTACCTAATCTGAAGCATTGTGTATGCAACGTGACGCTACGACCGACAGAATCTGGCCGTCTCCCGGGAGGCTGGTATTAACCTGAGAGAGAGAGAGAGAGAGAGAGAGAGAGAGAGAGAGAGAGAGAGAGAGAGAGAGAGAGAGAGAGAGAGAGAGAGAGAGAGAGAGAGAGAACACTTTTTATCCGCCTTGTAGTATTGTTTTTGTTTAGACAAAAACTCACTACATCTCGCATAATAAACACCTCATAAACTGCACAAAATCTTATACAATACATCAAATCTCATAAAATACTCATCTCGTATAATACACACCGCATATAATACACATCTCATATAATACACAGCTCATAAATATAATACACATCTCATATAATACACAATATCTGGTCCTAGGTCATCTGACCAAAAAAAAAAAAAAATAAGTCCAGTTAGCGAGGTGTCATTATAAGACCAAGACCCGCGTCAGGGGAAAAAAAATATCCCGTTTCCTGACGAATAAAACATCAACTTGAGAAACGCCTTCCCACAAGTTCCTCTGACTTACTATTCCCACAAGTTACTGTGTCTTACTGTTAACCTGAACTTATATCTGTTCACCAGTCTCAGAAAACAGAGCTCTCTCTCTCACTCTCTCTCTCTCTCTCTCTCTCTCTCTCTCTCTCTCTCTCTCTCTCTCTCTCTCTCTCTCTCTCTCTCTTTCTCTTTTTTTTACACAGGGTTTGACAAGGTTAAGGATCCCTAGCTTTATTAACAAGCTATTTGCAGGTTAAGGATTCCTAACTTTATTGGCAAGCTAAGAGCTGTTACCTACATCAGCTCATTTGAAAGCATTTTTATTGTTATGAGACATACAAGTAGGGAACAGGATGAAGTTGGAGCCATCTGTGGGCCAGCATTTTCATTTGATCAGCTGTCTTTATCTCGTTGACATCATTATGCTGTACGAATGTGTTCAATACTCGAGTCATCCTGGGTATATATGATCTCAGATGGAGTGATGTTCTGGAGAAGGGTACAGCCAGAGTGAAGTTGCTGCTTTCTGCCCGTCTTGTGGCATAAAAGTTTGTGTCACGCTGTCCTCGAAGTGGATCCAAGTGTGGCACTTTGACAATATTGGCCTTGTACATAACAGTAAGGCCACCCACATCCCTCCTATGTTGTAGGCTCTGCTGAAATGACTGATCTATCTCTTTCTCTCTGTCTTTCTCTCTCTCTCTCTCTCTCTCTCTCTCTCTCTCTCTCTCTCTCTCTCTCTCTCTCTCTCTCTCTCTCTCTCTCTTTCTCTTTCACTCTCTACCTCTCTTTCGTAAGGGATTACAGCTTCCCTTCCCTTGGATCAAAACTGATTATCTCCAATTCTTAAGAGGTTGTATATCCTCTATGCATTTAGCGCATCCCCATGAATAATAATAATAATAATAATAATAATAATAATAATAATAATAATAATAATAATAATAATAATAATAATAATTAATAATAATAATAATAATAATAATAATAATAATAATAATAATAATAATAATAATAATAATAATAATAATAATAATTAATAGTAATAATAATAATAATAATAATAATAATAATAATAATAATAATAATAATAATAATAATAATAATAATAATAATAACTTTAACAATAATAAACAGAAGCAGAAGATTTTTCGACTTCTGTAAACAAGACGTCACACAATTACAATTAAAATCTTAGCCACACTACCCCCTCATCATCCCTCTGCTCCCCTGAGAGCCACAGCTGGGTGATGTGGCTCTCTCCCCGGAGAGGCACACTCCTAGCACCCCACCTCCACCTTACCCCACTCCAGAGAAACGTCGAACCT
>NC_091330.1:10976047-11043547 GCF_038502225.1 Cherax quadricarinatus
GGCCCCTGGGCTACAGGTACTGTCAGGCTCCTGGACTACAGGTACTGTCAGGCCCCTGGGCTACAAGTACTGTCAGGCCCCTGGGCTACAGGTACTGTCAGGATCCTGGGCTACAGGTACTGTCAGGCCCCTGGGCTACAAGTACTGTCAGGCCCCTGGGCTACAAGTACTGTCAGGCCCCTGGGCTACAGGTACTGTCAGGCTCCTGGGCTACAGGTACTGTCAGGCTCCTGGGCTACAGGTACTGTCAGGCCCCTGGGCTACAAGTACTGTCAGGCCCCTGGGCTACAGGTACTGTCAGGCTCCTGGACTACAGGTACTGTCAGGCCCCTGGGCTACAAGTACTGTCAGGCCCCTGGGCTACAGGTACTGTCAGGATCCTGGGCTACAGGTACTGTCAGGCCCCTGGGCTACAAGTACTGTCAGGCCCCTGGGCTACAGGTACTGTCAGGCTCCTGGGCTACAAGTACTGTCAGGCCCCTGGGCTACAGGTACTGTCAGGACCCTGGGCTACAGGTACTGTCAGGCCCCTGGGCTACAAGTACTGTCAGGCTCCTGGGCTACAGGTACTGTCAGGCCCCTGGGCTACAAGTACTGTCAGGCCCCTGGGCTACAGGTACTGTCAGGCTCCTGGGCTACAGGTACTGTCAGGCCCCTGGGCTACAAGTACTGTCAGGCCCCTGGGCTACAGGTACTGTCAGGACCCTGGGCTACAGGTACTGTCAGGCCCCTGGGCTACAAGTACTGTCAGGCCCCTGGGCTACAGGTACTGTCAGGACCCTGGGCTACAGGTACTGTCAGGCCCCTGGGCTACAAGTACTGTCAGGCCCCTTGGCTACAAGTACTGTCAGGCCCCTGGGCTACAGGTACTGTCAGGCTCCTGGGCTACAGGTACTGTCAGGCCCCTGGGCTACAAGTACTGTCAGGCCCCTGGGCTACAGGTACTGTCAGGACCCTGGGCTACAGGTACTGTCAGGCCCCTGGGCTACAGGTACTGTCAGGCTCCTGGGCTACAGGTACTGTCAGGCCCCTGGGCTACAAGTACTGTCAGGCCCCTGGGCTACAGGTACTGTCAGGCTCCTGGGCTACAGGTACTGTCAGGCCCCTGGGCTACAAGTACTGTCAGGCCCCTGGGCTACAGGTACTGTCAGGCTCCTGGGCTACAGGTACTGTCAGGCCCCTGGGCAACAAGTACTGTCAGGCCCCTGGGCTACAGGTACTGTCAGGACCCTGGGCTACAGGTACTGTCAGGCCCCTGGGCTACATGTACTGTCAGGCCCCTGGGCTACAGGTACTGTCAGGCTCCTGAGCTACAGGTACTGTCAGGCCCCTGGGCTACAGGTACTGTCAGGCCCCTGGGCTACAGGTACTGTCAGGCCCCTGGGCTACAGGTACTGTCAGGCTCCTGGGCTACAGGTACTGTCAGGCCCCTGGGCTACAAGTACTGTCAGGCCGCTGGGCTACAGGTACTGTCAGGACCCTGGGCTACAGATACTGTCAGGCCCCTGGGCTACAGGTACTGTCAGGCTCCTGGGCTACAGGTACTGTCAGGCCCCTGGGCTACAAGTACTGTCAGGCCCCTGGGCTACGGGTACTGTCAGGACCCTGGGCTACAGGTACTGTCAGACCCCTGGGCTACAGGTACTGTCAGAACCCTGGGCTACAGGTACTGTCAGGACCCTGGGCTACAGGTACTGTCAGGACCCTGGGCTACAGGTACTGTCAGGCCCCTGGGCTACAGGTACTGTCAGGCCCCTGGGCTACAGGTACTGTCAGGCTCCTGGGCTACAGGTACTGTCAGGCCCCTGGGCTACAGATACTGTCAGGACCCTGGGCTACAGGTACTGTCAGGCCGCTGGGCTACAGGTACTGTCAGGACCCTGGGCTACAGATACTGTCAGACCCCTTGGCTACAGGTACTGTCAGGCCCCTGGGCTACAAGTACTGTCAGGCCCCTGGGCTACAGGTACTGTCAGGCCCCTGGGCTACAGGTACTGTCAGGCCGCTGGGCTACAGGTACTGTCAGGACCCTGGGCTACAGGTACTGTCAGGCCCCTGGGCTACAGGTACTGTCAGGCCCCTGGGCTACAAGTACTGTCAGGCCCCTGGGCTACAGGTACTGTCAGGCTCCTGGGCTACAGGTACTGTCAGGCCCCTGGGCTACAAGTACTGTCAGGCCCCTGGGCTACAAGTACTGTCAGGCCCCTGGGCTACAGGTACTGTCAGGCCCCTGGGCTACAGGTACTGTCAGGCCCCTGGGCTACAGGTACTGTCAGGCCCCTGGGCTACAGGTACTGTCAGGCCCCTGGGCTACAGGTACTGTCAGGCTCCTGTGCTACAGGTACTGTCAGGCCCCTGGGCTACAGGTACTGTCAGGCCCCTGGGCTACAGGTACTGTCAGGCCCCTGGGCTACAGGTACTGTCAGGCCCCTGGGCTACAGGTACTGTCAGGCTCCTGTGCTACAGGTACTGTCAGGCCCCTGGGCTACAGGTACTGTCAGGCCCCTGGGCTACAGGTACTGTCAGGCCCCTGGGCTACAGGTACTGTCAGGCCCTCAGTTATATTTTCAAAAGGTAAAAAAAAACAATCACAACAGTCAACAGTCCATCATATACGTGATATAATAACATCTATAATTATAAACTTACAGGAGTAACTGTAACTTTTCACTTAATCTCTAGAGGCGCTCCAGCTGGCGAAGTCCCCTGGATTGCAGCCTCTGAAACCCATGCCTTAATCTGGCTCTGATTCTGCGTCATCTGACCCCCAGTCTGTGTCATTTGGTACTCATACAGCGTCATTTGACGCCCGTCCTGTCTCATCTACCACTTAGCCTGAGTTATCTCTCACCCATCCTGCGTCATCAGTCACCCGTCCAGCGTCATCCATCACAGATGAATGCTTGACAGAGAGTCTGTAGACCAACACGTATGAAATCAAAGATGTATAGACGCAGCAAGCCACGAGCCTCGAAAAGCTTTCCTTTTGTCAAGCGGACTTTACTCACTCTCTACTACCACCAGTTTTTTAACGCTTTCAGAGTGAGTGATCGAAAGCGACCACACAATGAAATGGTGTTGGGAGTGAATTTCTTTTACCGCATTGTATAAGTGCTTCGAATAATGTTGACACATTTCTAGGGTGTAAACTGACGAAGTGCAATTACGTGTGTGGTGGGGTGCTGATTATTTCCAACTGCTGATTGTGTATATCCGCTCCAGCTTGGAACTTTGGCTGCACTCAGAGTTTCCAACAATCCAT
This sequence comes from Cherax quadricarinatus, assembly GCF_038502225.1. Taxonomy (NCBI): domain Eukaryota; kingdom Metazoa; phylum Arthropoda; class Malacostraca; order Decapoda; family Parastacidae; genus Cherax; species Cherax quadricarinatus. The sequence goes on from NC_091330.1 coordinate 10,979,310, forward strand.
AAATATCCTCCTGTTTATCACTCTTATCAGTTTCTGGTTTATTTGTCTCACTAATAATTCTTGCATTTGCAGTAATAATTTTGCAAACTGGATATCTCTTTTTTATGTTTTTTTTTTTTTGTCATATCATTAATGGTATTGTTCCTCAGATCTCAGTAATGTAAATTCGTGACTCGTTGAATTGTTGTATTGGTTGGAACTACACAAGTTGGAATAACACACTTCACACCACTCAAGTAGCTTCATTGAAGCTAGTACATGAGAGGGTGTGGGTGGGTGTTAGCTAGATTTGACTAGTATGGGCCAGTAGGCCACCTGCAGTGCTCTAGCTCTTCTTATCTTGAAGAACAAAATGGTGCAATGACTGGAACAATACACATAGGAGAAAGAGAAGGAAATGGTCGTCTTAAGATCCTCTTCTTTCCTATGTGCGGTTACCTGTGTAACTGTATATCGTCCTGATATACTCGGTAAAAGGTTCCAAACCTATCTAGAGTATAAATACTGAAAACTGTATTTTCGTATACGAACTGCAGAAAACCACCTGAGCTTACATCACAGACTAAAATTATGGACAGGAAAATTATAAACAGGAAAATTATGGACAGGAAAATAAATTATAGACAGGAAAATTATAGACAGGAAAATTATGGACAGGAAAATAAATTATGGACACGAAAATTATAAACAGGAAAATTATGGACAGGAAAATTATAAAAAGGAAAATTATGGACAGGAAAATAAATTATGGACAGGAAAATTATAAACAGGAAAATTATGGACAGGAAAATAAATTATGGACAGGAAAATTATAGACAGGAAAATTATGGACAGGAAAATAAATTATGGACAGGAAAATTATAGACAGGAAAATTATGGACAGGAAATTATGGATAGGAAAATTATGGACAGGAAAATAAATTATGGACAGGAAAATTATAAACAGGAAAATTATGGACAGGAAAATAAATTATGGACAGGAAAATAAATTATGGACAGGAAAATTATAGACAGGAAAATTATGGACAATAAATTACGGACAGGAAAATTGTGGACAGGATATTATGAGCAGGAAAATTTTAGACGAGAAAAAATATGGACAAGGGAAAAATATATCATGGACAGGAATTATGGACAGGAAAATGATGAACAGAAAAATTATGAACAGGGAAATTATGGAGAGGAAAATAAATTATGGAGAGGAAAATGATATTATTTGCGTGTGCTTTTTTAAAAAAAAAAACTTCATAACAAATTCCACAACAAATTAATAATTGCCTTCATATTAAATGGATACGTGCATAATTAGGTTATTAGTTACGTATTACAAAAAAAAAATAATTCCCATGAGCTTAATAATTCCAAAATAGGGAATGAGAATTATTTAGGATTTTTTTTTTTAAGGGAGTGGGATGGCGTTTTGATGGTGGGAGGGGTTTTAGATCCATGGCATTGGAGGTGCATCCCAACTTGCTTGGATTAGCTCTGAGTACCTCCCATGCGCCCACACACCCATCCTACCACCACCCACCTCCCCCACCCACCTCCCACATCCACCTCCTCCACCCACCTTCCGCACCCACCTCCACCATCCACCTCCCCCACCCAACTCCCACACCCACCTCCCACACCAACCTCCCACACCCACCTCCCACACCCACCTCCCACACCCACCTCCCACACCCACCTCTCACACCCACCTCCCACACCAACCTCCCACACCCACCTCCCACACCCACTTCCCACACCCACCTCCCAAACCAACCTCCCACACCCACCTCCCACACCAACCTCCCAAACCAACCTCCCACACCCACCTCCCACACCCACCTCCCACACCAACCTCCCCCACCCACCACCCACACCAACCTCCCACACCCACCTCCCACACCAACCTCCCACACCCACCTCCCACACCCACCTCCCACACCCACCTCCTACACCAACCTCCCACACCCACCTCCCAAACCAACCTCCCACACCCACCTCCCACACCCACCTCCCACACCAAACTCCCACACCCACCTCCCACACCCACCTCCCACACCCACCTCCCACACCAACCTCCCACACCAACCTCCCACACCCACCTCCCACACCAATCTCCCACACCCACCTCCCAAACCCACCTCCCACACCCACCTCCCAAACCAACCTCCCACACCAACCTCCCACACCAACCTCCCACACCCACCTCCCAAACCAACCTCCCACACCCACCTCCCACACCCACCTCCCAAACCAACCTCCCACACCCACCTCCCACACCCACCTTCCAAACCAACCTCCCACACCAACCTCCCACACCAACCTCCCACACCAACCTCCCACACCAACCTCCCACACCAACCTCCCACACCAACCTCCCACACCAACCTCCCACACCAACCTCCCACACCAACCTCCCACACCAACCTCCCACACCAACCTCCCACACCAACCTCCCACACCAACCTCCCACACCAACCTCCCACACCAACCTCCCACACCAACCTCCCACACCAACCTCCCACACCAACCTCCCACACCCACCTCCCACACCAACCTCCCACACCCACCTCCCACACCCACCTCCCACACCAACCTCCCACACCCACCTCCCACACCAACCTCCCACACCAACCTCCCACACCAACCTCCCACACCAACCTCCCACACCAACCTCCCACACCAACCTCCCACACCAACCTCCCACACCAACCTCCCACACCAACCTCCCACACCAACCTCCCACACCCACCTCCCACACCAACCTCCCACACCCACCTCCCACACCCACCTCCCACACCAACCTCCCACACCAACCTCCCACACCAACCTCCCACCCCAACCTCCCACACCAACCTCCCACACCCACCTCCCACAGACGAAGGGAAAATATTCAGTTGCTCGGCGCCTTGGTCTCCATCGTCAGGAAAAGGCATAAGAGTTCAGAAAAATGAATAAATGAAGAGAAATTGTGGAAATATTTGAGTGTTACGAGGCTGGAATTGGAGGAGAGAGGCGTGTATTGGTAGTGGGGAGAGTGTGGGAGGGAAAGATGTGTGGGGGGTGGGGTGTGTTGGGTGATGTGAGATGTGTGGGACTATCGTCCACAGGAGTTTTATGGGGTGTAAACTGAGCTAAATATGTGGGGGTGGTGGAGATTGATGGAGAAAAGCCATAGTGAGTTTGGGTGGGGAGAAAGGTGGGGTATATGGTAGAGTCTGAGAAGGGAGAAGAGTGTGGAGGCGTTGAAGATGGATGGGGAGAGTCGGGAGAAAGCAAGGGAGTGTAAAGTGATAGGAAAGGCTGCAGGAGGTATGGAGAAGACAGTGGAGATAGGGGGAGATAAGGAAAGTGGGGAGAAGAGAAGGGAGTGTGGGGGTGAGAGGGAAGGGTGGGGCTGTAGGGAGAAGAGAATAAAGGAGGAGAAGAGAGGGGAGAGATGAAAAACGGGAGAAGAGAGTGGAGTGTGAGTGGGGAAGAGAGAGATCTAGAAGGGATGAGAAAGAAGAGAGAGGCGAAAGAGAGTGAACCGTGTGAGTGGGAAAAAGAGAAGTCTAGAAGAGAGGGGAGAGAAGAGAGGGGGAGAGTGTGAACCGTGTGTAAGTGGGGAAGAAAGAGAGGTGGAGAAGAGAGAGAGAGAGAGAAGAGAGGGGGAAAGAGAGTGTGAACCGTGTGTGAGTGGGGAAGAAAGAGAGGTGGAGAAGAGAGAGGGGAACGTGAGGGGGTGGAGGGGGGAACGCATGAAAGTTCCAGTATAAAATCTACGTATAATGAGAAAAGTATCCAGATATAACATGCAGTATTTAATCTAGAGCGACAGCCTACAGGAAGCCACCACCACAAAGCATTTCCCGTGTTGCAGGGAACACACGGCACTTGCTGGGAGATTAAACGTGTCGTAATGTATACGGCGGCCAGGACTGCAGCGGTCGCAGGCATACCCAACTCCTGACGTTTACATGACAGCTAATGTGCAGGAAAATGTGTTTGTGAAATCCCTGGACAATGTTTTCTTACACAGCTGTCATGCTTGACGTTAGTTAAGTGTGTGTGTGTGTGTGTGTGTGTGTGTGTGTGTGTGTGTGTGTGTGTGTGTGTGTGTGTGTGTGTGTGTGTGTGTGTGTGTGTGTGTGTGTGTAGAATCTTAAAAACATTATACACAACAGCTCATTCTCTCATAGATAGAATTATTACAAGCTTCAGTACAGACGTAGTGTTAGATAAAACATTTTAAACATAATATTAGCACTTAACATTATCCTGTGACATTAACATCTCACTAACTCCAGGAGAGTAATAAAGAACTCTCACACTCTTCCTGCTTCATCTGTCAGCTTTCATCACACCTGTGAGTCATCACCTCATCTGTCAGTTTTCATCTCACCTGTCAATCGCCACCTCATCTGTCAGCTTTCATCTCACCTGTCAATCACCACCTCATCTATCAGCTTTCATCTCACCTGTCAATCACCACCTCATCTATCAGCTTTCATCTCACCAGTCAATCACCACCTCATCTGTCAGCTTTCATCTCACCTGTCAATCATCATCTCATCTATCAGCTTTCATCTCACCTGTCAATCACCACCTCATCTATCAGCTTTCATCTCACCAGTCAATCACCACCTCATCTGTCAGCTTTCATCTCACCTGTCAATCACCACCTCATCTATCAGCTTTCATCTCACCTGTCAATCGCCACCTCATCTGTCAGCTTTCATCTCACCTGTCAATCACCACCTCATCTATCAGCTTTCATCTCACCTGTCAATCACCACCTCATTTGTCATCTTTCATCTCACCTGTCAATCACCACCTCATCTATCAGCTTTCATCTCACCTGTCAATCACCACCTCATTTGTCATCTTTCATCTCACCTGTCAATCACCACCTCATCTATCAGCTTTCATCTCACCAGTCAATCACCACCTCATCTATCAGCTTTCATCTCACCTGTCAATCACCACCTCATCTATCAGCTTTCATCTCACCAGTCAATCACCACCTCATCTATCAGTTTTCATCTCACCTGTCAATCACCACCTCATCTGTCAGCTTTCATCTCACCTGTCAGTCATCACCTTTCTCGTCTGTCTGGGTCACACCTTGCATGTACATTTCGCTACCACTTGTCAAGATATAAAAACAGTTGTAGCAGCAATTCCGATTAAAAGTGCGATAATTTACTTATTGTAGCTAAAAAAAATATTTGGAAAAGGCTTCAAACAGCTCTGAATTGTCAAAATATACAATAAAATAACGTTTTAGTAAACATGTTCGGACACACAGGCCTTTTAAGGTAACATCTTAGACCTTTTTAAGCCACTCCGTCAGGAATTATATATTTATAAACCAGTGTAATAAATGGAGTTACGAAAAATATTTGAAGCAAATTGAATAATTGAGAGGCAGATTATTGCTATTATTACTTTCACAGTAGACCGATAAACAAATATGGGTCGTGCATAACCTGGGGAATAAGAGGCCATTAGGCTTCATCCTAAGAAGAGGAGGGGTAGCAATCATTCCTGGGATCAAGAACTCCATCACCCAGCATCAAGGATATCCCCACCGAACAGTATTTTACTCTCATTTCTCCAGCTCTCAAAAATAAACTTTTATATATAACTATTGGTTACCAGCGATAAAATCAAGAACTTTTTTTTTCCCCTCCAGCTAATCTACGAGTTTGTTTTTGCGTTCCAAGTTCCCTTAAAGTCGCCTCTTTTTTTTCCCCTTTCCTTTTATCAGATTCTTTTTCTCTGACGTATTTTGTTACTGAGGACGTGGATGAGGATTTAAAGAGCTCTCTTTAACTCACAGAAGGGATGGGGATCGAACCCGAGGATGTGGATGAGGATTTAAAGAGCTCTTATTTAAATCACAGAAGGGATGGGGATCGAACCCGAGGATGTGGATGAGGATTTAAAGAGCTCTTCTTTAAATCACAGAAGGGATGGGGATCGAACCTGAGGACGTGGATGAGGATTTAAAGAGCTCTTCTTTAAATCACAGAAGGGATGGGGATCGAACCCGAGGATGTGGATGAGGATTTAAAGAGCTCTCTTTAAATCACAGAAGGGATGGGGATCGAACCTGAGGATGTGGATGAGGATTTAAAGAGCTCTCTTTAAATCACAGAAGGGATGGGGATCGAACCCGAGGATGTGGATGAGGATTTAAAGAGCTCTCTTTAAAGCACAGAAGGGATGGGGATCGAACCTGAGGATGTGGATGAGGATTTAAAGAGCTCTCTTTAAATCACAGAAGGGATGGGGATCGAACCTGAGGATGTGGATGAGGATTTAAAGGGCTCTTCTTTAACTCACAGAAGGGACGGGGATCGAACCCAGGGCGAAGGACCTGTTTACAAGCTTGTTGTTACGATTTCACGTATTATTGAAAGGTTGAACATAAGAAGAAGAAAGAAGGAACACTGCAACAGGCCCACTGACCCATGCGGAGCAGGTCCATGTCTTCCCCCCAGGATTAGCCAAATGACCTACCCAGTCTGGCCACCTCCACTCAAGGAAGGAGCACGGCACCAGACCCAGCAGCACAAGCTAGTCAGGTCCAACTCACACCCACCCACACCCACTCATGTATTTATCTAACCTAGGGAAGACAACACCTGGTTATGCAGATGTTTAATATCTGCATAACCAGATGTTAAACATCTGGTTAGGCAGCTTGCGACTGATCAGGAGTTAAGAATGAATACATGGGAGTACATGGGAGTACATGGAGAGTACATGCAAGTACACTTGAGTACATGCTCACACACAGGTAACAAAAGACCTTGAAAACTATGTAAAGATCATCTTCTAGAAAAAACTAATTGCTTAATTATCGTACATAGTACATAGTACAGCAGAAGGCTCTCTTCCTATCCTCGACTCCCTTCGGCCACACTGTCGGCATGATAATGTTTGAGAAAAGTATTAGTTCACCGCACTGAAAAATGTAGATTGATATTGACTGATACTTAAACAGAAACGCGGGAAAATAACCCTTAGTTATAAAGAAGAAAAAGGCTGGAACAATACACAAATAACCCGCACATAGGAGAGAGAAGCTTACGACGACGGTTCGGTCCGACTTGGACCATTTACAAAGTCACACTAACAAAACAGAGAAGGAGCCAGTATATATAGGCGAGCTAAAAGGAACGGAACTAAGTGTAGTGGTAAAGTTGGTAGTGGAAGTAACAGTAGTACTACTAGCAGTAGTAGTGGTACTACCACCTCTACTACTAGCACTTCTGTTGTTAGGTAAGACACATATGCAACAGTTAGGTATCTTTATTTCGAAACGTTTCGCCTACACAGTAGGCTTCTTCAGTCGAGTACAGAAAAGTTGATAGAAGCAGAAGATACTTGAAGACGATGTAATCAGTCCATCACCCTTAAAGTTTTGAGGTGGTCAGTCCCTCAGTCTGGAGAAGAGCATTGTTCCGTTGTCTGAAACAATATGAAGTTGAAGTGGCAGGATGGAGCCTTATATAGTGCCAGGAGGTGAGACGTAGGTTGCTTTGGGAGGGTATCTTGGTACAGACCATCAACTTCGACAACCTCTACTAGTGAGAACGGCTGGGTTTGAGAGGGACCTGCCCTCCCAAAGCAACCTACGTCTCACCTCCTGGCACTATATAAGGCTCCATCCTGTCACTTCAACTTCATATTGTTTCAGACAACGGAACAATGCTCTTCTCCAGACTGAGGGACTGACCACCTCAAAACTTTAAGGGTGATGGACTGATTACATCGTCTTCAAGTATCTTCTGCTTCTATCAACTTTTCTGTACTCGACTGAAGAAGCCTACTGTGTAGGCGAAACGTTTCGAAATAAAGATACCTAACTGTTGCATATGTGTCTTACCTAACAATCTGTCGGTATTTTATACCATTTTAATGTTCACTAGCACTTCTGCTGTTGCTTGATGCTGCTACTGCTTCTGCTATTTCTGTGCCTACAACAGCAACAACTACGTGAGAAATGGTATGGTGATACCACTGTTGTCGTTGTAATTGTTGTTTTTCTTGTTATTGTTGGAAAAGGACACTTATATACAGTTGAGGACATTTGTTAGAGGAAACGTTTCGCCACTCGTGGCTAAACGTTTCCTCTAATATATATCCTGAACTGTACGTGTCTTTTCCCACAACTACGAGAAAAAGGACTACAACGACAACAATAATAATAACTATAAAATAACAAAAGAGACAACAATTTACTATAGATAACTTGCTCTGCTACTGCTGGTGCTATTTCTACAACAACAACAACAGCAACAACAACGACAACAACAACAATACCAACAGCAACAATGACAACCACGATAAAAACAACAACAACGACGACAACAACAATAACGACAACAAAAACAACAACAATAACGACGACAAAAACAACAACAATAACAACGACAACAACAACAACTTACTACAGATTACTAGCTCTGCTACTACTTCTATTATTCACGCTTCCACTGCCTTTATTATGTCGTGGGTAGTCAATAGCCCCAATATACTTTTATCCCCCTGATTAACCGGCCTCTCTGGGTACATCATAATCTAATCTCAAGGTTCCATCGGTCATTTCGATACAGCCTTGTTGGACGTAACTTTCCTCGGCTGTGTTCTCACGCAGGCCCCGGCACTGTGTTCTCACGCAGGCCCCGGCACTGTATTCTCATGCAGGCCCCGGCACTGTGTTCTCACGCAGGCCCCGGCACTGTGTTCTCACGCAGGCCCTGGCACTGTGTTCTCACGCAGGCCCCGGCACTGTGTTCTCACGCAGGCCCCGGCACTGTGTTCGGTTCGGTTGCATATTTGCAAAGAGCTTGTTCAAAGGATTTATAAATGACCGGGTTGCTTTTGTGTTCATGACTTTGGATGGCAGGTATTTAAAATTTTGCTTTAACTCTCCTTTGTGCAAAATCTCCTGTCTGGAATTTTCATATGAGGAGAGAAAGACAAAGAGAAAGAGAGGGAGAGAAAGAGAAAGAAAGGGTAGGAAAGCCAGGAAGCCATTGCACTGCAATAGCTGTTAAGGGGACAATACTTTAGACAGCTCCCTCTTCCGGTAGGTATAATCACAAGTAGCCTTAAGATCTCAGACTTCCCCATTTATATATCCGTCATCGTGATGGAAAACTGGCTGAAACCTAACCCATCTCAGCACCATTAAGGCTCCTCCACATCAGCACTTTCCAGGATGTGTCTCATCCACTCCTAGCCTCGAAGACCTACCCAATTCAGCCATCAAAAAAATTATCTCATATCCAGAATCCCATCAAAGCTATACGGTATTCACCATCCGATCAAAGCCGTCCTGTTCCCAGCATCCGATCAAAGCTATCCCGTATCCAGCATCCACCTCCGAAGAGCCAACCACCTCACATCCCAGCCTTTCCTTGCAAAGAGAACGAGAAGGATAGTAAAGAGACGAACGCCGGATAGACCTCTCCAGCCATCCCCTGCACAATCACTTTCCTACGCTACATCACTATCAACACTGGACGGGGAATGGACCGGAATAGACGGGAATGGATTGGAATGGCCAGGAATGGACTGGCCTAAGTGAAAGGGCTTTCACTCCCTTCTCTCGAAGAGATGAGTAGGAATGTGCATCATTTACCAGAGATGATAGAGATTTCTAATCAGCCTCTTCCTCCTGTTTTTTTAATCAGCAAAATATGGATGAGTTTGGAACGGAACTCAACTCTAATATATATAGCAATTTGCATGGGAATCACCCTATATGGAAGAGGCCGTTTGAACGCAGACGGAAATTAGGAAGGCAAGAGACGATGGAATATAAGGAGTGATGGGGTAATTTGAGCTCTCCAGATAGAAGAGGAAGATGTGCGTGGGAAGACGAAGAGGAGGAGCAGCAGGAGGAGCAGGAGAAAAGAATAAGATCGGTAAAGGAATACTAGTTATATTCTTATACCTATTACACATAAATAATTATTACGCCTGAAATGGTGGTGGTGGTGGTGACGGTGATGATGATGATGATGATGATGATGATGATGATGATGATGATGATGATGATGAAGATAATGGGAGAGGGGCAGAGAAGCATACACACTACATCGAGGGAGAAAAATAGAAACGATGGAGCTAAGAAAGGCGAAAGTAAACAAGAAAACATATCTCGTAGCATCTGCTAAAGACTAGATGACAGAGAGAGAGAGAGAGAGAGAGAGAGAGAGAGAGAGAGAGAGAGAGAGAGAGAGAGAGAGAGAGAGAGAGAGAGAGAGAGAGAGAGAGAGAGAGAGAGAGAGAGAAATATGGAGAATGAAGGGGAAGAACAAATCAGAAAAATAATAAAATGATGATCAAATGAGCCATAAGTGTCCAGACCAGAGTGCCTCTATAATCTGGGAGCCCATCAGAGCTCTGGCCTCTGTCTGTCTCTCTCTCTCTCTCTCTCTCTCTCTCTCTCTAGGCTTCAGTAGACTTAGGTGGAACATTTTTTTAGGTTTTTGTATACGCCCAAATAATTATTCAGCTCTCAGAGGCTCGCGAATATTGTAGCTGCTGTTAGTAACTATGGCAGCGGGATGGGAATGGAAGATGAATGACGTTTCGTTAGAAAGGGTGAGTGCATGTGAATGAGTAGATAGGGTAGTAGATGACTGGTGTGGCAGTAGATGACTGGTGTGGCAGTAGATGACTGGTGTGGCAGTAGATGACTGGTGTGGCAGTAGATGACTGGTGTGGCAGTAGATGACTGGTGTGGCAGTAGATGACTGGTGTGGCAGTAGATGGCTGGTGTGGCAGTAGATGGCTGGTGCGGTAGTAGATGGCTGGTGTGGCAGTAGATGGCTGGTGTGGCAGTAGATGGCTGGTGTGGCAGTAGATGGCTGGTGCGGTAGTAGATGGCTGGTGTGGCAGTAGATGGCTGGTGCGGTAGTAGATGGCTGGTGTGGCAGTAGATGGCTGGTGTGGCAGTAGATGGCTGGTGTGGCAGTAGATGGCTGGTGTGGCAGTAGATGGCTGGTGTGGCAGTAGATGGCTGGTGTGGCAGTAGATGGCTGGTGCGGTAGTAGATGGCTGGTGTGGCAGTAGATGGCTGGTGTGGCAGTAGATGGCTGGTGTGGCAGTAGATGACTGGTGTGGTAGTAGATGGCTGGTGTGGTAGTAGATGACTGGTGTGGCAGTAGATGGCTGGTGCGGTAGTAGATGGCTGGTGTGGCAGTAGATGGCTGGTGTGGCAGTAGATGGCTGGTGTGGCAGTAGATGGCTGGTGTGGCAGTAGATGGCTGGTGTGGTAGTAGATGACTGGTGTGGCAGTAGATGGCTGGTGCGGTAGTAGATGGCTGGTGTGGCAGTAGATGGCTGGTGCGGTAGTAGATGACTGGTGTGGCAGTAGATGGCTGGTGTGGTAGTAGATGACTGGTGTGGCAGTAGATGGCTGGTGTGGTAGTAGATGGCTGGTGTGGCAGTAGATGGCTGGTGTGGCAGTAGATGGCTGGTGTGGCAGTAGATGGCTGGTGTGGTAGTAGATGACTGGTGTGGCAGTAGATGGCTGGTGTGGCAGTAGATGGCTGGTGTGGCAGTAGATGGCTGGTGTGGTAGTAGATGACTGGTGTGGCAGTAGATGGCTGGTGCGGTAGTAGATGGCTGGTGTGGCAGTAGATGGCTGGTGCGGTAGTAGATGACTGGTGTGGCAGTAGATGGCTGGTGCGGTAGTAGATGACTGGTGTGGCAGTAGATGGCTGGTGCGGTAGTAGATGACTGGTGTGGCAGTAGATGGCTGGTGCGGTAGTAGATGACTGGTGTGGCAGTAGATGGCTGGTGCGGTAGTAGATGACTGGTGTGGTAGTAGATGACTGGTGTGGCAGTAGATGGCTGGTGCGGTAGTAGATGACTGGTGTGGCAGTAGATGGCTGGTGCGGTAGTAGATGACTGGTGTGGCAGTAGATGGCTGGTGCGGTAGTAGATGACTGGTGTGGCAGTAGATGGCTGGTGCGGTAGTAGATGACTGGTGTGGTAGTAGATGACTGGTGTGGCAGTAGATGGCTGATGCGGTAGTAGATGACTGGTGTGGCAGTAGATGGCTGGTGCGGTAGTAGATGACTGGTGTGGCAGTAGATGGCTGGTGCGGTAGTAGATGACTGGTGTGGCAGTAGATGGCTGGTGCGGTAGTAGATGACTGGTGTGGCAGTAGATGGCTGGTGCGGTAGTAGATGACTGGTGTGGCAGTAGATGGCTGGTGCGGTAGTAGATGGCTGGTGCGGTAGTAGATGGCTGGTGTGGTAGTAGATGACTGGTGTGGCAGTAGATGGCTGGTGCGGTAGTAGATGACTGGTGTGGCAGTAGATGGCTGGTGCGGTAGTAGATGGCTGGTGCGGTAGTAGATGGCTGGTGCGGTAGTAGATGACTGGTGTGGCAGTAGATGGCCGGTGTGGTAGTAGATGACTGGTGTGGCAGTAGATGACTGGTGTGGCAGTAGATGACTGGTGTGGCAGTAGATGGCTGGTGCGGTAGTAGATGGCTGGTGTGGCAGTAGATGGCTGGTGTGGCAGTAGATGGCTGGTGTGGCAGTAGATGGCTGGTGTGGCAGTAGATGGCTGGTGTGGCAGTAGATGGCTGGTGTGGCAGTAGATGACTGGTGTGGCAGTAGATGGCTGGTGTGGCAGTAGATGGCTGGTGTGGCAGTAGATGGCTGGTGTGGCAGTAGATGACTGGTGTGGCAGTAGATGGCTGGTGCGGTAGTAGATGGCTGGTGTGGCAGTAGATGGCTGGTGTGGCAGTAGATGGCTGGTGTGGCAGTAGATGGCTGGTGTGGCAGTAGATGGCTGGTGCGGTAGTAGATGGCTGGTGTGGCAGTAGATGGCTGGTGTGGCAGTAGATGGCTGGTGTGGCAGTAGATGACTGGTGTGGCAGTAGATGGCTGGTGCGGTAGTAGATGGCTGGTGTGGCAGTAGATGGCTGGTGTGGCAGTAGATGGCTGGTGTGGCAGTAGATGGCTGGTGTGGCAGTAGATGGCTGGTGCGGCAGTAGATGGCTGGTGTGGCAGTAGATGGCTGGTGTGGCAGTAGATGGCTGGTGTGGCAGTAGATGGCTGGTGCGGCAGTAGATGGCTGGTGTGGCAGTAGATGGCTGGTGCGGTAGTAGATGACTGGTGTGGCAGTAGATGGCTGGTGTGGCAGTAGATGGCTGGTGTGGCAGTAGATGACTGGTGTGGCAGTAGATGGCTGGTGTGGCAGTAGATGACTGGTGTGGCAGTAGATGGCTGGTGTGGCAGTAGATGGCTGGTGTGGCAGTAGATGGCTGGTGCGGTAGTAGATGGCTGGTGTGGCAGTAGATAACTGGTGTGGCAGTAGATGGCTGGTGTGGCAGTAGATGGCTGGTGCGGTAGTAGTTGGCTGGTGTGGCAGTAGATGGCTGGTGCGGTAGTAGATGGCTGGTGTGGCAGTAGATAACTGGTGTGGCAGTAGATGGCTGGTGTGGCAGTAGATGGCTGGTGCGGTAGTAGATGGCTGGTGTGGCAGTAGATGGCTGGTGCGGTAGTAGATGGCTGGTGTGGCAGTAGATGGCTGGTGCGGTAGTAGATGGCTGGTGCGGTAGTAGATGGCTGGTGCGGTAGTAGATGGCTGGTGTGGCAGTAGATGGCTGGTGTGGCAGTAGATGGCTGGTGCGGTAGTAGATGGCTGGTGTGGCAGTAGATGGCTGGTGCGGTAGTAGATGGCTGGTGTGGCAGTAGATGGCTGGTGTGGCAGTAGATGACTGGTGCGGTAGTAGATGGCTGGTGCGGTAGTAGATGGCTGGTGTGGCAGTAGATGGCTGGTGCGGTAGTAGATGGCTGGTGTGGCAGTAGATGGCTGGTGTGGCAGTAGATGGCTGGTGCGGTAGTAGATGGCTGGTGCGGTAGTAGATGGCTGGTGCGGTAGTAGATGGCTGGTGTGGCAGTAGATGGCTGGTGTGGCAGTAGATGGCTGGTGCGGTAGTAGATGGCTGGTGCGGTAGTAGATGGCTGGTGTGGCAGTAGATAACTGGTGTGGCAGTAGATGGCTGGTGTGGCAGTAGATGGCTGGTGTGGCAGTAGATGGCTGGTGCGGTAGGCAGTAGATGATGGCTGGTGTGGCAGTAGATGGCTGGTGTGGCAGTAGATGGCTGGTGTGGCAGTAGATAACTGGTGTGGCAGTAGATGGCTGGTGTGATGACAGTAGATGGCTGGTGCGGTGGCAGTAGATGGCTGGTGTTGCAGTAGATGGCTGGTGTGGCAGTCGATGGCTGGTGTGGCAGTAGATGGCTGGTGCGGTAGTAGATGACTGGTGTGGCAGTAGATGGCTGGTGCGGTAGTAGATGACTGGTGTGGCAGTAGATGGCTGGTGAGGTAGTAGATGACTGGTGTGGGAGTAGATGACTGGTGTGGCAGTAGATGGCTGGTGCGGTAGTAGATGACTGGTGTGGCAGTAGATGGCTGGTGCGGTAGGCAGTAGATGGCTGGTGCGGTAGTAGATGACAGTAGATGGCTGGTGTGGCAGTAGATGGCAGGTGTGGCAGTAGATGGCTGGTGTGGCAGTAGATGGCTGGTGTGGCAGTAGATGGCTGGTGTGGCAGTAGATGGCTGGTGTGTAGATGGCTGGTGCGGTAGTAGATGACTGGTGTGGCAGTAGATGGCTGGTGTGGCAGTAGATGGCTGGTGTGGCAGTAGATGGCTGGTGTGGGTAGTAGATGGCTGGTGTGGCAGTAGATGGCTGGTGTGGCAGTAGATGGCTGGTGTGGCAGTAGATGGCTGGTGTGGCAGTAGATGGCTGGTGTGGCAGTAGATGGCTGGTGTGGCAGTAGATGGCTGGTGTGGCAGTAGATGGCTGGTGTGGCAGTAGATGGCTGGTGTGGCAGTAGATGGCTGTTGTGGCAGTAGATGGCTGGTGTGGCAGTAGATGGCTGGTGTGGCAGTAGATGGCTGGTGTGGCAGTAGATGGCTGGTGTGGCAGTAGATGGCTGGTGTTTCAGTAGATGGCTGGTGTGGCAGTAGATGGCTGGTGTGGCAGTAGATGGCTGGTGTGGCAGTAGATGGCTGGTGTGGCAGTAGATGGCTGGTGTGGCAGTAGATGGCTGGTGTGGCAGTAGATGGCTGGTGTGGCAGTAGATAACTGGTGTGGCAGTAGATGGCTGGTGTGGCGGATGGCTGGTGTGGCAGTAGATGGCTGGTGTGGCAGTAGATGGCTGGTGTGGCAGTAGATGGCTGGTGTGGCAGTAGATGGCTGGTGTGGCAGTAGATAACTGGTGTGGCAGTAGATGGCTGGTGTTTCAGTAGATGGCTGGTGTGGCAGTAGATGGCTGGTGTGGCAGTAGATGGCTGGTGTGGCAGTAGATGGCTGGTGTGGCAGTAGATGGCTGGTGTGGCAGTAGATGGCTGGTGTGGCAGTAGATGGCTGGTGTGGCAGTAGATAACTGGTGTGGCAGTAGATGGCTGGTGTTTCAGTAGATGGCTGGTGTGGCAGTAGATGGCTGGTGTGGCAGTAGATGGCTGGTGTGGCAGTAGATGGCTGGTGTGGCAGTAGATGGCTGGTGTGGCAGTAGATGGTTGGTGTGGCAGTAGATGGCTGGTGTGGCAGTAGATGGCTGGTGTGGCAGTAGATGGCTGGTGTGGCAGTAGATGGCTGGTGTGGCAGTAGATGGCTGGTGTGGCAGTAGATGGCTGGTGTGGCAGTAGATAACTGGTGTGGCAGTAGATGGCTGGTGCTTCAGTAGATGGCTGGTGTGGCAGTAGATGGCTGGTGTGGCAGTAGATGGCTGGTGTGGCAGTGGATGGCTGGTGTGGCAGTAGAAGGCTGGTGTGGCAGTAGATGGCTGGTGTGGCAGTAGATAACTGGTGTGGCAGTAGATGGCTGGTGTTTCAGTAGATGGCTGGTGTGGCAGTAGATGGCTGGTGTGGCAGTAGATGGCTGGTGTGGCAGTAGATGGCTGGTGTGGCAGTAGATGGCTGGTGTGGCAGTAGATGGCTGGTGTGGCAGTAGATGGCTGGTGTGGCAGTAGATGACTGGTGTGGCAGTAGATGGCTGGTGTGGCAGTAGATGGCTGGTGTGGCAGTAGATGGCTGGTGTGGCAGTAGATGGCTGGTGTGGCAGTAGATGGCTGGTGTGGCAGTAGATGGCTGGTGTGGCAGTAGATGGCTGGTGTGGCAGTAGATAACTGGTGTGGCAGTAGATGGCTGGTGTTTCAGTAGATGGCTGGTGTGGCAGTAGATGGCTGGTGTGGCAGTAGATGGCTGGTGTGGCAGTGGATGGCTGGTGTGGCAGTCGATGGCTGGTGTGGCAGTAGATGGCTGGTGTGGCAGTAGATGGCTGGTGTGGCAGTAGATGGCTGGTGTGGCAGTAGATGGCTGGTGTGGCAGTAGATGACTGGTGTGGCAGTAGATGGCTGGTGTGGCAGTAGATGGCTGGTGTGGCAGTAGATGACAGTAGATGGCTGGTGGGCAGTAGATGGCTGGTGTGGCAGTAGATGGCTGGTGTGGCAGTAGATGGCTGGTGTGGCAGTAGATGGCTGGTGTGGCAGTAGATGGCTGGTGTGGCAGTAGATGGCTGGTGTGGCAGTAGATGGCTGGTGTGGCAGTAGATGGCTGGTGTGGTATTAGATGGCTGGTGTGACAGTAGATGGCCGGTGTGGCAGTAGATGGCTGGTGTGGCAGTAGATGGCTGGTGTGGCAGTAGATGGCTGGTGTGGCAGTAGATGGCTGGTGTGGCAGTAGATGACTGGTGTGGCAGTAGATGGCTGGTGTGGCAGTAGATGGCTGGTGTGGCAGTAGATGACTGGTGTGGCAGTAGATGGCTGGTGTGGCAGTAGATGGCTGGTGTGGCAGTAGATGGCTGGTGTGGCAGTAGATGGCTGGTGTGGCAGTAGATGGCTGGTGTGGCAGTAGATGACTGGTGTGGCAGTAGATGGCTGGTGTGGCAGTAGATGGCTGGTGTGGCAGTAGATGACTGGTGTGGCAGTAGATGGCTGGTGTGGCAGTAGATGGCTCGTGTGGCAGTAGATGGGGCAGTAGATAGCTGGTGAGTGGTACAAGGATTAGTAGATAGTAGATAGGTGGATAGACAACTATGGTGGTTGTAGAAACATTAGTACACAGCTATTGTGTTACTGTCAGTCACCATCAACGTTGGCAGAAATCCCTCTTTGTATAACTAAAAAAAAAAACACACAGAATATGTCACAATCCATCGAGCTACTGTATTCATTAGTTTTTACAATTTTACCTAATTTACCCACTTACCAAATTTTCACATGCACAAACCAAAAATCGAACGCATCATCCTTCCCCCCCCCCACACACAAAAAAAAAACAGATGCAACAATGGCAAATGTTTCACACGCACCGAGCTCATTTTGGCTGTAAATTTGCTTTCCGTTTTTCCACGACTCTGCTCTAATAAACAACACAAATATATGCCGCCACGCCACTCATTTGCATACACTTGATAACAAAACATTAAAATGTACTACTGATTATATTGGCAATGTTTTATTCGCTCACGATAATATATTCTGATATTAATTACTCTATCAGTGTCGAAGCTGTAGCGCATTGTTCCACTTTTCAACGAAATAAACACTTTTTGATATAAATATATATATATATATATATATATATATATATATATATATATATATATATATATATGTCGTGCCGAATATGTAAAACTGGTCAATTAGCAAGAACTCATTTAAAATTAAGTCCTTTCTAAAAATTTCTCTTATACGTTTAAAGATATATTTTTTTTCATTAATGTAAATGTAAAAATTTTTAATCTTGCTCCAAAAGAATCTTAGAAAACTTACCTAATCTTATTATAACAAGAACAACTTATTTTAGCCTAACCCAACTAAATATATTTTTGATTTGTTTACAATAATTTAATACTAAACAAACACAGTGAAATACATTTTTTTCGTTACGTTCAGAATGATTTTGGCGAAATTATTGCATACACAAATTTTCGCTTGTCCTATATGGCAAGATGAACGTTGCTATTTAAACCAAGATCGCAAGTTCTGCCTATTCGGCACGACATATATATATATATATATATATATATATATATATATATATATATATATATATATATCTATATATATATATATATATATATATATATATATATATATATATGTCGTGCCGAATATGTAAAACTGGTCAATTAGCAAGAACTCATTTAAAATTAAGTCCTTTCTGAAATTTTCTCTTATACGTTTAAAGATATATTTTTTTCATTAATGTTAATATAAAAATTTATAATTTTGTACCAAAAGAATCTTAGAAAACTTACCTAACCTTATTACAACAAGAACAATTTATTTTAGCCTAACCCAAATAAATATATTTTAAATACGTTTACAATAATTTAGTACTAAACAAACACAATCAAATATATTTTTTTCGTTAGGTTAAGAATGATTTTGGCGAAATTATTGCATACACAAATTTTCAATTGTCGTATATGGCAAGATGAGCGTTGCTATTTAAGCCAAGATCGCAAGTTCTGCCTATTCGGCACGACATATATATATATATATATATATATATATATATATATATATATATATATATATATATATATATATATATATATATATATATATATATATATATATATATATATATATATATATATATATATATATATATATTAGTAGGGAAAGCGTCTGTATGATCTTTTCCTAATTTCCTAAGCGAGCCTTTGGCGTTGAGTGATCTTTCTCAGAGGCATTTTCTCTCTCCCCTCCCAGCTCCAACTCCTCGGATCAAGAACACCCATGCTGAATTTCCTTGGATCCAGTTTTAGGGGTTACCAAATTTTTCGAATTTTCGATTTTTTTTCAATATTTCCTTTTTTGGGTCTATCCCATGAGCGGTCGAGTCGGGCTTTAGCTCCTGGGTTAAGACTGCCTTGCTCCATTTCCTCGGATCAAGTTTACCCTTCATATGTGAGTAAATGAAGTGTGTCTACCTTAGAGTTGTATGTAATGTAAGGAAATTTAATCTTAAATTGATACTGACATAAGGATATTTTTACAATATTCCTAATGAACAAATTTAAACGACATAAGGTTGTGTTACATCTCCTGAGCCTTTAGCTTCTGGTAAAGCCTTACCGCCTACAATTTCTTGCAGGAATACATAGGTGAAAATTAAGTTCCGAGGATAATACAATTTTTGCTGCTATACACTCACGTGTCGTATTACAGCTCTTGGATCTCACACTTCATATTCAATCAAGAGGCAAAATCATTACAAAAATTCATTTTTACAAATTTTATTTAAGCATAATACATTACAATACAACAAAATAACACACAGTGTTATACCTATACAATGTTTCACAATACAACAACAACAAAAACAGTGTTTTACAATACAGTATACAGATTTAGGATGAATAGAAATTATTCTGACTTCTCTTTCTCTATGTTCTTCTTGCAAAGAAATTTTCTGCATTGTGTTGTGGATTCTCCTCCTGGGATGACAGCATCACTTCGGGGGATGAGAGTGTTACTGGGAGACACTTTATGGTGTGATGCTGAGAGGCGGTGACGACGTTACACCAGAATAATTTATCGGTGAAATATCATCAAGTCGACATCTTTAACTCGGACATCATCTGTGGAACTTTCTTCTTCTCTCGAGTTATGCAAGAAATATTCATCACCTTCCCACACACTCACACATACACACACACACACAAGCCAGGAGCTCGGACTCGACCCCCGCAACCTCAACTAGGTGAGCACACACACACACACACACACACACACACACACACACACAAGCCAGGACAGGAGAGATAGGGGGGACATGATAACGACATACAAAATACTGAGAGGAATTGACAAGGTGGACAAAGACAGGATGTTCCAGAGATTGGACACAGTAACAAGGGGACACAGTTGGAAGCTGAAGACACAGATGAATCACAGGGATGTTAGGAAGTATTTCTTCAGCCACAGAGTAGTCAGTAAGTGGAATAGTTTGGGAAGCGATGTAGTGGAGGCAGGATCCATACATAGCTTTAAGCAGAGGTATGATAAAGCTCACGGCTCAGGGAGAGTGACCTAGTAGCGATCAGTGAAGAGGCGGGGCCAGGAGCTCGGACTCGACCCCCGCAACCTCAACTAGGTGAGTACAACTAGGTGAGTACACACACACACACACACACACACTCACACACACACACACACACACACACACACACACACACACACGCTCACACACACACACACACACACACACACACACACTCACACACACACTCACACACACACACTCACACACACACACACACACACACACACACACACACACACACACACACACACACACACACACACACACACACACACACACACACACACACACACACACACACACACACACACACACACACACACACACACACACACACACACACACACACACACACACTCACACACACACTGTTGAATAAATGTTTGTGTATGTTTGACACTGAGGATTGTACTTGTGTTGCTTTATTCGTGCGTCTGTATGTGTGATGGGTTGTATTTCTTCTACCTTGTGTATTTATTACTTCTTCATTTTTTTCCCCTCGGTGTTCTTGCTCTTACCCTCTGTGGGCACCTAGCTCCCTTGTGGGCACCTAGCTCCCTTGTGGGCACCTAGCTCCCTTGTGGGCACCTAGCTCCCTTGTGGGCACCTAGCTCCCTTGTGGGCACCTAGCTCCCTTGTGGGCACCTAGCTCCCTTGTGGGCACCTAGCTCCCTTGTGGGCACCTAGCTCCCTTGTGGGCACCTAGCTCCCTTGTGGGCACCTAGCTCCCTTGTGGGCACCTAGCTCCCTTGTGGGCACCTAGCTCCCTTGTGGGCACCTAGCTCCCTTGTGGGCACCTAGCTCCCTGTGGGCACCTAGCTCCCTTGTGGGCACCTAGCTCCCTTGTGGGCACCTAGCTCCCTTGTGGGCACCTAGCTCCCTTGTGGGCACCTAGCTCCCCTGTGGGCACCTAGCTCCCTTGTGGGCACCTAGCTCCCTTGTGGGCACCTAGCTCCCTTGTGGGCACCTAGCTCCCTTGTGGGCACCTAGCTCCCTTGTGGGCACCTAGCTCCCTTGTGGGCACCTAGCTCCCTTGTGGGCACCTAGCTCCCTTGTGGGCACCTAGCTCCCTTGTGGGCACCTAGCTCCCTTGTGGGCACCTAGCTCCCTTGTGGGCACCTAGCTCCCTTGCAGTGCTCCTCTTTCTTAGTATTTGACAGGCCCCTCCTACTCTTACTACCTCCCCACTACTACTACTACCTTCCACCTCCACTACTACCACTACTACTACTACTACCAACTTCTGTCTATATATACCCATCCTGCTCTCCTTTTCGTTAGTGTGACTTTGTAAATGGTCCAAGTCGGACCGAAACGTCGTCGTAAGCTACTTTCTTCTATGTGCGGGTTATTTGTGTACAGAATTGAGTGTATATAAACATTCACAAATACACTTACACAACTAAATATTAAAACAAGCTAATAATTGACAAAGGTACAATGTCGATTATAAATATATGTTCAAAATTCTCATTGAGTGGCCACTCCTTGGTGGGCTAACTGGACGAGAGATCTCTTGTCTCAGGTTGTCTGTCCAGGCGGATGTTATTACAGCGCAGATTTTCTGCGTGTCCTCCTCTCTAATAACATCTTCCTCAGTATCCTGATATTAATTCACTTGTGCAGTAATATCATATATGGGCAGTGCTTCAAGGGTGCCTAAAACGCTGACCTCAGGGAAGTGGTGAAGGGTGAATACCTGGATCCACGGACCTGGGGTGGGGCTTCTGACATCAGGGAAGTGGTGAAGGGTATATACGTAGAACCATGGACCTGGGGTGGGACTGCTAATCTTAGGGAAGTGGTGAATCACGGACCTGGGGTGGGAGTGGGTGAAGAATTTCCAGAGCTTCAAGGGAAGGGAAATTCTTCATGGGGCCCACGGATGAATTCCCGAGGAAAACTTAGATGCAAAAGTTGAGATAACTGAGTGTAGGATAGGAAGTGTGGAAGGGAGAATATCTGTGGGAACACATATAGATTCCTGGACACATTAACCTGGGAAAGAATTAGATGCAAGATTACTGAGTGTAGGATAGGAAGTGGGAAAGGGAGAATATCTGAGTGGACACGGATGGACTCCTGGACACATGAACCTGGGAAAGAATTAGATGCAAGATTACTGAGTGTAGGATAGGAAGTGGGAAAGGGAGAATATCTGAGGGGACACAGATGGACTCCTGGACACATGGACCTGGGGAAAGCATCAAAAACACAGTAAGTAGGTGGGTGGACTTTAAAGACGAACCACTGGCCTCCACGTGGCAGTCTGGTAACTCAGAGGCTGACAGTGGTCGCAAACTTTTGCCCTATACTACACATACTACTACTACTACTACTACTACTACTACTAATAATAATACTACTACTACTAATAATAATAATAATAATAATAATAATAATAATAATAATAATAACAACAACAACAACAACAACAACAACAACAACAACAACAACAACAACAACAACAACAACAACAACAACAACAACAACAACAACAACAACAATAATAATAATAATAATAATAATAATAATAATAATAACAATATAAAATATGTAATTATTATTAATTTTACCTGCACCTCCCCGGCACGTTTCCTTACACCTGCTGCTCCTGTTCACCTAACAGTAAGTTATCACTTGTTCACACGGATCGATCCCGGTAAGCTGATAAGCTTCCTTTGTGACCTTTGTTTAAACA
Source organism: Cherax quadricarinatus (assembly GCF_038502225.1). NCBI lineage: Eukaryota > Metazoa > Arthropoda > Malacostraca > Decapoda > Parastacidae > Cherax > Cherax quadricarinatus. The sequence goes on from NC_091330.1 coordinate 11,002,088, forward strand.
TAAGTGACATCACACATCATTGTATAAAACTCATAGTGACAACACACATCCTTATCTAAGACTCACAGTGACATCACACATCGTTATCTAAGACTCAGTGACATCACACATCACTAACTCTGAGGTTGGCAGTAGCCGCAAAACTTAATTTATGCCAAACTGTGGTGTTATATCCCACAGTACTAACAGCATACACAAAAACTATTGTGAGTTGATTGTATATGAGTAATTAAGTTAGAAGTATTCCAGGGAGACTTAACTTAGTGACCCAACACAATTTAACTTCCGATGATCCAACTTGGTCACTAAGTTTCCTACATTCTTTTATACTGTATTTTTTCTTGGGGGTCTTGTGGGGGGGGGGAGGGTTATTGTATTATGTTTAGCTATATTATGTTTTATTTTGTCATATATTTTGTTGTGTAATATTATATCACATGTTAATAAGCTATTAGCATAGCATGGAGATAAATGCTATGCTACACCGACACGATGGAACAGTAGACACACATGCAATACAATGCGATCTACCTTAGTAGAGTGAAGTGAAGGGCCAGATGGAAAGTGTTGAAGTTGATTACTGAGAAGAGGTTGGACTCGACTCACGAAATCGTAATGACACGATTGCAAACAAACCATACCACGGGTGGGGATAGAACCCGCGGTCAGAGAGTCTGAACAGTGGTGCATATGCTAACCTTCCTATGGTGTGGAAATATACCTAGTTGGACGAATCTTATTGTGGGTAGCTGGTCCAGTGGCTAACGCGATGGTCTGGAGTTTTGAGACTCTCTGATCGCGGGTTCTATCCCCGCCCGTGATATGGTTTGTTTGCAATCGTGTCATTACGATTTCGTGAGTCATGTTAACGACTTTGAGGGGACTTGAGCTAGAGTTCGTCACGGCTACGCTAGCTGGAGATTCATCTGTAAAAACTTGCATTTGTGGTCAGAGTGGTGCATATGCTAACCTTCCTATGGTGTGGAAATATACCTAGTTGGACGAATCTTATTGTGGCTAGCTGGTCCAGTGGCTAACGCGACTGTCTGGAGTTTTAGACTCTGATCGCGGGTTCTATCCCCGCCCGTGGTATGTTTTTTTTTTTTTAAGAGGTTGGATTTGAGAATGACCTGCTCGGCATGGGCCAATAGGTTTGATGCTCTTAAGTAAAAGGACACAAATGCAACTAATGTGATATTTTATTGTGGCAACTTTTCGCTCTCCAGGAGATTTATCAAGCCGGAGAGCGAAACGTTGCCCCAATAAAATGTCACATTAGTTGCATTTGTGTCCTTTTACTTAAAATATTGTCGGCAATTCTGTCAATATTAATACAAGTTTAGGTGTTTAGGACAACGTTGAAGAAGTTTCTTGGCAAGAAGTTTCGTTATGTTGTAAAAGCTTCGTGTTAAAGTCGACCGAAAACCGACCAACCAGCACGATCTTCTCCACTTAAACTCTCACCACAACACCAAAACTAAACGTGGCGTAATCATAAGCTTCTTCCTTCGTGCCTCCGAATCTATAGTAGTGAATTCCGTGAGGAAGAATGGTCTTTCATCGAGCAAGTATTATCTAAATTTGACTATAACATAAACTCATGCACATATAACCCGCACAAAAGAGAGAGAAAAGCTTATGAAAAGATCGAGTGAGCTGGTATATTTAGACGAGGAGGACAGGGACGAGAAAAATAGAGGAAAGAGTAGTAGTTGAAGTGGTAATGCTGGTGGTGGAAGTAGAAGTAGAAGGGGAAGTGGTTTGTGCCACAGGAGATAGAAAGGGAGGTGAAGAGAGGTAATAGCATTAGTAGTAATAGTAGTAGAAAAGGTAGAAGGTAGAAACAAAAATAATAGTATGAGAGTGGTAGTGGGATCAGTCGAATGACAAGAAAATGGAGCACTGCAGGAGAGCTAAGGACCTAAAAGGGGTTCGGCCAAAATCACAAGGGGGTGGGGGAGGGAAATGAAGGACAGAACACACTAGGTAGAAAAATGGAAGACAAAGAAATGTTGAAAAGATGAAAGGAGAAGAGGCGGGGAGAGATGAAAGGATCGTGTCAAGTCACAAGTGTTTTGAAGTTTGGAGCATTTGACAATGTAAGGAGAAAGGAAGGCATCTACAGAGACAAAACCAGGACTAAGATTCATACATGGAAAGCTGTGTAAAAGGAATGCTTCAACAAGACGACGGTTGTGAAAGCTAGTAGAATAGACAGTTTTGGCGGAGGACCAGTCAGTAGGATGACTGTGATCTCTAACATTACGGAAAAGAGCATTACTAGAGTCGGCGAGTTCAACACCTTTTTTGTGCTCTTTAAGTCTGTCAGCAAGGGAGCAGCAGGAACATCCTGACATCCTGACATCCTGACATCCCTGTGCCCTTTGGGCACAGGGATGTCAGGATGTCTAAATGCCAGAACGAGTGATATCCAAGAGAAATCTTTTATCATCAAAGACTGACAATCCCCTCTTTTAAATCTTTACTGTACATATCTCCCCTTTTACATTACTTATAGACTTACATTCGAATAGTTCCTTATCAGCTTTAGTCAGCTATTGATGGTGCTGTTACTGATGCTACTACTGATGATGATGATGATGCTGTTGCTGCTACCGATTATGACACTGTTGCTGGTCCTTCAACGAATATAGAATTTCCACTGAAGCAACCATTCAGCACACCACCTTGCAGGAGCGGCTGCTACTGCCAGAACTGAATGTGGGATGATGGTGAATATTTCATGCATAACTCGAGAGAAAAAGAAAGTTATTGGGATTATTTCCAGAAACCAAGTAAAAGATGTCGACGTGATGATACTTCATCGATAAATTTTTGTAGTGTAACGTCGTCACCGCCTCTCAGCATCACACACCCATAAAGTGTCCCGCAGTAACACTCTCATCCCCCGAAGTGATGTAGTCATCCCAGGAGGATCCACAACAGAATGTACAAAACTTCTTTGCAAGAACATATAGAAAGAAAAGTAAGAATAATTTATATTCATCCTAAATCTGTATAGTGTATTGTTAAACATTTTTTTTTTGTTATATTGTTAAACATTGTATTAGGTATAACATTGTGTGTTATTTTGTTATATTGTTAAACATTGTATTAGGTATAACATTGTATTATAATTTGTATTATCAACATTGGTTTGTATTATTTATTTAACATTACTCTTTGTTGAGTAATTGTTATGTAAATTACTGGAAGTAATTTTAATAGGAAAAATTTACCCATTAAAATATTTCCTTAGGTTCTGAAACCACAAATTTAATTTAATTTGCTTCATTTATATGAATTCCTAAATTGTTATAATTATAACCATAATTTTTAAAGAGGGTGGATGGATAAGCCAGTGGAAGGCCTCGGTCAGATGACCAAGAGCTCCAGCTGCGGGTCATTATGTGACTAAGACCGGCGAGAGGAAACACTTGCTCTGTTTCATGATTAGGTTAACCTAACCTGCTTGAGGGCTAATATATGCGAGTATAATTCCTATACTGTTTTATATTCACTTGGTATTTTGTCTTATTATTTAATTATTAACTGGAATTTATCCTATATAATTGCATTACTGAATTATTTATATAACATTACACTATATTATTTTCTAACTCAATGATTCAATTTGGTCCTGAAAGTTTTTTATTTCTTTTTGGGTTTTTCTTTCTTTTTGGGTCACCTTGCTTTGGTGGGAGACACATATATATATATATATATATATATATATATATATATATATATATATATATATATATATATATATGTATATATATATATATATATATGTACATATATATATATATATATGTATATATATATATATATATATATATATATATATATATATATATATATATATATATATATATATATATATATATATATGCAAAACAACCACTCTGAAAGAATAGAGAAATTCCAAGCGCTTTCGTGACTACTCACATTATCAAGGAACTATGAAAGTGAAGCATCCAAGGAAGCTATATAAGGGGTCCGGCCAGCACCTCACTATCAGATCCCACAACGGTTAAACACGTGACGCGCGGCGAGCCAACTTGGATAGGTCCTTTGCACAACTCACCCCCAAGCTATTCTACCCAAGAAAATTTAAAAATTATTTGTCCAGTGTATTATTAAATTCTTCCCAAATTCTATTAATTATAAATGGATCTAATTTATATAAACCAAAGGAAATATTCATATTATTTTCAAAACTGCTTTTTATGAAACAAGATTCAATTATATTCCTGTCGACCATGGACTTGCTTGATACTACTTTCTTAACTTTTTGAAAATCAATTGGATGGTTAAAATCTCTTACATGAATAAATAGAGCATTGGAATCTTGTCCAGTTCTAATGCTATATTTATGTTGTTTTAATCTTAGTTCGAGATTTTTACCAGTTTGACCGTAATAAACTTTATCGCAAATTTTACAAGGAATCTTATAGACACATCCATCAACATTTTGGGGGGAATTCTTTATCAAAAGTTTTTTTTACTGTATCAAGATTTTTGAATACAACTTTAATATAAAAAGTCTTAAGAAGAGAAGGCATATCAACCAAGTTTTCATGGTAAGGGAGAACCAACATATTTTTAGTTGAATAAGGCTGGTTGCCCCTTTTTGGATAATAAAAAGTGTTTCTAGCAATTTTAAAAGATTTATCAATTACATTTCTTGGGTATTTTAAATCATTACCTATTTCATAAATTTTGGATATTTCCTCATCTATGAACTCAGGACTACAAATTCGTAAAGCTCTCAAAAACATTGATGAGAAAACAGACAGTTTGACTCTATCTTGATGCGAGGAATAATAGTGGACATAGGAACAGTTATTTGTAGGTTTTCTGTAAATTTTAAATTTGAATTTGAAAATTTACAGAAAACCTACAAATAACTGTTCCTATGTCCACTATTATTCCTCGCATCAAGATAGAGTCAAACTGTCTGTTTTCTCATCAATGTTTTTGAGAGCTTTACGAATTTGAAGTCCTGAGTTCATAGATGAGGAAATATCCAAAATTTATGAAATAGGTAATGATTTAAAATACCCAAGAAATGTAATTGATAAATCTTTTAAAATTGCTAGAAACACATTTTATTATCCAAAAAGGGGCAACCAGCCTTATTCAACTAAAAATATGTTGGTTCTCCCTTACCATGAAAACTTGGTTGATATGCCTTCTCTTCTTAAGACTTTTAATATTAAAGTTGTATTCAAAAATCTTGATACAGTAAAAAAACTTTTGATAAAGAATTCCCCCCAAAATGTTGATGGATGTGTCTATAAGATTCCATGTAAAATTTGCGATAAAGTTTATTACGGTCAAACTGGTAAAAATCTCGAACTAAGATTAAAACAACATAAATATAGCATTAGAACTGGACAAGATTCCAATGCTCTATTTATTCATGTAAGAGATTTTAACCATCCAATTGATTTTCAAAAAGTTGAGAAAGTAGTATCAAGCAAGTCCATGGTCGACAGGAATATAATTGAATCTTGTTTCATAAAAAGCAGTTTTGAAAATAATATGAATATTTCCTTTGGTTTATATAAATTAGATCCATTTATAATTAATAGAATTTGGGAAGAATTTAATAATACACTGGACAAATAATTTTTAAATTTTCTTGGGTAGAATAGCTTGGGGGTGAGTTGTGCAAAGGACCTATCCAAGTTGGCTCGCCGCGCGTCACGTGTTTAACCGTTGTGGGATCTGATAGTGAGGTGCTGGCCGGACCCCTTATATAGCTTCTTTGGATGCTTCACTTTCATAGTTCCTTGATAATGTGAGTAGTCACGAAAGTGCTTGGAATTTCTCTATTCTTTCAGAGTGGTTGTTTTGCATATTTTGAAATCACCTGTTTACTGTGATCTTATTGCATACATATATATATATATATATATATATATATATATATATATATATATATATATATATATATATATATATATATATATATATATATATATATATATATATATATATATATATATATATATATATGTCGTGCCGAATAGGCAGAACTTGCGATCTTGGCTTAAATAGCAACGTTCATCTTGCCATATAGGACAAGTGAAAATTTGTGTATGCAATAATTTCGTCAAAATCATTCTTAACCTAACGAAAAAAATATATTTCATTGTGTTTGTTTAGTATTAAATTATTGTAAACGTATTTAAAATATATTTAGTTGGGTTAGGCTAAAATAAATTATTCTTGTTGTAATAAGGTTAGGTAAGTTTCTAAGATTCTTTTGATGCAAAATTATAAATTTTTACATTAACACTAATGAAAAAAAAATATCTTTAAACGTATAAGATAAAATTTTAGAAAGGACTTAATTTTAAATGATTTCTTGCTAATTGACCAGTTTTACATATTCGGCACGACATATATATATATATATATATATATATATATATATATATATATATATATATATATATGGGTGGAAATCTTTAGCTCACGTACTTTCATCCTTCTCAGTGCGTCATCAGGAGCTATGCAATGTTGCAAGAGAGCAACTAAAGCAGGGAGAGAGTTCTCAGAGTAGCGTAGCGCGGATGTGTCACCAACCACGGTTACTCTTAAAATGGTCGGTGCCAACCCCACCCTACCGCCACCCCCCTACTACCCATATGGGGTAGGAGGGTTTCTGAGATGTCAAGTATGAAATTATAAGATATAATAGCCAGCCCCATAGCTTGGGGTTGACTATTATATCTTATAATATAATTATATATATTTTTTTAGGTTAGGGATCATTTATTTAAAAATACACACACACACACACACACACACACACACACACACACACACACACACATATATACACACATACACACACACACACACACACACATATATATATACATATATATATATATATATATATATATATATATATATATATATATATATATATATATATATATATGTATATATATATATATATATAGTAGGTAGTAGGTTGGTAGACAGCAACCACCCAGGGAGGTACTACCGTCCTGCCAAGTGAGTGTAAAACGAAAGCCTGTAATTGTTGTACATGATGGTAGGACTGCTGGTGTCCCTTTTCCTGTCTCATAAACATGCAAGATTTCAGGTACATCTTGCTACTTCTACTTACACTTAGGTCACACTACACATACATGTACAAGCATATATATATACATACCCCTCTGGGTTTTCTTCTATTTTCTTTCTAGTTCTTGTTCTTGTTTATTGCCTCTTATCTCCATGGGGAAGTGGAACAGAATTCTTCCTCCGTAAGCCATGCGTGTTGTAAGAGGCGACTAAAATGCCGGGAGCAAGAGGCCAGTAACCCCTTCTCCTGTATACATTACTAAATTTAAAAGGAGAAACTTTCGTTTTTTCTTTTGGGCCACCCTGCCTCGGTGGGATACGGCTGGTGCATTGAAAGATATATATATATATATATACATATATATATATATATATATATATATATATATATATATATATATATATATATATATATATATATATATATATATATATACAGAGTGTATTTGTATTTTATGATGTATGTATATTATATGTAGGTTGACACGGGTGTCAGCATTAAATAACATAGTTATTACGGAGTATAAAAACATACACTCAGCCGAACTAATCGTTCACTTACGTTCCAAAAAACATTTAACAGTTACACAACAACAAAAAATCATGCATATTAAAACGGAAATTGAATACTTTTAACAATCTAAATTTTATCGCTATATTTTTTTTTTGTATGTGAATGTGAGTATATATATCTGAATACCAATTTTCCTGGAAATATTTCAGAACAGAATGACTGAAATTTGTAGAATAAAGGCGAGAGTTGTGACGGATATAGACTTATTAAAGTAAAATGGATATTTTGTGAAGGATGAAGATGAGGAAGTGGACGAGGAAGAGGAGAAGGAGGAGGAGGAGAAGGGGAGGAGAAGGAGGAGGAGAAGGAAAAGGAGAAGAAGAAGAAGGAGGAGGAGGAGGAGGAGGAGGAGAAGGGGCGGAGAAGGAGGAGGAGAAGGAAAAGGAGAAGAAGGAGGAGAAGGAGGAGGAGGAGAAGAAGAAGAAGGAAGAGGAGAAGGAGGAGGAGGAGGAGAGGAGGAGAAAGAAGAGGGCAAATACGGTCAGGATGAAAATGAAAGAGTTGCAGTATAATTTGATCCTCAAGGGGAAACGTTTCGTGTTTATGACTTGATAAAACCAATAGGATGGGAGAAACGTTGCCGGTAGAGGATCGCATTATACTGTGTCTCTTTGTCCACGAGGAGGAGGAGGAGAAGGAAGAGGAAACAAATGAAGAAGAGAAGGAAATAAATAAATAAACAATACACAAAAAACGCGCACATAGGAGAGAAACACGACGTTTCGGTCCGACTTTGACCATTAACAAAGTAGATAAATGATAGAACATGGATAAAAGATGGAATGATATGCAAATTGAAGAGGAAGTCCAAGAAAAGGAGGAGGAAGAGTAGGAGGAAAAAAGAAAAAAGAGGACATAGACAAGGAAATAAAGAAGGAAAATAATGAGAAATGGAAGAGGGCGACGAGGAGGAAGATGATTGAGAGAATGAGGGAGAGAAGGAAAAAAGATGAGGATGTGAATAAAGAGATGACAAAGAGGTTCAGAGAGGAAGAATTAGAAATGTGAGAGAGAGAGAAAGAGAGAGAGAGAGAGAGAGAGAGAGAGAGAGAGAGAGAGAGAGAGAGAGAGAGAGAGAGAGAGAGAGAGAGAGAGAGAGAGAGAGAGAGAGAGAGAGAGAGAGAGAGAGAGAGAGAGAGAAAGAGGATGAGGAAGAGAAAGAGAGAAGGAAGCGAATGAAGAGGGAGAGAATAAAGAATAAAAAAACATTGATTATGAAATGGAAAAAAAGTGAGACGAGGAAGAAGAAAAAGAAGAGGAAGTGAAGGAGAAATAAAAAGAGGAAGACGATAAGAAATTAGAGAACATGGAAGAAATCAAGGAAAAAATATTAAGAAATAAATTGAGAAGTAAACAAGAAGGAATTAGAAGAAAATGAAAAGGAGGAGAAATAAAGGATGAAGACTGAGAAGAACAGAGGAGGAGGAAGAGGAGGAAAAGAAGAAACAAGGAAAGGGGAAAGATGAAAAGATAGAGAGGAAATATGAAGGAAGAAGGGGAATGGGAGAGAAAGAGTGAGGAAAGAAGGAATAGCAAGAAGATATAAGAGAGTAGAGGTGGAAAAAGGGGGAGAGTAGGACAGAAGGAGGAAACTATAGGAAGAAGGACGAGGGAGATAAAGGCAACAAGGATAAAAACATAATAAAAAATTTAAATAATATTATCCTGTTAATGGTTCTACTTCTTCCTTCATTCATTCCTTCGTTCCTTCTTTCATTATTTCCTTCCATTTCTTCCTTACTTTCTTCTTTGCGGTCTTCCAATTCTTCCTGCCTTCCATTTTTATTTCCTTGCTTACTTCCTCTCTTCCTCCATTCCTTCATTTACTCTTTCCTCCCTCTCCTTTCTCTCTCTCACACTTTTTTTTTTCGTTTGCTTCATTCATGCTTTATTCTCTTCTTTTATGATCTTCCCCATGTTCTCTTTTTTTCTTTTCTATATTTTCTCTACGCTAATTCTCTCTCACCTTCCTTCTCTCTCTCCCTCCCTACTTTTCTCGTCTCCTAACTTCCCTATGTCCCTCCATCTCTCCCTCTCCTTCTTCCCTTCCTCCTTCCCTCCCTCCTTCCCTTCCTCCTTCCCTCCATCTCTTCCCTCCCTTCCTCCTTCCCTCCCACCCTCTCCCTGCCGTTCAGTAAGTCTCCCTGACCATGGGAACGACCTCTTCCATTCCATTACCCCCTGCTTCGTTCAATGGAACACCTCCCCCCTATTCTCCCTCCCCCATCAACCCTTACCATCCCCATGCCGCTATTACCTCCATCCCTCCCCCAATATCATTCACTCACCCACCCTACCCCATCATTCACTCCCTTCTGCCCACTCTTGCGTGTCTGGTTCGATTATGTGTTCCGCTGACAAGGAATCCTATATATTTATATCCCTTCCCGTTCGTTCGGAACGTTTAGTTGAACGTGGCAGCGGCGCGTGTTCGGTTGTGTCTCGTTTGGTGCTTCTAGAAGAGAGGAGGAGGATGCGATGCTGGGGAAGAGATTTTGATTCGAGGCGATGGGGGCTGCTCTCTCTCCTTGCTCGGATCAAAGCTGGTTACCTGGCATTCACTAGGCGCTGTACGACCCTAACAAGGTTGGGCTTCCCCATGATTGTGATTATGATAATATCAGTAATAATAATAATAATAATAATAATAATAATAATAATAATAATAATAATAATAATAGTAATTATAATAATAATAATAATAATAATAATAATAATAATAATAATAATAATAATAATAATAATAATAATAATAATAATAATTATAATAATAATAATAATAATAATAATAATAATAATAATAATTATTATTATTATTATTATTATTATTATTTATAGTAGTAGTAGTAGTAGTAGAGGTACTATTAGTAGTAATAGTAGTAGTAGTAGTGATAATAGTAATAATAATAGTATAAATAATGTTTTATTACGGTTAATTATGTTTGTATAATGTTTTAATTAACTGGTATTTTTTTTTCCACTGATATTTCTTCGTTGTTTCTCTGCAGTTTCAGAAAAGGTACTGACTTTTTGTTTGTATATTGTGTTCGTGTCTTCTTCTTTTTGTTTATTCTACTTTTTAACACCTTGTACTGTCTGTAGTTAGAGAAATACAAAATTTGTGGAGGTTATGGCTTCTCATCCATTCCCTTGAGTATTTTGTACGTCTTAATCATGTTTCCTCCGTTCTTTCTCTCCTCAAAGACAGTAAGGCTTAATTCTCGTTGCAGTCTCTGGCATTTGGCCGGCTGTTAACCTTTGGACTTTCTTGAGCTCGCTTGAACGCCATGAAATATACTGTCTGTGTGGTTATACTTTACCAAAATCTTATCTATTTCCAGCAGACCGGTATTTGTAATGTATTTGTAAAGGAATTTCCCCTTACCAAGCATGGATGTCATCCATAATAGTCGGCTAACACATGTTTATAATTTTGATACTAGTTGGACAATGGCTAGTAGTTGGACAGGGGCTACAAGTTAGACAGGGGCTACTAGTTGGACAGGGGTTACTAGTTGAACAGGGGCTACAAGTTAGACAGGGGCTACTAGTTGGACAGGGGCTACTAGTTGGACAGGGGCTACAAGTTAGACAGGGGCTACTAGTTGGACAGGGGTTACTAGTTGAAAAGGGGCTACTAGATGGACAGGGGCTACTAGTTAGTCAGGGGCTACTAGTTGGACAGGGGCTACTAGTTAGACAGGGGCTACTAGTTGGACAGGGGTTACTAGTTGGACAGGGGCTACAAGTTGGACAGTGGCTACTAGTTGGACTGGGACTGTCAGTTGTGAACCGAGCATTCTTAAAACTGAGCTCCTAGGCACCCTCTTCTGAATATGAAGGGGAGGGAGGGAGGAGTAAGGAAAGAATAGTTCGTGATAAGAGGTACTTGGGCACGCTTGAAAAAAAGGGATTATGAAGGAGAAAGGATGGGGGAGGTTGGTGAGGGCGGGGAGGTGCATGGGGAGGTTAGTAAGGGGCAGGAGAAGAGGAAAGAAGAGGCTTGATGAAGGGTAGAAGAGAAAATTATCTGTGTTAGAGAAGTGGTGATCTGATGGGTGTCTGATGGGCAACGTAAGCAGTGTATCCTCAGTTGCATACAAAATAACCACAGTGAAAAAAAATAGTGAATTTTGGGATTTCTCACATAAAAAAATCACGAAAGCACTTGGAATTTCAGTATTTTTTTAATTGTGGTTATTTTTATGATATCACCTGTTTACTGTGATCTTATTGCAAAACTGTTGCATCTTATAGCAGCAGCAACAACCCTGTGGGTGTTCCTACAGTGTATCTAGTATGTAGAACAAAACGGCCGCACACTGCTACCGTTCCCACACTGTAATTATCATATAAAATAGAGTGGCAGCAGCCTGTGGTTGTTCCCACAACAGAACAAGCTGTTAGCATTACACTGTCAGTGTTATCACGATGTGATTATAATATAAAATAAGGTAGTAGCAGACTGTTAGTGTCAGCACAATGTAACTGACAGACAGACAGACACACACACACACACACACACACACAACGAGGACAGGGCCAGATTGTTTCAGATATGAGATACAGCAACAAGGGGACACAATTGGAAGCTGAAAACTCAGATGAGTCACAGGGATGTTAGGAAGCATTTATTCAGCACTAGAGTTATCAGGAAATGGAAAAATCTAGAGAGTGATGTACTGGAGGCAGGATTTATACATAGCCTTCAGAAGAGGTATGATAAGGCTCTTGGAGCGGAGAGAGTGACCTAGTAGCGACTAAAGAAGAGGCGGAGCCAGGAGCTGTGACTCGACCCCTGCAACCACATATAGGCGAGTACTGCAGGTGTACCGAATGTGGATTAGTCGTCTAATCCCTCATCTCCTTCCTTCATTGCCTTCTCCATATCATTCTCCCTCTTGCCTAATCTAACCCTTTCATGATTTTTCCCCCCTTTCCATCTCCTTCCTTACCCTTCTTTCTACTCCATCTGGTGTCTTTTAAGACCCTCCCCATTCCGCCAGCCATCCCTTTAATTACTATGTCTGTGTTATTCCATTTTTGATCCTCCGTCCCTACTGAGAGGTCACACTCGCCCTCAGTCTTCCCCTCGCGTGATCACCGTACTTTCCCCTTCCATCGTCTATCTCTGTCTCTTATTTATACCATACACTCGCTCATTTCTCTCTTCACTTCGGCAACTCTTTTTTTGTTTTAATGGCAGCCAGTCTCTCTCTCTCTCTCTCTCTCTCTCTCTCTCTCTCTCTCTCTCTCAAGATGGTCGCCATTTCAAGGGAAATTCTTCATATTCTTGGATTTCTTGGTTTTTCAATAATAATAATAATAATAATAATAATAATAATAATAATAATAATAATAATAATAATAATAATAATAATAATAATAATAATAATAATAATAAAAGCAACAGCAACAGCATCAACAACAACAACAACAACAACAACAACAACAACAACAACAACAACAACAACAACAACAACAACAACAACAACAACAACAACAACAACAACAACAATAATAATAATAATAATAATAATATTAATAATAATAACAATAATAATAATCTATTTCAACATCAGTCTTAGTTTCAACAAACACGGACAACACTGAATAACACACGTGGAAAGCAAGCTTGCTCTAATTACTTGATTCAAAATCAATTTATAAACTCACGATTCCAGTTACTCTTCCAGACCTTCAATTACAATCACAGTTATTTGATCAGAAAAATTAATACATTACAATGGCTTGATATTCTGCTCTCGGATTATTTTCCCCCTCAGTTACTTAATATTTTCCTAACGTTGAAATTATTGCTGTATGTTGCAGATAATAAGAGAATATTGAGATGTGAGTGCATGAATGTTGCACAAGATTAGCGTTACGAGCTATCTTTAGTTACAGTTTTAATTAGAGCCAGACAGATGGAGAACATATTAATAACATTTTTAATCAGCACCAGACAGATGGAGAACATATTAATAACAATTTTAATCAGCACCAGACAGATGGAGAACATATTAATAACATTCCCAATCAGAGCCAGAGAAATGGAGAATATCTCAATAACATTTACTCCACTAAATCTACCTACAAACGGCAAAGATTATAAATTACTGAATAAATTTCGTTGCAAATGTTGTTGTATTTTACTGTGTTGCATCTAAAACAATGTTTAAAAACAATGTTTTTCATTCACTATAATTTAAACAAAGCAACTGAGCGTAGAAGCCGAGCAAAATTAGAAGACTTGCAATGAACTGTTGCAGGAAGTTGCAAATGAGTTATTTTCCCAAGTTGTAAAACAGTGAAAATAACCTTGACTCTAATGTTCATTTCCTTCTGCTTCATGTCTCGAGTTCTTTCTTGTATCTCCTGTCTCGTATCTTCGATTAATCTATACCTATTAACGTTGTCTGTTTTGAGTATCTTATATATTATGGTCATGTCTCCTCTAGTTTCCCTTTCTTCTAGTGAAGTTACATCTAGCTCGCTCAACCTATCTTTGTATCCTGTTTTTCGAAGTTAATAAACTTTTGGTTTACACTTTATTATTTAAATATTAAAATTCCACGTTATAGAAGAAGCCTTTATAAAAGCTGGTTTACCAGTACGTAGAACTTTACCAATGACTTGTATAGGTACCTGGGTGTTAGTCTCCTGCAACTGTTACTATGTCCACCACCTAGCAGTATACTGGTACGTGGGTATTAGTGTCCTGCACCTATTGCCATGTTCACCTAGCAGTATATAGGTACGTAGGTGATATTTTCCTGCACCCGTTTCAACTTGGTAAAGTTCTTCACGGAGAGAAACTTTGTCCCAAGAAAAGCTTATTACTTGAGTAATATCAATTTAACAACTAGACTTTATGTTAGTCTACGTAACCTTCCATATCCTAAATCTACATTTTTTTTTTCAACAAATCGGTCGTCTCCCACCGAGGCAGGGTGACCCAAAAAAGAAAGAAAATCCCCAAAAAGAAAATACTTTCATCATCATTCAACATTTTCACCACACTCACACATTATCACTGCTTTTGCAGAGGTGCTCAGAATACAACAGCTTAGAAGCATATACGTATAAAGATACACAACATATCCCTCCAAACTGCCAATATCCCAAACCCCTCTACATATCTACATATATCTACATACAGGTTTAACGCCTCTTCAGCCTATCTCACAAAGTTTTGAGGTTCTTAGAGGTTCTTCTAGCCACCTCTGTCCTCTCAGTATTAACATGGATAATCTCTCGCATCTTTAATTTCTCCTTTTCCAGTATGGTCATCGTTTTTCATGATTGGTTGGGCCTTACGTATGTTGATGTGATTTCATTGAGAGGGATTGCTCGAACGAAAAGGGGGGAGTTGGCTGCTGGAACGTGGAGTTGCTGGAACGGGGAGTTGCTGGAACGGGGGGCTGCTAGAACGGGGGTTGCTAGAACGCGGGGTTGCTGGAACATGGGGTTGATGGAGCGGGGGGGTTGCTGGAACGGATGGTTGATGGAACTGGGGGTTTGCTGGGACGGGGGTTTGCTGGAACCGGGGGGTTGATGGAACAGGGGGTTGATGGAACGAGAGGTTGATGGAACGGGGGGTTGCTGGGACTGGGGTTTGCTCGAACTGGGGGTTGCTGGAACAGGGAGCTGATGGAACGGGGTGTTCCTGGAACGGATGCTTTATCTGTCAGCTGGTAGAACGGGTGCTTTGTCTGTCAGTTGATGAGTTTCAGCTCATTCATTTGATTCAGGATTATTCATGAGTTCTAGGTTATTCATCCGCTCTCAGCCGTTTCTCTCAGTCTCGTCATTTTTTTCAGATTGCTTCATTGCATTTCTCGTGTCTCTTGTTTTCGGTCGGCGTTTTAAAAGACAGATTGTTATTGTTTGTATTTATTTTGCTTCGTCGTAAAGTTTTTAGCATTGTTTTCCTCTTCTCTTTATTTGTTCAGCAATTTTTCTGTTTATGTTTTCGTTGTTGAGTGAAAATTTATAAACATTTAAAGACATATTGATTTTACTTCTTAATTTATTTATTAAATGCAGACTAAGCACATTATTATTATTATTATTATTATTATTATTATTATTATTATTATTATTATTATTATTATTATTATTTTCAGGGGAAAGCCCTGAATCCGTAGGGGTCATACAACACCTAGTCAGTGGAATGAGTCTTGACCCACTGAAATCGTTAAACTTCAGCTCTTGGACCTCTTGACATGGTTGGGCTATAGCACCTAGTCCTCCTGTGGGATCTTATCTGCAGCTAGTATCTTCCTCTGCAGGGTTTTAAAATACTACCACAATGCCTCTTGTGTGTACTGAGATAGAGGAGGCTGGGGTTGTGGGCGTCTCTGTCAGAAGGTACAGTGTCTAAAAGACATCAAATCGAAAAAAAAATTTAGAGACTGTAAATACTGAATTTATTCGTGAAAAGTCACATTGCAGAGCGAGCTTTCATTATGGAAAGTTTTAATTTTGAGTAAAGTTTTCTTAATGTGCTTTACTAAATTAAATTTGAATATTAAAAAGGTATAAAATACCGACAGGTTGTTAGGTAAGACACATATGCAACAGTTAGGTATCTTTATTTCGAAACGTTTCGCCTACACAGTAGGCTTCTTCAGTCAACAGAAA
The DNA here is from genome assembly GCF_038502225.1 of Cherax quadricarinatus. Taxonomy (NCBI): domain Eukaryota; kingdom Metazoa; phylum Arthropoda; class Malacostraca; order Decapoda; family Parastacidae; genus Cherax; species Cherax quadricarinatus. The sequence continues at coordinate 11,018,418 of NC_091330.1, forward strand.
AGTTGATAGAAGCTTCTATCAACTTTTCTGTACTCGACTACAGAAACCTACTGTGTAGGCGAAACGTTTCGAAAGAAAGTTACCTAACTGTTGCATATGTGTCTTACCTAACTTAAATTTATTGAAAATTCTTTCAGACTCATTAAAAACTGATATTGCTTTCCTCTAGTGTGAATTAAAATGTGTTTTAGTTAATTGTATTTTTAAAACACTAATAAATTGGATATTAAAGTAATTCCTCTGAAGAATGAATTTAAATGTCCTGTAATTCACTAGATTTTTTAGAAAGTCATTTAGAAACACTGAACACTGGCAGGAGTTTCTCTCTAGTACGAGTTCTAATGAATTTTAATAAATTAGATGCTTCTGAAAATTCTTCTTGACACACTGAGCAGGAAAAAGATTTTCCTCCAGTGTGAACTTCAGTCTGTTATAAATTCTTAGACACGCTTAAAATTAATACCGTTTCACTCCAGTATGAAGACTAGTGTTTTGTAATAAATATTATAAAAGGTTTTTAGACACTGAGTAGTGATATGGGTTTTCTTAAGTATGGTGAACTCTTGTTCAGTAATGATCACCAGGTCTGATGTGGGATTAACGACCTGTTCTACTAAGGTCTTGATGACCATGTCTGATGTGATCATGACTGCCAGGTCTAGTGTGCTCCGATCCACCAGGTTTGGTGTGATTTTTGGCAACCTGGTCTGTCGTAGACTTGACTACCAAATCCGATTTGAATCGAATACACACATCGCTTTTATTTCCTTTATTCTTCCTTTGACTGGCTTTGCAATTTGTCTCTGCTTCTTCACGTATAAATGAGAGTATTTGAAGTCCAAAAATGTTTCCGTGGGGAGCTTAGTGGAAGAACATTTGTTTCTCAAGTGAAATGACTCTCGTTCGAGTGAAAGGTTGGGTGAGACAAAGAAGTGAATCCTCTTACATCTGCTGCCTATGTTCACTTAGCAGAAAATAGTTTTCAAGGTGTTAGTTGACTGTTGTGAATCACATCCAAGGTGGTAATATACCTTAGATAATGGTGGGAATTACTAGTAAATGGTTATAATTATAACTGTAATTTTTAAAAGCGTGGATTGGTAAGCCAGCGGAAGTTCTCGGTCAGATGACCAAAAGCTCCAGCTGCGGATCATCATATGACTTATACCCGCTTCAGGAAACACTTGTCCTGCTTCCTGACAGACCCTGAGCTGCTTTGGGGACTAGCGTGGACGGTTACAAAGCATGGCTTGCTTCTGCAGTGTTTTAAAAATTGAGGTTGGAGAGTTGAAAAAGGAGGTCTTGCTTCTCCAGGAGGAGATTAGGAGGCTGAAGGTCCACCTCAATGGGTGTGGGAGAGAGTGTGAGGTGGCTGGAGTTGTGGGGAATGAGGCTTCTTAGCAGTGAGGTGCAGTCAGTCTCGCTGTGAGGAGGCTGTAGGTGGGGAGGTAGCAACGGCTACCATCAGTGAGGTGCAGTCCAGCACCTGCTACAAGTGGCGAGTGGTAACCAGTAATGGGAGGAGAATCAGAATAAGGAAAGTTAAGAGTGAAGATCTGAAGGTAGGAAATAGCTTCTCTGTTCTTCAGGATGAATGTACTTCAGTGGCCAGTGAAGGTAGGGGTACTACTGCCCCTGCTAACAGAGGTAAGTGCATTCTTGTGGTTGGTGACTCTCAGGTAAGATATATTGACCGTGCTTTTTGTAATGGGAATAAGAAGATGAGAGATAGTGTGCTTCCCTGGAGCTGGTGTTGGGGACATAGTTAACAGGCTGGATAATATCATGTCAGGTAATGGGAACAAGCCCATTATCTGCCTCAGTGCTGGTGGAAATGATATTGGGAAGGGTAGGAGAGAAGAGCTGCTAGATAAGTACAGGTCAGCTATAGATTTCATTGAGTCTAAGGGAGGGGTCCCAATCATATGTAGCATCTTGCCTAGAAGGGGAGTAGGAAATGAATGGTTGTCTAGGGCAATTGGTGTAAATTGCTGGCTAGACAGATACTGCAAGGAACTTGCAATCCCATTCATTGACAACTGGAACAACTTTTATGGCAAACATGATATGTATGCAAGGGATGGGGTACATCTCTCTGGGGCTGGGGTGGTAGCACTTGCAAACTCAATTGAGAAGGCCATTGGTGAAATGCCTATGATTTTAAACTGATAGAAGATAGAGGTATGGGTGTGTGTGGGAAACAAGCAGGTTGCAACACTAGGGCTGAAAACAGTAAATGTATAAAAGACATTCATCATGAAGTTATAAATAAAGACAGTAGATCAGGTCAGCAAACAAAGGGGGACAGCAGAGGGCAGCAAGGGACTAGCTCCCTTAAGGTTTACTATACTAATAGCAGGAGTGTAAGAAATAAGATAAATGAGCTAAGATTAATTGCAAGTGCAGGAAACATAGACATTATTGTTATAACAGAGACCTGGCTCAATCTGAAAGATAGAGAGATGCCCTCTGAATGTCACATACAAGGCTATAAATTATTCCACACTGACAGGGTCAACAGGAAGGGTGGTGGAGTAGCGATGTATGTCAGAGACAATTTAAATTGTTGTGTTAGACAAGATATAAAATTAGAAGCGTCAGCCACTGAATCTGTTTGGTTACAGCTTCTCGAGGGCCGAGAAAAACTAATTTTGGGACTGATTTACAGGGCCCCAAATCTTGATAGAGAGTGAAGTAAACTTCTATGGGACGAAATTCGTAAGGCATCTACATACGAAAATGTTGTGCTAATGGGAGATTTCAACTATAGACAGATTGACTGGAGCAATTTGACAGGAAATTTAGAGTCAGGTGACTTTCTTGATACGATCCAGGATTGTTTTTTAAAACAGTTTGTGACAGAGCTAACTAGGGGAAATAACGTCCTTGACTTGGTTCTTGCCAGTAGGGAAACACTAATTAATAATCTTGAGGTTAATGATGAGCTTGGGGAAAGTGATCACCAATCACTCAGTTTTAATATATCATGGAATTCCCCTAATAATGGCAATCAAGTCTCCGTCCCTGACTTTCGCTTGGCTGATTTCATAGGACTGAAAAATTACTTAGGTGGGCTGAACTAGAATGACCTGACTAAGGGTCAGGTAGGTGGTGATGGTTGCCGATATGACGCTTTCCAGGGCATAGTTCTAGCTGCTCAGTCAAATTATGTTCCAAATAGGGAAATCATATAAAAACAAAAATGATCCTAAATGGATGAACAATAGATTAAAATATCTGATTGGTCAAAAGAGAGGCATATATAGGCAAATCAAAAGAGGAGAGGGGCAATTAAGAAATCGATATATTCAGTTAAAGAGAGAAATAAAAAAGGGAATTAGAAAAGCAAAAAGAGATTATGAGGTTAAAGTTGCAAGAGAATCGAAGACTAACCCAAAAGGATTCTTTCAGGTATACAAAAGTAAGATCAGGGACAAGATAGGCCCACTCAAAAGTTCCTCGGCTCAGCTCACTGACAGTGATAAGGAAGTGTGTAGAATTTTTAACACATACTTCCTCTCAGTTTTTACACAGGAGGATACCAGCGATTTTCCAGAAATGATAAATTGTGTAGAACAGAACGATAATAAACTGTGCACTATTAGGGTCACAAGTGACATGGTCCTTAGGCAAACAGATAAATTAAAACCTAACAAATCCCCAGGCCCTGATGAACTGTATGCAAGGGTTCTAAAGGAATGTAAAGAGGAGCTTAGCAAACCTTTGGCTAATCTTTTCAACATATCACTACAAACTGGCATGGTGCCAGATAAGTGGGAAATGGCAAATGTGATACCTATTTTCAAAGCAGGTGACAGGTCCTTAGCTTCGAACTATAGACCAATAAGCCTAACCTCCATAGTGGGAAAATTTATTGAATCAATAATTGCCGCGGCAGTTCGTAGCCACCTTGAAAAGCATTTATTAATCAACGAATCTCAGCATGGTTTTACAAAGGGGTGTTCCTGCCTTACGAATTTATTAACTTTTTTCACTAAGGTATTTGAGGAGGTAGATCATGGTAATGAATATGATATTGTGTACATGGACTTCAGTAAAGCTTTTGACAGGGTCCCACATCAGAGATTATTGAGGAAAATTAAGGCACATGGAATAGGAGGAGAAATTTTTTCCTGGATAGAGACATGGTTGACAAATAGGCAGCAGAGAGTTTGCATAAATGGGGAGAAATCAGAGTGGGGAAGCGTCACGAGCGGTGTTCCACAGGGGTCAGTGTTGGGCCCCCTGCTGTTCACAATCTACATAAACGACATAGATGAGGGCATAAAGAGCGACATCAGCAAGTTTGCCGATGACACCAAAATAGGCCGTCGAATTCATTCTGACGAGGACATTCGAGCACTCCAGGAAGATTTGAATAGACTGATGCAGTGGTCGGAGAAGTGGCAGATGCAGTTTAATATAGACAAATGCAAAGTTCTAAATGTTGGACAGGACAATAACCATGCCACATATAAACTAAATAATGTAGATCTTAATATTACGGATTGCGAAAAAGATTTAGGAGTTCTGGTTAGCAGTAATCTGAAACCAAGACAACAGTGCATAAGTGTTCGCAATAAAGCTAATAGAATCCTTGGCTTCATATCAAGAAGCATAAATAATAGGAGTCCTCAGGTTGTTCCTCAACTCTATACATCCTTGGTTAGGCCTCATTTAGATTATGCTGCACAGTTTTGGTCACCGTATTACAGAATGGATATAAATGCTCTGGAAAATGTACAAAGGAGGATGACAAAGTTGATCCCATGTATCAGAAACCTTCCCTATGAGGATAGACTAAGGGCCCTGAATCTGCACTCTCTAGAAAGACGTAGAATTAGGGGGGATATGATTGAGGTGTATAAATGGAAGACAGGAATAAATAAAGGGGATGTAAATAGTGTGCTGAAAATATCTAGCCTAGACAGGGCTCGCAGCAATGGTTTTAAGTTGGAAAACTTCAGATTCAGGAAGGATATAGGAAAGTACTGGTTTGGTAATAGAGTTATGGATGAGTGGAACAAACTCCCAAGTACAGTTATAGAGGCCAGAACGTTGTGTAGCTTTAAAAATAGGTTGGATAAATACATGAGTGGATGTGGGTGGGTGTGGGTTGGACCTGATAGCTTGTGCTACCAGGTCGGTTGCTGTGTTCCTCCTTTAAGTCAATGTGACCTGACCTGACTAGGTTGGGTGCATTAGCTTAAGCCGGTAGGAGAGTTGGACCTGCCTCGCATGGGCCAGTAGGCCTGCTGCAGTGTTCCTTCGTTCTTATGTTCTTATGTTCTTATGTTCTTATGTTGTTAACATAACCTAACAAGAGTGGACTCTGAAATGACGTGAGGCTGTACTGTAGCCGTCAATTTTACTGTATAAAATATATTCTGTAATAAAGTTGGTAGAATTACCGACAATATGTAAAGTAAAAGGACACAAGTGCAACTAATGAGACATTTTATTGCGGCAACGTTTCGCTCTCCAGGAGCTTTATCAAGCCATTACCTAGGTAATGGCTTGATAAAGCTCCTGGAGAGCGAAACGTTGCCACAATAAAATGTCACATTAGTTGCACTTGTGTCCTTTTACTTTACAAAATATATTCTGTTATTTCTCTTTTGCTTAATACATCTTTCATGATTTCTGTATCCAGTCTGTCTCTAGCTTCACCTCTTCCTTCTTTTCCTCATTACCACTCTCTTCATGTCTGTTCATAACCCGCCTATCCACTTACTTCAAGTGTCCAATTATTAACCGTCTCTACAGTTACCCTCCCATCTTGTATACCTCAAGGAATTTCCTAATTCCAGCGCGTCCTCCTCCTCCTCCTTCTCCGTCCTTATATAAACATGAGTTCACTACTTCCACCAGGTCTCCTTCATCACCTTGCTGGGCTGCCGTGAGTGCTCCTCGGGTCATATGTGTGAATATTTTAAATGGAAGTGCTGCCAGAGACCGTATTCTCGGGCTTCGGGGCTCCTCGCATCGTACGTGTAACCTTTGAAGAGGGGTGCCATGATATTGGTGAAGGGCTCTTGGATCATTTTTTTTTTTGTATGAGCCATACCCTCCTCTGGAGCAGCCCTGATTGCCTCCCGTTATCCTTGAGCTGTATGACCCCTACGTTGAGTCCTCTGAAGCTTATTGGCCTCCAGAGGTTGTTGGTTTCCAGAGGATGTCGAGATATACATGTGCATAATTTATCTAGGAGCACTGCTGGAGTCCTTGTGGCCTCTGGTTCCAGAGGTCCTCAGGATGTGTGTGTGTGTTTATTTTAACTTGGAGAGCAGCTGGAGTCTTCATAGCCTCGGTCTCTAGAGACTCCAGTACCTCACCCACGCTCGGCTTTTGTTTACCCCAAGCCTGCATTGCTTCCAGGTCCAGACGAGGGTATTTCGCCGAGTCCTGGGAAGACATTGTCTTCTTCCCCTCCCTTTCCCTCCAGCGATAAAGCTGTGTATCTGTCTGTGTCTGTCTGTGTTTGTCTGTATGTTTGTTTGTGTTGGGAGGAGGAGAGTTAAACATTGTTAGCACATTATCGCTGACAGTGCCAAAGTTACTCTGGAAATCCACTACCCCGTTACCACCATTACCATCACCACCAGCACCACCATCACCGCTACTACTACCACCACCCCCACCAGCACCACTACTGCTACTACCTCCCCCACCACCACCCCCACCTCTGCAGTCAGCATGGAAATCCAGGTTGGAGTTTATTTAGCCTATTTGTTTAGTCATGAACTCATTAGGACCATCGTCTCTCTTCCTTGATTCTCTTTGGGTTCATAACCTCGTTGAATATTACTTTTTACACAGTGATAATAATATTTGTTTTATTATTTTTTTAATGTGGCTGTAGTTTATGACATATTGTGCCATGTTTTATACCTGTTTCTTTCTTGTTCATTTTATGTATCTATGGCTTTTGATGTTCTTTTGTTACACAGACACACACACGGAACCAGGAGCTAGGACTCGACCCCTGCAACTACGAACAGGTGAGTATAGACACACACACACACACACACACACACACACACACACACACACACACACACACACACACACACACACACACACACACACGAAGAAAGGTTGAGGGAAATCGGCCTGACGACACTGGAGGCAAGGAGGGTCAGGGGAGACATGATAACGACATATAAAATACTGCGCGGAATAGACGAGGTGGACAAAGACGGGATGTTCCACAGATGGGACACAGACACAAGAGGTCACAATTGGAAATTGAAGACTCAGATGAATCAAAGGGATGTTAGGAAGTATTTCTTCAGTCATAGAGTAGTCAAGCCGTGGAATAGCCTAGAAAGTGAAGTAGTGGAGGCGGGAACCATACATAGTTTTAAGGCGAGGTATGATAAAGCTCATGGAGCAGGGAGAGAGAGAACCTAGTAGCAATCAGTGAAGAGGCGGGGCCAGGAGCTGTGAATCGACCCCTGCAACCACAAACAGGTGAGTACAAATAGGTGAGTACACACACACACACACACATATAACACCCACATACAAACATCACAACACCTACACGCACAACACCGACATACACATCACAGCACCCACACACACACACATCACACCCACACACACATCACACCCACACACACATCACACCCACACTCACCCGCACATCACAACACCCACACATCACAACACCCACACATCACATAACCCACACACACAACACCAGCATACACTTCAGAGCATCCACACACACTTCACAACACCCACATGCACCCACACACACTTCATAACACCCACATACACTCAAACACACTTCATAACACCCACACACACCCACATACACTTCACAACACCCACACACACTTCACAATACCCACACACACTTCACAACACTCACACTTCACAACACCCACACACACTTCACAACACCCACACACACTTCGCAACACTCACACTTCACAACACCCTCACACACTTCGCAACACTCACACTTCACAACACCCTCACACACTTCACAACACCCTCACACACTTCACAACACTCACACTTCACAACACCCACACCCACATCACAACACACACACACATCACAACACACACACACACACACACACACACACACACACACACACACACACACATACACACACACACACACACACACACACAACCGAGGAAGAAGTGAAGAGGCTTCTGAGTGAGCTAGATACCTCAAAGGCAATGGGGCCAGATAACATCTCCCCATGGGTATTGAGAGAGGGAGCAGAGGCGCTATGTGTACCCCTAACAACAATATTCAATACATCTATCGAAGCAGGGAGATTGCCTGAGGCATGGAAGACAGCAAATGTAGTCCCAATCTTTAAAAAAGGAGACAGACATGAAGCATTAAACTACAGACCAGTGTCACTGACATGTATAGTATGCAAAATCATGGAGAAGATTATCAGGAGAAGAGTGGTGGAACACCTAGAAAGGAATGATCTCATCAACAGCAGCCAACATGGTTTCAGGGACGGGAAATCCTGTGTCACAAACCTACTGGAGTTCTATGACATGGTGACAGCAGTAAGACAAGAGAGAGAGGGGTGGGTGGATTGCATTTTCTTGGACTGACTACAAACCTCACTCAAGGAAAAAGATCTTGGGGTGAGTATAACACCAGGCACATCTCCTGAAGCGCACATCAACCAAATAACTGCTGCAGCATATGGGCGCCTAGCAAACCTCAGAACAGCATTCCGACATCTTAATAAGGAATCATTCAGGACCCTGTACACCGTGTATGTTAGGCCCATATTGGAGTATGCGGCACCAGTTTGGAACCCACACCTAGCCAAGCACGTGAAGAAACTAGAGAAAGTGCAAAGGTTTGCAACAAGACTAGTCCCAGAGCTAAGAGGTATGTCCTACGAGGAGAGGTTAAGGGAAATCAACCTGACGACACTGGAGGACAGGAGAGATAGGGGGGACATGATAACGACATACAAAATACTGAGAGGAATTGACAAGGTGGACAAAGACAGGATGTTCCAGAGATTGGACACAGTAACAAGGGGACACAGTTGGAAGCTGAAGACACAGATGAATCACAGGGATGTTAGGAAGTATTTCTTCAGCCACAGAGTAGTCAGTAAGTGGAATAGTTTGGGAAGCGATGTAGTGGAGGCAGGATCCATACATAGCTTTAAGCAGAGGTATGATAAAGCTCACGGCTCAGGGAGAGTGACCTAGTAGCGATCAGTGAAGAGGCGGGGCCAGGAGCTCGGACTCGACCCCCGCAACCTCAACTAGGTGAGTACACACACACACACACACATACGCACACACACACACACACACACACACACACACACACACACACACACACACACACACACACACACACACACACACACACACACACACACACACACACACACCCACACAATTACTTCAAGTGCCCAATTCATTACCCATCTCTACAGTAGCTGCGACTCGACCCCCGTAACCGCCAAGAGCCTGGATGATGACTTAAGTTCATGTGAGCCAAAATGATGGTAGAAAGTAATTTTTATAGAGTCGTAGTAGGAAGTGAACTGAAACATAAGAATAGATAGTGTGACACACCACACACTCAGTTTTACAAGTAGGTATGATCAAATCCTGGAGGTCACGAATCAATAACATACCAGGAGCTATGAATTGACTTCTCCAAGACATCTAGGTGGTTATAATTAGGAAATGTTAACGTTTTAGTACACCTAGGCGAGAGTAATTGAGTACAGGTCGGTGAGTAAACACATCCATTTCCCATCAACACCAGCAGGAGAAAAATTGGATAAATGTCTCGGCCAGTTACGCGAAGGTGTCTTGATATCTGACTTAACAACACGTGATGGAGAGCAGAGGCTGGCGAGGTACAGAATTCACTTACCACTTCACACGTTAACTGCTTATACGATGCCCACGTCTGTGTTGTGAGGGAATAAGCCTGTGCAGTCTTAGTCTCTCTCTCTCTCTCTCACTCTCTCTCTCACTCTCTCTCTCTCTCTGCTTTACTCCCTCTTATCAACTATCTCTCTTCATCTCTGGTCTCATGACCATCATCATCTATGCCTCCGTCTCTGCTTTCCGTCACAGCATCATCCTGATTGCTTTCTCATCATCATTATCATTGTCTCATGATTATTACCTCTCTCGCAATAATATTCTCTCCTTTACTGGTTGCAACTGCAGTCTACTGTCACTTGCATCTGGTTGACAAAGCAACGGATTGGTGATTCAAGTTAGAACTTTGGTAAATAGACTCAGGAAAACACAAGAACATTAATTATTAGTGAATCACTAACATAGCGAGCTCTTATAAAGCTCTTCTCTTACACAGTCAGCTCTTATGAAATCACCTGTCTAATATAGTCACCTCTTACAAGGCTCCTCTCTAATACAGCCAACTCTCTTGCCACAATTTCGCTAATGAGTAGTTACTGCTCACGCAGAGTTAGACTTGTACCTGTAGTTACCTGTAGTCGGTTCTGGGGGATCACCGCCCCCGCTTCCCGATCTCAGACCCGAACCGTTGAGGCTGCATGGCACCGCTACACCACAGTTCAAGAATTCTTTGCTACCCGGAGATAAAGGGTAAATTTTGGTTTAATTCTGGCAGTGGGGAAAAGAGTAACTCCAGTTTCTTGGATAAAGAGCTCTTAAAAGTAGCACGCTAAGAGGAACATGTTTGATACAAGTCGCGCTGTGTAACCATGGCAACAGAATGGTTTGAACGAGGCAAGGGGTTGATGGTCGTTCAATAAGGGTTGCTAATCACCTGGACCTCGTTAAGTGTTACAAGCTCCCTCTGTTATATTAAAAATGAAGAACTGCGCATAAAACTGCCTTCGATGAAATTTGCAAAAAAAGAAAAAAAAATGCATTTTTGCATACTCGTTTGTGTATTTTTCCCTTAAAATGCAGCATACAGAGCAGGTTTAATTTAATATTATAATAATTGTGGTTTCTACATACGTTAGTATCACTTCTCACATATATATATACATATATATATATATATATATATATATATATATATATATATATATATATATAATAAATATGTGTATATATCGCTATATATATATAGATTTATATAGATTTATATATATATATATATATATATATATATATATATATATATATATATATATATATATATATATATATATATATATATATATATATATATATATATATATATATATATATATATATATTTCAAATATGTCAGGAAAAAGCTTCAAACCTGAGCCTCACGAAAATATATCAAAATTTCATGACTTTTGTTTTCCGGCATTTTGTGGAACTACGAGTTTATTAAAAATAACTGTTTGCCAGGCATCAGAAAATTACGTCGAAATGAAAATTCAGAAGTAAACTAACATTTTCTTCCTGGGGAGGAGTTGCTGTGGTCATGCACGTAGAGCGTGGGGAATGGTAGGTGTAATCTGGTTTGATGCGAGGGAAAGGGAGTGTAGCTCCAGTTCTTTGGATCATGACCCCTTTAATAGCATCAGAGGGTCAAAAGTGATGTGTGTTGACTTGAAAAGTTACATGCAAGATGGGTAGTTAATCCACATATGGATGAATGATAGGCAGTAAATCGCACCTGGGATGAATGTGGGCAGTAAATCCACACGTGGGATGATAGATGGGCAGTAAATCCACAGGTGGGATGATAGATGGGCAGTAAATCCAAACGATGAATGAAAGACGGGCAGTAAATCCATACATGTTCACCCATTAAAAGGTAGAGAAGGAATTATATTGCAAGAACTCTTTATTACTGCTCCTGTGTTGCATGGAAGCCTTTATTACCGCTACAACTTCTCGCGCAGGTATATTCAACTGACGAGGTCTTGCCCTGGACGAAAAGGAGTAATAAAGGAGTAATAAATTAATAAAGATTTCACTGGAAAAAAGTATTGCACTCCACTAGTCGGCTTACACCACCATCATTTTGTCTCCCCTTCAAAAAAATAATATATATATATATATACTCTGACGTTCGACCAAGCCTTTATTAAAACAATGTTTCTCTCAGTGGAAAACTTCATTAAATACCACATTAAAAGGCTGCCACTTGTTCTATCAACGCTACTTTGATTTACCACTTTAAAAAGTTGATGAGTTGTTTTTATAAGTATGTAACTGTAATTGATCGAGTGAACGCCACGGAATAAATCACGAAAATCAGTCCATAGAACGGGTAGTGTTTGAACCCATGACAAGTGAGTCCTAAAACTAGGACTCACTCACCATAGGTTCAAATCCCCGTCCGTTATGTGGTTTGTTTGAAATCGTGTTATTACGATTTCGTGAGTCAGGAAAGTCAGACTGGCCTTTTACCTTCACAGCCCAATGCCATTTTCTTGAGATGTATGTTGGATAATTTTGTGATTAACAATAATTTAGATTGTGAGAATTTGTTGGATGCAAATTCCATTGAAGTTGATTTTCATGGAGAATATTTTTTTTTTTATTACTAACACCTAGGGATTATTATCCCAAAGAAGCAATGGCTTTTATCCGTTAGGGTTCTTCCTTAGTTGCATCCCACAACACCCTAGGTGCTAACGAACCATTAAACAATCTATAATAATAATAATAATAATAATAATAATAATAATAATAATAATAATAATAATAATAATAATAATAATAATAATAATAATAATAATAATAACATATTTATTTCTACAAGTACATGTACAAGGTATACAGTCCTAGCTGACATCAATGACATATACTATATAGAAAGCCCCTTGTTATGCAGAGCATTTCGGGCAAATTAGATCAGTTGTGTCCCAGGATGCGACCCACACCAGTCGACTAAATGATGATGAAGACTTTCTTCAGGGAGAGTTTTTTTTCCCCCCTGACAATCACAAAAATTAACAAGTCCTAGCGGAGAGTGCCGATGATTTCCAGAAGTAAACTGTTTTGGCCCGGGAGGAGAGGATTAAAGGTAGGAAACCTAAACCTCCGTTGAGAACCGCTCAACTACGTTGGACAGCTATTAAGGAGATCAGAGGGAGTTGTCTCATCGTGTAGGTACCACTTGAAGACTGTCAAGGAGACAGTACGTAAAGGCTATTAGAGGGAGAGTCAAGAGCGAGGGATGGAAACTGTCTACTGGAAAACGATTCTCTTTCTGCTGTCAGTGGCGAGTAATCGGTTAACTAGAAGAACGAAACGTACATAGCGGAGTCTTTAGATGATATTTTTAGCCTGGGTGAAACGCAGCTCCACTTCATGTGTGATGTCTCTAGATTCTCTGGCTGCTAAACGGAGGCTGGTGAAGAGGCACAGGATGATTCACTTGGGATGGCTAGCAACTGAGGAAGAATCTTGTGCTATACCCTTTAGTAAATACGGCACTCGATGCGCTAAATAATAGTTTTATTGTGCAGAATATTGATCCTGATGCCCTAAATTATTTAACTCGATGCACTAAACATTGAACGTTCGATGCTCTGAATATTAAGCTCGAAGCTTCAAATAATAATAATAATAATAATAATAATAATAATAATAATAATAATAATAATAATAATAATAATAATAATAATAATAATAATAATAATTTGTAATCCGTCTGAGATATGAAGATAGACACAACATAGAGGGCTCTTTACCCCTTCATCATTTTCTTACCTATTTCCCCTTACCTTATTCCCCAATTTCATACCTTTTCTCTCCCTCCCTATTTTCGTATCCCTTTCTACCTACCTATCCCACCCTTTCCTTACTGGACGATATGCAAGACTACATAAGTAGTTATCTTAACAGCATGGAGAGAGAGAAGAATGAGAGAGAGAGAGAGAGAGAGAGAGAGAGAGAGAGAGAGAGAGAGAGAGAGAGAGAGAGAGAGAGAGAGAGAGAGAGAGAGAGAGAGAGAGAGAGAGAGAGAGAGAGAGAGAGAGAGAGAGAGAGAGAGAGAGAGAGAGAACCATGAAGAACCAAGTTGTAAATCTTGCAAACAAGGCAGCCAGGAAGCTTACAGCACTTCGCCTTATCTCGCATCTGCTTGACAGTAGGGGTTGCAAGATTCTGTACGAGGCACAAGTACGCTCACACCTTGAGTATGCTCCACTTTCTTGGTTCGCCTGCCCCTTCCCCTCTCATCTGCCACTGCTTGACAGAGTAGAGAGCAGAGCAAGACGTCTCATCTCTCGCCTGGACCCATCCTGGATAGATCTGTCATTTCAGCAGAGCCTTCAACACAGGAGGGATGTGGGTGGCCTTACTGTTATGTACAAGGCCTATATTGTCAAAGTGCCACACTTGGATCCACTTCGAGGACAGCGTGAAACAAACTTTTATGCCACAAGACGGGCAGAAAGCAGCAACTTCACTCTGGCTGTACCCTTCTCCAGAACATCACTCCATCTGAGATCATATATACCCAGGATGACTCGAGTATGGAACACATTCGTACAGCATAATGATGTCAACGAGATAGAGTCAGTTGATCAAATGAAAATTCTGGCCCACAGATATCTCCAACTTCATCCTGTTCCCTACTTGTATGTCTCATAACAATAAAAATGCTTTCAAATGAGCTGATGTAGGTAACAGCTCTTAGCTTGCCAATAAAGTTAGGAATCCTTAACCTGTAAATAGCTTGTCAATAAAACTAGGGATCCTTAACCTTACTCCCAGTTCAGTACATCCACACTTACTACTGTGCAATCTATATCTACAGGGCCTTAAACTCTAATATCAACCTTGACCTAAAACGCTTTCTTGATAGTTGTGACAGAACCCACAGGCATAACACCAGAAACAAACATCTCTACGACATTCCCCGTGTCCGACTAAACCTTTACAAAAATTCAATGTATGTCAAAGGCCCTAAAATCTGGAATACCCTACCTGAGAACTCTAGAACTGCAGACACATTCATCACCTTCAAAACTACCATTAGAAAACATCTTATCTCCCTGATACACCCCGTCTACTAACTACACGAATACCACCTGGTGGTTCACACTTACACTCGCTCACTCATTTGACCATAAACAGAAATATTAATCTCAGTCTTAAAATAATGAATCCTGTGATACTCCAATACTGAAACTATATACTGTGCCAAAACAAAAGCATTCACATTGCTAAACTCACAAACTAGTATTTAGTCACTTAGCCATAATACCAACTTACCTCATAATTTGTAATATTTTACAATTAAGAATAAAACTAAGTATGCCCGAAATGCCTAGCCATGCTAAGCGTTCTAGTGGTACACTCTGTAATCACAATTTTACTACATGTAAACCAAACAATAACCAAATTTCTGTAAACTCAGCATTGTAATCCTTATAGAGAATAAACTTTGAATTTGAATTTGAAAAACCCTGTGTAAAAGAGAGAGAGAGAGAGAGAGAGAGAGAGAGAGAGAGAGAGAGAGAGAGAGAGAGAGAAGGAGAGAGAGAGAGAGAGAGAGAGAGAGAGAGAGAGAGAGAGAGAGAGCAAGAGTTCAGAGGAAAACGAAAGGATAAATGGAGAGTGTCGAGAAAGAGTTGGTGGACAAAATCAATCAGCTAAGGCAGGAATGTGAGAGTGAATGCTGGAGCTGGATGGCAGAGATTTGGCCATACCCGGAGAAGAAATCTGTTGCCACGGAGATGGGACGGTATTCAGCGAGCATCCTTCTTGCTCCCTGCGTCTGATGTGTGTGTGTGTGAGAGAGAGAGAGGGAGATGTAGTCGACATGAGATGTTGTGTGCATGCATTCTGTTTGATGGTAATGTGGTGGCCATGGTGGTCGTGAGGGAGATTTTGGTGGTGTTTGTGGTGGTGATGGTAATTTTGTAGGAACCATTATTACTATCATTTTATTACTATTATTATTTATTTATTATTATTATTATTATTATTATTATTATTATTATTATTATTATTATTATTATTATTATTATTATTATTATTATTACATTCATAAAGAAACACTATACCAGAAATTATCTTAAGAATACCAGTGGAACTAGAGTCACTCTGGTTTGATCCAAGGAAGGGAAATGCCTCACGCATTCCTTGGATTCACAAGCTTTCACTAGCGTCAACAGACCACCATCAAAGGAAGAGAGAAAAACATAAATAAAAGTTAACGTGACCTCGGTATTCAATGACCTCTAAAGCGTCAACGTTAGAGGAAGGTCACGGCATCATCCGATTCCATCCGCTAATGCTCTCCGACTCCGTCTTATCTGCGACCTAATTCGCTTCTCGGGGTCGCTGCCTTTCCCCTCCCAAGCGTGTTAGGGACAATCCCAGGGCCACAGAGCCAGGCGTCTCCCTGGCACAAGCTGGCTATTGTTCCACGCCACGGCGTCCTGGGAACTTTAATGGAAAGTAAATATCTTTGCCCGCCGCGATGTAAGACCCTTCGTGTGTGTGTGTGTGTGTGTGTGTGTGTGTGTGTGTGTGTGTGTGTGTGTGTGTGTGTGTGTGTGTGTGTGTGTGTGTGTGTGTGTGTGTGTGTGTGTGTGTGTGTGTGTGTTGTAACTGCCATAATACATTAAAAATATTTCAGCTGCATTTCCTTCCCTCTGTATTTCATATTGTTATTTCTTACTGCATTGCTCGTCAAATACGTCAGAGATTTTAATGAGGGCTCATTCATCCTCCCGAGAGGGAAAAGCAAAAGGTTATTTTGTTACTGCGTCTTCATAAAGTACGTTTTTGAACGAATAGTGTACTAGCTGGTTTGCTTCTTGGAATCCTCTCCAGCTTACCTGGAGGTTTTTATATAATTTTAAGAGACTAAATGAAAAATATATTCAAAGTTCGTCCTTACTAGCATTTTGTTAGCGTATATATATATATATATATATATATATATATATATATATATATATATATATATATATATATATATATATATATATATATATATATATATATATATATATATTGTACACAGAACCAAACTTTGTGCTAATAAAAACTTATTCTATAACTTATACAATTTTCTTCAGACATGTCAAGAAAAATATTTCATTCCTTCTTCCTGGAATCGAATCACTGACTGATGAATGCTCTTACTTTCGATGAATCCACAGTAACGTCAGTGAGAGGTCGGTATCCACATTAAGAAAAGCTCCAATGCTAGATTGTGTCTGTATTCTTCGACCTGTACTTAAGGTCCTCTCATTCCAGCCAGGTATTCTTCGACCCGCATCGGAGGTCCTCTATCATTCACGATTCTGATTCCGTGTGGGACATCGCGGTTACCGACCTCTCATTTACGTGACTAATGTTCAAAGTTACCGAGGGTAGATGAGCTGCCGGTCTCACAGGGTTAGTTCACCTGGGATTAGGTCAAACTTGGGTCTCGGACCCCAACGCCAGCCTACCGGTCTTTCTAATTGCTTATTAAATCGGCCACAGATACGGTGTGCTTTCCGATTCTCACGTTATCGGAGGGTTTTGCTAATTTTCGCGATGGTTCCGATTCGGGGTCATTTGCGTAGATTATGTAAATGATGTGTCAGAGTTATGAGAGTGAGGGTGTGAATGTGTGTGTGTGTGTGTACTCTCCTATACTCACCTATTTGTGGTTGCAGGGGTCGAGTCACAGCTCCTGTGTGTGGGTGTTTTTGCAAGTGCAAAGCGTGAGCGTGTATTTGTCTGGTTGTGTTTGCTTGTGACATTGTTCGTGTGAGGGTATGAGGCGGAGTGTGAGTGAACGTGTGAGTGAAAGTGAGAGTAAACGTGAGAGTGAAGTGGACTGTGACAATTTGTAGCCACATGCGAGCTGCGAACAGCCAATGTGTTGAATGAATTACACATTAGCGAGTACATAATGACCTCGGCTTACTGCATGATGCTTGAATATTTTGACCGATACATTATTCAGGCCTGGGACGGTGTACCCTGATGTAAATTTTTCTCCCCAACTATCCTCTCTGTCTGTCTGTCTGTCTGTCTGTCTGTCTGTCTGTCTGTCTGTCTGTCTGTCTCTCTCTCTCTCTCTCTCTCTCTCTCTCTCTCTCTCTCTCTCTCTCTCTCTCTCTCTCTCTCTCTCTCTCTCTCTAGCCACCATGGAAACACAGATCCTGGGGACTCTCCATCCATTAGCTTCAGCCAAAGTGGACGTATCGCTTTCCTCACTGTCTTCTCCATCTGTCCTTTCTCTCTCTCTCTCTCTCTCTCTGTTTCCTAGCTCTTCCTCGTCAGCTTCTTTCTCTCTTCTCTGTATCTTCCCTCTGTCCTTCAGCGTTACCGTCTGCTCCTGTCCTCCGGGTAATAAGAAAACAAAGACGAGACAATTTATCAGCAGCAACGAGGCTGGCAGATGCGTGCTATCTCTCCTCGCTGGATCAAATGGCCCAAAAATATCCAGCTTATTTTATTCCAAGTTACCGCAAGCTGAGGTCGTAAAGCAACAGATGCGGCAAAGGCAGCTAGGCTCCTTCTCCTATCACCTAATTCGGGAACATCCACCTTATGCTCCTCTCCCAAATGGCCATTTTACAACCGGTAGTTCGGACGGTGCAAGTTTTTAAGGCTGGGAGGATTGGCTAGGCTGCTTGTACCGTCAGAAGCCATCGCAGGAGGCTCTCCCAGCAATGTTGATCGTGTTGTAGCAGCGAGACTTGACTGGGAGGAGGGGTCGGCACACCAGTAAATGCCTCAGCGTCATGTTTTCCACGATGAACGACCGTCTGGGAACAACACCCTTCGACTTAACACTCCACGGTTTTATGTTGCTCTTTTTGCTGTCTCAGGAGATGTGCATGGACCTAGCAGGAGCACCACCACCACGATCCTCGCCACCACCACGATCCTCACCACCACCACGATCCTCACCACCACCACGATCCTCACTACCACCACGATCCTCACTACCGCCACGATCCTCACCACCGTCACGATCCTCACCACCACCACGATCCTCACCACCACCACGATCCTCACCACCACCACGATCCTCACCACCACCACGATCCTCACCACCACCACGATCCTCACCACCACCACGATCCTCACTACCACCACGATCCTCACCACCACCACCACGATCCTCACCACCACCACGATCCTCACCACCACCACGATCCTCACCACCACCACGATCCTCACCACCACCACGATCCTCACCACCACCACCACGATCCTCACCACCACCACGATCCTCACCACCACCACCACGATCCTCACCACCACCACGATCCTCACCACCACCACGATCCTCACCACCACCACGATCCTCACCACCACCACCACGATCCTCACCACCACCACGATCCTCACCACCACCACGATCCTCACCACCACCACCACGATCCTCACCACCACCACCACGATCCTCACCACCACCACGATCCTCACCACCACCACCACCACGATCCTCACCACCACCACGATCCTCACCACCACCACCACGATCCTCACCACCACCACGATCCTCACTACCACCACGATCCTCACCACCGCCACGATCCTCACCACCGCCACGATCCTCACCACCACCACGATCCTCACCACCACCACTATCCTCACCACCACCACGATCCTCACCACCACCACGATCCTCACCACCACCACGATCCTCACCACCACCACGATCCTCACCACCACCACCACGATCCTCACCACCACCACCACGATCCTCACCACCACCACGATCCTCACCACCACCACGATCCTCACCACCACCACGATCCTCACCACCACCACCACGATCCTCACCACCACCACGATCCTCACCACCACCACGATCCTCACCACCACCACGATCCTCACCACCACCACCACGATCCTCACCACCACCACGATCCTCACCACCACCACGATCCTCACCACCGCCACGATCCTCACCACCGCCACGATCCTCACCACCACCACGATCCTCACCACCACCACGATCCTCACCACCACCACGATCCTCACCACCACCACGATCCTCACCACCACCACAATCCTCACCACCACCACCACGATCCTCACCACCACCACGATCCTCACCACCACCACGATCCTCACCACCACCACCACCACGATCCTCACCACCACCACGATCCGCACCACCACCACGATCCTCACCACCACCACCACCACGATCCTCACCACCACCACCACCACGATCCTCACCACCACCACCACCACGATCCTCACCACCACCACCACCAAGATCCTCACCACCACCACGATCCGCACCACCACCACGATCCTCACTACCACCACGATCCTCACCACCGCCACGATCCTCACCACCACAACGATCCTCACCACCACCACGATCCTCACCACCACCACGATTCTCACCACCACCACGATCCTCACCACCACTACCACAATCAGTACCACAACCACCATCCTCACCACCACTACCACAATCAGTACCACAGCCACCATCCTCACCACCACCACCCTCACCACCACTACCACAATCAGTACCACAACCACCATCCTCACCACCACTACCACAATCAGTACCACAGCCACCATCCTCACCACCACCATCCTCACCACCACTACCACAATCAGCACCACAACCACCATCCTCACCACCACTACCATAACCAGTACCACAACCACCATCCTTATCACCACCACCATCCTCACCACCACTACCACAATCAGTACCACAACCACCATCCTCACCACCACTACCATAATCAGTACCACAACCACCATCCTCACCACCACCACCCTCACCACCATTACCACAATCAGTACCACAACCACCCTCCTCACCACCACTACCACCACCGCTAACTACAACCACCACAGCTAACCACAACCACCATCACACAGCCACGAGAGACATAACACAACTCCGGAGCCAAGACAACCAACGTTCTTAAAAAATCGTCACACAAACTTTCTGTATCAGTATTCTAGCTGTAACATATACGTGTTATATCTCTATTGTATCTCACAGTGGAATTTGTACGAGAGAAAGTGGTATAGATATCTCTTCAGGTTTGTAACAGTAGTTGTTATGTGTTATATACTATATAAGCCTCATTATTAATATTAATTTTATTAAAGATATTTACAATACAATAAATTTTTAAATTGGATTCGTCATTACCGACACACACACACACATACACACATACACACACACACACACACACACACACACACACACACACACACACACACACACACACACACACACACACACACACACACACACACACACACACACACACTGACGACACTGGAGGACAGGAGGGTCAGGGGAGACATGATAACGACATATAAAATACTGCGCGGAATAGACAAGGTGGACAAAGACAGGATGTTCTAGGGAGGGGACACAGAAACAAGAGGTCATAATTGGAAGTTGAAGACTCAGATGAGTCAATGGGATGTTAGGAAGTATTTCTTCAGTCATAGAGTTGTCAGGCAGTGGAATAGCCTAGAAAGTAACGTAGTTGAGGCGGGAACCATACATAGTTTTAAGATGAGGTTTGATAAAGCTCATGGAGCAGGGAGAGAGAGGATCCAGTAGCAACCGGTGAAGAGGCGGGGCCAGGAGCTAAGACTCGACCCCTGCAACCACAAATAGGTGAGTACAAATAGGTGAGTACACACACAGGAGGCAGGAACCATACATAGCTTCAAGATGAGGTATGATAAAGCTCATGGAGCAGGGAGAGAGAGGACCTAGTAGCGTTCAAGTGAAGAGGCAGGGCCAGGAGCTGAGTCTCGACCCCTGTAACCACAATTAGGTGAGTACAATTAGGTGAGTACACACCCTTTAACTGAATGTACATTCAGCAAATTCTCTTCTCACCCTTGTTGTTCCACTTCTCGGGTGTGGACACATCTTGTTCCGTGCAGACAGGGTAACCTAACCATGCCAATAATGATCAGCACATCTTAAAAAATTAATGGATAAGAGTGACACAGGAAAACACGTGGAAGATCATAATTGGAATATCCCCCTCGCACATCCTCGTGGACCAAGCTGCTAATGGCTCACCCACTGACTTCATTAAACTGGCTTTTTTTAAGCTACAGATTCAACAGCTGGTGTCTTATATACCACCGTATCGACCGAATGACTTCCAGGAAGATACGAAGGAAATTCTCGTGGTCCTGATACGTTTAATGTGTTTACTCACCCCACTTCTTCGCTGGTCGCTACTAGGTCCACTACCGTCTCCAAGAACCTTGTTGCACCTCTTCTTAAAGCTATGTACGGATCCTGCCTCTACTAATTTACTCCATAAATTGTTCCATGTCCTGACAACTCTAAGACTGAAGAATTACTTCCTAACATCCCTATAAATCATCTGAATTTTTAACTTCCAGTTGTGTCCTCTTGTTCCTGTGTCCCATCTCTGAAACATTCTGGTCGTGTCCATCCCGTCAGTTCCCCTGTTTGTGTGTGTGTGTGTGTGTGTGTGTGTGTGTGTGTGTGTGTGTGTGTGTGTGTGTGTGTGTGTGTGTGTACTCACCTATTTGTACTCACCTATTTGTGGTTGCAGGGGTCGAGTCCTAGCTCCTGGCCCCGCCTCTTCACCGGTTGCTACTAGACCCTCTCTCTCCCCGCTCCATGAGCTTTATCAAACCTCGTCTTAAAACTGTGTATGGTTCCTGCCTCCACTACGTCATTTTCTAGGCTATTCCACTGCCTTACAACTCTATGACTGAAGAAATACTTCCTACTATCTCTCTGACTCATTTGTGTATTCAACTTCCAATTGTGGCCTCTTGTTTCTGTGTCCCCTCCCTGGAACATCCTGTCCTTGTCCACCTTGTCTATTCCACGCAGTATTTTATATGTCGTTATCATGTCTCCCCTGACCCTCCTGTCCTCCAGTGTCGTCAGGCCGATTTCCCTTAATCTTTCTTCATAGGACATTCCCCTTAGCTCTGGAACTAACCTTGTTGCAAACCTTTGTACTTTCTCTAGTTTCTTGACGTGCTTTATCAAGTGCGGGTTCCAAACAGGTGCTGCATACTCCAGTATGGGCCTGACATACACGGTGTACAGTGTCTTGAATGATTCCTTACTAAGGTGTCGGAATGCTGTTCTCAGGTTTGCCAGGCGCCCATATGCTGCAGCAGTTATCTGATTGATGTGTGCTTCCGGAGACATGCTCGGTGTTATACTCACCCCAAGATCTTTCTCCTTGAGTGAGGTTTGCAGTCTTTGGCCACCTAGCCTATACTCTGTCTGTGGTCTTCTGTGCCCTTCCCCTATCTTCATGACTTTGCATTTGGCAGGATTAAATTCGAGAAGCCATTTGCTGGACCAGGTGTCCAGTCTGTCCAGTGTGTGTGTGTGTGTGTGTGTGTGTGTGTGGGTGTGTGTGTGTGTGTGTGTGTGTGTGACTGTGGTGGCAGCAAATGGGAAGGGAAGAGGACGAGCAAATTACATTGACGAAGTGAAACGTGATACAAGTCCATCAGTGAATTGCTCTCTACGGAAGACGCTGAGGAAGGAGAGATCAAGAGAGAGTGCGTTCGGATCTGTCATCTGGTAAGAAGATAGCCCAAGACATCATCTGCATGTAGTCACAGCCTAAAGAATCAGAAGTGCTACATTTGCAACCCAAGACACGAGTTGCATACAATCACAGTCTAAAGAAAGTATTAGTTTGGAAAAAAGGGTAGTTAATGAATGGAACAGCCTGCCTAGTAGGGTTAGTGAAGCTAAAACCTTGGGTAGTTTCAAATGGGACTTGAGCATGGGTTAGTGGATTTATCAGAGCTTATTGATAGGGTAGAACTAAAGTGGGTTGGGCAAATATTCTGTTAGTGGGTTGGATTTGTGAAGGACCTGCCCAGTATGGGCCAACAGACATACTGCAGTGTTCCTCCTTTCTTATGTTCAAATATACCACCATTGTGACCAAAGACAGAAAATGCATTCAATCACAGGCGGTCGTAAAACAATCAGAAAAATACATTATTATTATTATTATTATTATCAAGGGGAAGCGCTAAACCCGTAGGATTATACAGCGCCTGGGGGTGGGGGATGTGGAAGGCATTCAGGCTTAATTCGGGGAACTGGAGCACAGATCCAATTCCCTAAATCAAGAGCCCCTCACCAATATCAAGGAACCTTCCCTGAGGGGCAGAAAATTACAGCAACGTGAAGTTGTAACTCATCAAATCAATAAGTCTTCTTTCTTAAAAAATATTTGAATAGCGCATTGGCTTTCATAAAACTGAAAGATGGAATCAAGAATCTAAATCTTCCTTCGGAAAAAATGTAATTTAAGTTTGAATTTCATTTTGCAATTTATTCTCAAATGACTCTGCATGCTTAGTAAAAGGCTTACTTATATATTTTTATGTTAATAAAGAGAATGAAGTCATAAAATTAATTTGTACTTGACTGTGGTGATACGTGTGTGTGTGTGTGTGTGTGTGTGTGTGTGTGTGTGTGTGTGTGTGTGTGTGTGTGTGTGTGTGTGTGTGTGTGTGTGTGTGTGTGTGTGTGTGTGTGTGTGTGTGCGTGTGTGTGTGTGTGTGTGTGTGTGTGTGTGTGCGTGTGTGTGTGTGTGTGTGTGTGTGTGTGTGTGTGTGTGTGTGTGTGTGTGTGCGTGTGTGTGTGTGTACTCACCTATTTGTACTCACCTATTTGTGGTTGCAGGGGTCGAGTCACAGCTCCTGGCCCCGCCTCTTCGCTGATTGCTACTAGGTCCTCTCTCTCCCTGCCCCATGAGCTCTATCATACCTCGCCTTAAAACTATGTATGGTTCCTGCCTCCACCACATCACTTTCTAGGCTATTCCATGGCCTCTCCTCAGCCTCCTTGCATTTTGTTGCTACATATTCCATCATCTCATTAACTGGCTTCCCTGCCAGTTCTCTGTCCCACTGAACCCCATTCAGGAAGTTCCTGATTCCTGTGTAGTCCCCTTTCGTGTAGTTTGTCTTCATTCGTCCTGGCCTTCCTGCTTCTCCCTCCACTTGTAGCTCTACTGTGTATTCGAAGCTTAAACCACATGGTCACTGGCCCCAAGGGGTCTTTCATATGTGATGTCCTCGATATCTGCACTACTCAAGGTGAATACTAAGTCCAGCCTTGCTGGTTCATCCTCTCATCCCTCTCTTGTAGTGTCCCTTACGTGTTGGCACATGAAATTTTCCAGTACCACCTCCATCATCTTAGCCCTCCATGTATCTTGGCCCCCA
>NC_091330.1:11048547-11108547 GCF_038502225.1 Cherax quadricarinatus
TATACACTTGTTTGAACATTAAATATACACTCATCAATACTTTCCTGTGTTTGTTGACTCTTCTAACTCCTGGTCTCTCAGACCAGGATGCTGGGGCGACTCTTCTAGCTCCTGTTCTCTCAGACCAGGATGCTGGGGCGACTCTTCTAGCTCCTGTTCTCTCAGACCAGGATGCTGGGGCGACTCTTCTAGCTCCTGGTCTCTCAGACCAGGATGCTGGGGCGACTCTTCTAACTCCTGGCCTCTCAGACCAGGATGCTGGGGCGACTCTTCTAGCTCCTGGTCTCTCAGACCAGGATGCTGGGGCGACTCTTCTAACTCCTGGCCTCTCAGACCAGGATGCTGGGGCGACTCTTCTAACTCCTGGTCTCTCAGACCAGGCTGCTGGGGTGACTCTTCTAACTCCTGGTCTCTCAGACCAGGATGCTGGGGCGACTCTTCTAACTCCTGGCCTCTCAGACCAGGATGCTGGGGTGACTCTTCTAACTCCTGGGTTCTCAGACCAGGCTGCTGGGGCGACTCTTCTAACTCCAGGTCTCTCAGACCGGGCTGCTGGGGCGACTCTTCTAACTCCAGGTCCCTCAGACCGGGCTGCTGGGGCGACTCTTCTAACTCCAGGTCCCTCAGACCGGGCTGCTGGGGCGACTCTTCTAACTCCAGGTCTCTCAGACCAGGATGCTGGGGCGATGATCCCAGGAACCATATACACACAAAATATATAATGTCTTATGTTTTTAAATTAACAAGGATTTATTATTGGGGGGGGGTCACTATTTTCACTTGTCCACTGTATCAGGATAATCATTATTGAATTAATGGGGGAAAGGCTAAAAAACCCTAAGGGTAATACAGCATTTGGAAAAAGGGAGGAAATCAAACTTGATACCTAAAGGGAAAAAGGGCAGCTCCATCAGTGCATCAGAAAAGCGTAAACACTTCTGTCTTAATATTTTTTATCAGTGAGAAGCACCATACAGCTTCCTTACGTAATTAGTTTTACTCAGGCTTCCTAATTTTACCTTGCCTATGTAAACAATTCTCGTGTTTGTTTACATGCGGTTTGACAGTTGTCAGTAAATCTTGACACATGTCTTATGAAATAATTATATATATATATACAATGATTCCTGTGTTAATTTTAATTTTATCTTTAATATTTTTTCAGTGTCCCACCTATCGTCCTGATACTCTTTAGGATTTGTTGAAATTATACTTTTCCGGGGGATAAAAAGCCCTTCCCCCATCCCCCAGTCTTACATACATTTCTTCTCGTAGAATCATACTCAAGAAGAATGCTCCTCTAGTTATTTTTAAAATCCTACGATTCTGAGTAGATATATTTTCCTAATCAGGTAAAAGTATTTCCTTACTCGGGTCTGTATCATACAGTGATGCCAACTGGTGGATTAAAATTTATATAAAAATGGCTCACATAACAACGACTTGTTCACGAAAATCATTTGATCTCCAATAATTTCCTCTAGTCTTTTCCCACAAACCTTTCTCACAGTCGCTGTCAATTTCGTTTCCTCGCTCACACCTTTGACACATGATAGCCTCGATGCATTCTCCTTCTTTTTATATCGCTTTTCCAGGGAGTTCCATTTTTTAAAAAAAAACAGTCTTGTATCTGGTATCCATTGACACTGAAGTGTCCTGCCTATCAAGTGTCGTCTGCAGTTTACAACTGAGCTCAACCTGGTCACACGAGACATCCCGTGCTACTCCTTTTGATTCTTGAAATATATATATATATATATATATATATATATATATATATATATATATATATATATAGATATATATATATATATATATATATATATATATATATATATATAATGCTAAAGTGGGTAAAAATGTTATGGAGGGAGTAGTAGGTAATTTTGGGGTGCCAGGGGTAAATGTAAATAGGGAGCCTTTAATTGAGCTATGTGTAGAAAGAAATTTGGTAATAAGTAATACATATTTTATGAAAAAGAGGATAAATAAATATACAAGGTATGACGTAGCACGTAATGAAAGTAGTTTATTAGATTATGTATTGGTGGATAAAAGGTTGATGGGTAGGCTCCAGGATGTACATGTTTATAGAGGGGCAACTGATATATCGGATCATTATTTAGTTGTAGCTACAGTTAGAGTAAGAGGTAGATGGGAAAAGAGGAAGGTGGCAACAACAAGTAAGAGGGAGGTGAAGGTGTATAAACTAAGGGAGGAGGAAGTTCGGGCGAGATATAAGCGACTATTGGCAGAAAGGTGGGCTAGTGCAAAGATGAGTAGTGGGGGGGTTGAAGAGGGTTGGAATAGTTTTAAAAATGCAGTATTAGAATGTGGGGCAGAAGTTTGTGGTTATAGGAGGGTGGGGGCAGGAGGAAAGAGGAGTGATTGGTGGAATGAT
This sequence comes from Cherax quadricarinatus, assembly GCF_038502225.1. Lineage (NCBI taxonomy): Eukaryota > Metazoa > Arthropoda > Malacostraca > Decapoda > Parastacidae > Cherax > Cherax quadricarinatus. Next base: position 11,050,949 of record NC_091330.1, read on the forward strand.
GAAGTAAAGGGTGTGATAAAAGAGAAAAAGGTAGCTTACGAGAGGTTTTTACAAAGCAGAAGTGTTATAAGAAGAGCAGAGTATATGGAGAGTAAAAGAAAGGTGAAGAGAGTGGTGAGAGAGTGCAAAAGGAGAGCAGATGAAAGAGTGGGAGAGGCACTGTCAAGAAATTTTAATGAAAATAAGAAAAAATTTTGGAGTGAGTTAAACAAGTTAAGAAAGCCTAGGGAAAGTATGGATTTGTCAGTTAAAAACAGAGTAGGGGAGTTAGTAGATGGGGAGAGGGAGGTATTAGGTAGATGGCGAGAATATTTTGAGGAACTTTTAAATGTTAAGGAAGAAAGGGAGGCGGTAATTTCATGCACTGGCCAGGGAGGTATACCATCTTTTAGGAGTGAAGAAGAGCAGAATGTAAGTGTGGTGGAGGTACGTGAGGCATTACGTAGAATGAAAGGGGGTAAAGCAGCTGGAACTGATGGGATCATGACAGAAATGTTAAAAGCAGGAGGGGATATAGTGTTGGAGTGGTTGGTACTTTTGTTTAATAAATGTATGAAAGAGGGGAAGGTACCTAGGGATTGGCGGAGAGCATGTATAGTCCCTTTATATAAAGGGAAAGGGGACAAAAGAGATTGTAAAAATTATAGAGGAATAAGTTTACTGAGTATACCAGGAAAAGTATACGGTAGGGTTATAATTGAAAGAATTAGAGGTAAGACAGAATGTAGAATTGCGGACGAGCAAGGAGGCTTCAGAGTGGGTAGGGGATGTGTAGATCAAGTGTTTACATTGAAGCATATATGTGAAGAGTATTTAGATAAAGGTAGGGAAGTTTTTATTGCATTTATGGATTTAGAAAAGGCATATGATAGAGTGGATAGAGGAGCAATGTGGCAGATGTTGCAAGTATATGAAATAGGTGGTAAGTTACTAAATGCTGTAAAGAGCTTTTATGAGGATAGTGAGGCTCAGGTTAGGGTGTGTAGAAGAGAGGGAGAATACTTCCCGGTAAAAGTAGGTCTTAGACAGGGATGTGTAATGTCACCATGGTTGTTTAATATATTTATAGATGGGGTTGTAAAAGAAGTAAATGCTAGGGTGTTCGGGAGAGGGGTGGGATTAAATTATGGGGAATCAAATTCAAAATGGGAATTGACACAGTTACTTTTTGCTGATGATACTGTGCTTATGAGAGATTCTAAAGAAAAATTACAAAGGTTAGTGGATGAGTTTGAGAATGTGTGTAAAGGTAGAAAGTTGAAAGTGAACATAGAAAAGAGTAAGGTGATGAGGGTATCAAATGATTTAGATAAAGAAAAATTGGATATCAAATTGGGGAGGAGGAGTATGGAAGAAGTGAATGTTTTCAGATACTTGGGAGTTGACGTGTCGGCGGATGGATTTATGAAGGATGAGGTTAATCATAGAATTGATGAGGGAAAAAGGGTGAGTGGTGCGTTGAGGTATATGTGGAGTCAAAAAACGTTATCTATGGAGGCAAAGAAGGGAATGTATGAAAGTATAGTAGTACCAACACTCTTATATGGATGTGAAGCTTGGGTGGTAAATGCAGCAGCGAGGAGACGGTTGGAGGCAGTGGAGATGTCCTGTCTAAGGGCAATGTGTGGTGTAAATATTATGCAGAAAATTCGGAGTGTGGAAATTAGGAGAAGGTGTGGAGTTAATAAAAGCATTAGTCAGAGGGCAGAAGAGGGGTTGTTGAGGTGGTTTGGTCATTTAGAGAGAATGGATCAAAGTAGAATGACATGGAAAGCATATAAATCTATAGGGGAAGGAAAGAGGGGTAGGGGTCGTCCTCGAAAGGGTTGGAAAGAGGGGGTAAAGGAGGTTTTGTGGGTGAGGGGCTTGGACTTCCAGCAAGCGTGCATAAGCGTGTTAGATAGGAGTGAATGGAGACGAATGATACTTGGGACCTGACGATCTGTTGGAGTGTGAGCAGGGTAATATTTAGTGAAGGGATTCAGGGAAACCGGTTATTTTCATATAGTCGGACTTGAGTCCTGGAAATGGGAAGTACAATGCCTGCACTTTAAAGGAGGGGTTTGGGATATTGGCAGTTTGGAGGGATATGTTGTGTATCTCTATATGTATATGCTTCTAAACTGTTGTATTCTGAGCACCTCTGCAAAAGCAGTGATAATGTGTGAGTGTGGTGAAAGTGTTGAATGATGATGAAAGTATTTTCTTTTTGGGGATTTTCTTTCTTTTTTTTTGGGTCACCCTGCCTCGGTGGGAGACGGCCGACTTGTTGAAAAAAAAAAAAAAAAAAAAAAATATATATATATATATATATATATATATATATATATATATATATATATATATATATATATATATATATATATATATATATATATATAACAATTGGTCGTTTTCAAGTTTAAATTTATTTGAAGCATTTTGAACACTGATCATGGCTATATAAATAATTGTTGGGTTCCCTAGGAGACTAGAAAAAGCTGTTCCCAGAAGACCATTCATAGAATTTATCGAACGATAAACATCCCCCACCGTTCACCATTCCCTCGTTCGCGACTTCCTCATTTGCAACACCCTTCGCCAATGACCCCCTCCCCTCCTCAGTCCCGGTCTTCTCATTCTCTAACTAGCCATTTGCAACCGCATCATTTGCTATCATCTTCTCTTTGGCACCCTGTACCCTTTTCCCCCTCTCATTCCCCCCTTATTCGCAACCCCCATCATTCCCTTCCCTCTCGTTCGCGACCCTCTCCCCCCCCATCCCCATTCTTCGAGTTCCTCTCATTACAATCCCGTCTTAATTATGCTTTCGTTCTCAACTCATTCGTGACCTCTCTCCTTCACGGATATTCGTTTAAATTTTTCCCTTATATGAGATAGGCTATGTTGAGAGATGTTGACTCTTAAGTAAAAAAAAAAAACGATCTCTTGCTAGGCTTAAACGAAACCTTCGAAGCCTTCAAAGGTGATTACGCTTTCACATACAGTAATATTTTCCGATGCCGTCAGAGCCCTACTGAACTCAACTGAGACTGACAGTTTTTAACACCATGGTATATGACGGTGAGAAAGTAAAGCTAATCTATTGTTCCCACTGTATAACTATCATATAGAATTCGGTAGCAGCTCATTGCTGATGGATCCAGTTTTACTAACTAAAAGAAGACGATAAATGCACTTCAAGGTATCGGCCTTTGCGAAACTCTCTTTTCACCATCCCTTCACTTGGTACACCCTCATTTACGCCCCCACGAATCACTAATATAAACAGGCGTGTGTTCTCGGCTCGACGCCCCCCTCAGGAGGATCATAGGGCCGGAGACGACCCCGCCAGGCGCCACGGGCAGCAATTATGCAGAGGGGAATTATCCGCGTGAAAGGCTACTTGGATGGGGGTGTGGAAGCCGATTTCATTGGTGATTTTCCAAGCAAATAATACGTGCTTCACGCTACATGCAAATGAGTCAGTCAGGGTGCTTCCTACTGTTTAATTAGCATTTTCGTATTTCATTTAATCTTGACACTAAGATGCCAAGACAAAAGTTGTGGTGGCTAGACAGAGACTTAGTCTTTCTTAATATATATATATATATATATATATATATATATATATATATATATATAAGGTATATACAAGCCATCTAAAAGAGTGGTGTATACTCGTGGTGAGAGCGAATTTGTTCCTCGTATAATTCGGCAGCCTCTTTCTCTTCAGTATCTCTCAAGTTAACAGCTCGAGTTGCCTGCAATATGCGCCACATGGTGTTTCACAGACAGTGGTGCACAGTGTTTCACTTCCAGCGTACCTACGATACATGATGACTGAGTGATGAATTTTCGTTGCTCCTCCCACCTACTCCAGTGGTGAGGTCACGGTCTCTAAGACACAATCAGCATCTGTGTTTTTTCAGAAGCAAGTGTAATGGGCCACTGCTTGCTTGCCCCAGGCAAAGATGCCTGCATGTTGGTAATTGATGGGCCCCAGAGCTCTCTCTCTCTGTCTCTCTCTCTCTCTCTCTCTCTCTCTCTCTGTCTGTCTCTCTCTCTCTCTCTCTCTCTCTCTCTCTCTCTCTCTCTGATTATTTAGTCAGTACTTGATGCTGATCGGTATCCACAAAGCACAAACTCATTTCCCCTGTTTACAACTTTTTAAATAAAGTCTGTTGTGTGTTTTGTAGTTTTCTGATATCTTAATTTCCATGCATCAAATAAATTACTTGTTAGAATTGGCAATAAGATTTTTTTCCTCTAGCACTAAGACTTTCTCTCTCTGGACCAACAAGCACTTTTGTTTCACTAGGAAGAATAAGACCTTTTTTTCCCATGTCAGAAGACTTTTTCCTCCTGATATTAAGACTTTTCCCCTGACAATAAGTATCCGCCCCCCCGACATTAAGACTTTTTAACTAATGATATGACTTTTTTCCCTGCCAAAAATACTGTCCTTGTTAATGGAACTTTCCCCCATAGGCATGTTGTTATTATTTTCCTTGTGTGTTTTTTTCGTTATCTCTATTTATATCCCCATTTTTGGTATTCTGGCGTTATTTTTCATATATATATTTACAGCCTGAGTGGGGATTTTTGGATGAAGTAATAATTTTGAAATCGACGAATGCCATATTAATTTTATATTTGTTAAAGATTTTTTTTTCCTTTTACATTATACTAATTTTTTTAAATTCCTTCCAGTCTTTTTCATAGTTCTTCCTCAAGTTATATTTTTATTTTTATATTTTTCGTACAGCATATGTTTATATATTATGAATTAACATTGGAATGAACGCAGACTCGAACCGTGGTCCTGCCAGACAGCAGGTCCAGCTCAGTGCGAATGAACTACGAAGCTTACAATAGAAAAGTTTCACAGACAGCTCTTAGGTGACCTGTATGTGTCGGAAGTCACAAAGTGTGACCCAGCTATTCCTTCCCATAGGCTGTATACCAGAGGCCCAACACTGTATTTGCCTATCATCAAGAAGCTGCCTTCTTTTGGGGAGGAGCGGGATGTCAAGCTTGCGGGAGAGACGAAAACTGTTGGTCTCAACCTCCATGCCGGATGCCTGCCCGCCAAGATTTACCAAGACCAGCTGTTGCAGCAATAGACCATCCTTTAGGCAGCCAGCTGCCACTGGCTTAATGCGAGACCTTCCTGATGCTTTTCATGGAGATGTCCTGCTTGCCAGGAAGATTAGACAGAAAGTGCACGATGTTCCAAGGTCTATCTTCGACCTGCCCGAAGAGTGTGTGTTACCTGTGTGGAACGAGGTGGCTTGGGAAATGGTTCAGCTACCCAGATCCCATTGTTTTTGAGACCAGCGGATCCTAGTAGTGGTGTAGTATAGTGGAGTGCTTCTTGCTACGTTACCTACTCCATTGCATGTCTCAATTGTTGAAGAGTTGTGGTTGGAGTGATCGATGGAAATGCAACCTTGGACGACGTAAAATTGTCCATACGTGATTACATGAAAGAATCCAACCCGTCTGAGTTGGTTCGACGCTAATGGAGCCCAGAAAAAGAGACTCGGCCCAGCGACTATTGGAGCTTGTCATTTCTAGCAGGGTAATGAAGACACTGTAGCCAGAAGTTAACTTTAAGGAGAAAACTTAGTTTTAAAGAGAGATGATTGGTCAAGAGGTTTCGCATCAGGGAATAATTGTTATGCTGTTCTACTGTACGTGTTTGCGGATTGTGCTGCCCAAAATCAACATGCACGACTTTCAGCTACAAAAACATGCTACCCTACACCCTACATACTCAGAACCCATGACCACAAACCCTCAGCCCTACAGTCAACAATACTCAACGCCAGAATACAAAGCCCTCAACCCCACAATCATATACAACACACAATTCCACAACTCCCATCCTCGCTTACCTAGCACTTTGAAGATTAGATTTCTCGGAAATCTCATTGGCCATTCAGGAGAGAGGATTTCAAGTTGGGCAGACGTCTGTGAGAGCACTTAGACCCTGTCGAGGTTAGTTGCGGCTCCAGCTATCATCGGTGTACCCGCAGCCTCTTACTCTTTGACGGGGGAATGTATACAGTCACTCCTCCTCTTCTCTGTAGGTGTATATATATATATTGTATATGATTTTCCACATCATGCATGAGGTGACAGGAAAGGGTTGTAGGTTGTTTTTCTTCTAAAGTCAGTTTATTACAACTCAACATTATGATTCACCATCATCAGAATCATTTTACAAAGTTATAAAGATAAAGGAAATTAATAATGATATAAAATGTAATAAATATGGCAAAAAAGTAGAAGACGAACGTAGCTCAAGTGCACAAGTACATAACACGAGGGTAACAACAGTAGCATCAACAGATACATAACACAAAGGTAACAACAGTAGCATCAACAGATACATAACACAAAGGTAACAACAGTAGCATCAACAGATACATAACACGAGGGTAACAACAGTAGCATCAACAGATACATAACACGAGGGTAACAACAGTAGCATCAACAGATACATAACACGAGGGTAACAACAGTAGCATCAACAGATACATAACACGAAGGTAACAACAGTAGCATCAACAGATACATAACACGAGGGTAACAACAGTAGCATCAACAGATACATAACACGAGGGTAACAACAGTAGCATCAACAGATACATAACACGAGGGTAACAACAGTAGCATCAACAGATACATAACACGAGGGTAACAACAGTAGCATCAACAGATACATAACACGAGGGTAACAACAGTAGCATCAACAGATACATAACACGAAGGTAACAACAGTAGCATCAACAGATACATAACACGAGGGTAACAACAGTAGCATCAACAGATACATAACACGAGGGTAACAACAGTAGCATCAACAGATACATAACACGAGGGTAACAACAGTAGCATCAACAGATACATAACACAAAGGTAACAACAGTAGCATCAACAGATACATAACACAAAGGTAACAACAGTAGCATCAACAGATACATAACACAAAGGTAACAACAGTAGCATCAACAGATACATAACACAAAGGTAACAACAGTAGCATCAACAGATACATAACACGAGGGTAACAACAGTAGCATCAACAGATACATAACACAAAGGTAACAACAGTAGCATCAACAGATACATAACACGAGGGTAACTACAGTAGCATCAACAGATACATAACACGAGGGTAACAACAGTAGCATCAACAGATACATAACACGAGGGTAACAACAGTAGCATCAACAGATACATAACACGAGGGTAACAACAGTAGCATCAACAGATACATAACACGAGGGTAACAACAGTAGCATCAACAGATACATAACACGAGGGTAACAACAGTAGCATCAACAGATACATAACACGAGGGTAACAACAGTAGCATCAACAGATACATAACACAAAGGTAACAACAGTAGCATCAACAGATACATAACACAAAGGTAACAACAGTAGCATCAACAGATACATAACACGAGGGTAACAACAGTAGCATCAACAGATACATAACACAAAGGTAACAACAGTAGCATCAACAGATACATAACACAAAGGTAACAACAGTAGCATCAACAGATACATAACACAAAGGTAACAACAGTAGCATCAACAGATACATAACACAAAGGTAACAACAGTAGCATCAACAGATACATAACACGAGGGTAACAACAGTAGCATCAACAGATACATAACACGAGGGTAACAACAGTAGCATCAACAGATACATAACACGAGGGTAACAACAGTAGCATCAACAGATACATAACACAAAGGTAACAACAGTAGCATCAACAGATACATAACACAAAGGTAACAACAGTAGCATCAACAGATACATAACACAAAGGTAACAACAGTAGCATCAACAGATACATAACACGAGGGTAACAACAGTAGCATCAACAGATACATAACACAAAGGTAACAACAGTAGCATCAACAGATACATAACACGAGGGTAACAACAGTAGCATCAACAGATACATAACACGAGGGTAACAACAGTAGCATCAACAGATACATAACACAAAGGTAACAACAGTAGCATCAACAGATACATAACACAAAGGTGACAACAGTAGCATCAACAGATACATAACACAAAGGTAACAACAGTAGCATCAACAGATACATAACACAAAGGTAACAACAGTAGCATCAACAGATACATAACACGAGGGTAACAACAGTAGCATCAACAGATACATAACACAAAGTTAACAACAGTAGCATCAACAGATACATAACACGAGGGTAACAACAGTAGCATCAACAGATACATAACACAAAGGTAACAACAGTAGCATCAACAGATACATAACACAAAGGTAACAACAGTAGCATCAACAGATACATAACACAAAGGTAACAACAGTAGCATCAACAGATACATAACACAAAGGTAACAACAGTAGCATCAACAGATACATAACACGAGGGTAACAACAGTAGCATCAACAGATACATAACACAAAGGTAACAACAGTAGCATCAACAGATACATAACACGAGGGTAACAACAGTAGCATCAACAGATACATAACACAAGGGTAACAACAGTAGCATCAACAGATACATAACACAAAGGTAACAACAGTAGCATCAACAGATACATAACACAAAGGTAACAACAGTAGCATCAACAGATACATAACACAAAGGTAACAACAGTAGCATCAACATATACATAACACAAAGGTAAAAACAGTAGCATCAACAGATACATAACACGAGGGTAACAACAGTAGCATCAACAGATACATAGCACAAAGGTAACAACAGTAGCATCAACAGATACATAACACGTGGGTAACAACAGTAGCATCAACAGATACATAACACAAAGGTAACAACAGTAGCATCAACAGATACATAATACAAAGGTAACTACAGTAGCATCAACAGATACATAACACTAGGGTAACAACAGTAGCATCAACAGATACATAACACAAAGGTAACAACAGTAGCATCAACAGATACATAACACAAGGGTAACTACAGTAGCATCAACAGATACATAACACGTGGGTAACAACAGTAGCATCAACAGATACATAACACAAAGGTAACAACAGTAGCATCAACAGATACATAACACAAAGGTAACAACAGTAGCATCAACAGATACATAACACAAGGGTAACAACAGTAGCATCAACAGATACATAACACGAGGGTAACAACAGTAGCATCAACAGATACATAACACGAGGGTAACAACAGTAGCATCAACAGATACATAACACGTGGGTAACAACAGTAGCATCAACAGATACATAACACAAAGGTAACAACAGTAGCATCAACAGATACATAACACAAGGGTAACTACAGTAGCATCAACAGATACATAACACAAAGGTAACTACAGTAGCATCAACAGATACCTAACACAAGGGTAACTACAGTAGCATCAACAGATACATAACGCAAAGGTAACTACAGTAGCATCAACAGATACATAACACAAAGGTAACAACAGTAGCATCAACAAATACATAACACAAGGGTAACTACAGTAGCATCAACAGATACATAACACAAAGGTAACTACAGTAGCATCAACAGATACATAACACAAGGGTAACTACAGTAGCATCAACAGATACATAACACAAAGGTAACAACAGTAGCATCAACAGATACATAGCACAAGGGTAACTACAGTAGCATCAACAGATAAATAACAAAAGGGTAACAACAGTAGCATCAACATCGCAATAGATGTTCAGATTTATTTTATATAAGGTGGATAAAAGAGTTCCTCTTATTAAAAGAGATTTCGTTTTATATTTTCCTTTCCGATTTAAGTCAAAGACAGTTGTAAACACCGGGTGAGCACCCCATGTGACACAACACCGGGAAAGGGGGAATCCGGATTCAATGTTACCATTAGAACGAAAACACATTACATATACAAAACATTGAAATCGGGGCAAGTAGGGAGGCACAGCCATCAGTATTTGTTTACGTAAGGATAGAGGGCACCGGGTTAAACCATAATGTCGTAGAGGGGAAAGAGATGAAAGAGGCAGGTATAGGAAAATAGGAGGAAATTATAATGAATTGTGATTAATGAGTTAGTTGTATTGGCTTATTGACGTAGTTCGTGGGTGGTGGTGATGGTGATGGTGGTAGTAGCGGTGGGGGTAGTAGTAGTGGTGGTGATAGCGATGGTAGTGGTGGTGGTGGTGTTAGTGGTAGTAGTAGTGATGGAAGTGGAGGTGGGTGTGGTGGTGATTGTGGTGCTTTTGGTGGTGGTGGTGGTGGTAGTGGTTTTGGTGGTGTTGATGGTAGTTGGTGGTGGTGGTGGTGGTGGTGGTGGTGGTAGTGGTGGTGGTGGTGGTGGTGGTGGTGGTGGTGGTGGTGGTGGTGGTGGTGGTGGTGGTGGTGGTGGTGGTGGTGGTGGTGGTATTGGTTTTGGTGGTAGTGATGATCTATTCGTCATGTAACAGACAACTGCACAGAGGTAATTATCTAGTAGCTGGTACGGTAAGAATTTAAAGCCTCGCCTAACATCGTGGTTCATCGTGTCTTAAAAGACTTGAAAAAAAGCACCACTCGAGGCGAAACGTCATCTAATACGAAGGAAGAGTCTGGTACCTGTGTTTTACACCTCAGTGTCGCGAGACATTATACTTAAGACCCAGCACAGGGATTCAATTCCCTTTCAATATCATAATCTCTTCCCTTGGTACTCTATCACTAAGCACACTCCTTCGAGGAGGTGCCTTGATGTGGGTGGAGAAGCTCTTGAGCTAAGGAATTACAGCATCCCCTCGCTTCCTCGGATCAAAAATGATTACCTCCCACTCCCAAGGAGCATTTTATCCTGAATATAATAATAATGATGGAAATAATACTAATAGACAGTAATGTTGCTGTCCCTTTCAATTAACTGCATCCAGCAATAACTGGTAAGTAATGCAAGGGCTTTAACAGCGAAAAAATAATTAGTTTGTCAGATTTAATACCTTTCGACTCTATGAGGGTCATTAAGACTGCCTCTCTCCTGTGCACTGGCATAAAGAATACTTTAATCCTTAGGATAAGGATTAGGGTAAATTTTGAATGTATATACGCTGAGTGCATGAACGGGGTGCATAAAGTATATAGTGTATATACAGTGAAATAGTATAATCAGTGAATATATATATATATATATATATATATATATATATATATATATATATATATATATATATATATATATATATATATATATATATATCGGATCATTATTTAGTTGTAGCTACAGTTAGACTAAGAGGTAGATGGGACAACAGGAAGGTGGCAACAACAAGTAGGAGGGAAGTGAAAGTGTATAAACTAAGGGAGGAAGAAGTTCGGGTAAGATATAAGCGACTATTGGCAGAAAGGTGGGCTAGTGCCCAAAGATGAGTAGTAGGAGTGTTGAAGAGGGTTGGAATAGTTTTAAAAATGCAGTATTAGAATGTGGGGCAAAAGTTTGTGGTTATAGGAGGGTGGGTGCAGAAGAAAAGAGGAGTGATTGGTGGAATGATGAAGTAAAGGGTGTGATAAAAGAGAAAAAGTTAGCTTATGAGAGGTTTTTACAAAGCAGAAGTGTTATAAGAAGAGCAGAGCATATGGAGAGTAAAAGAAAGGTGAAGAGAGTGGTGAGAGAGTGTAAAAGGAGAGCAGATGATAGAGTGGGAGAGGCACTGTCAAGAAATTTTAATGAAAATAAGAAAAAATTTTGAAGTGAGTTAAACAAGTTAAGAAAGCCTAGGGAACGTATGGATTTGTCAGTTAAAAACAGAGTAGGGGAGTTAGTAGATGGGGAGAGGGAGGTATTAGGTAGATGGCGAGAATATTTTGAGGAACTTTTAAATGTTGAGGAAGAAAGGGAGGCGGTAATTTCATGCACTGGCCAGGGAGGTATACCATCTTTTAGGAGTGAAGAAGAGCAGAATGTAAGTGTGGGGGAGGTACGTGAGGCATTACGTAGAATGAAAGGGGGTAAAGCAGCTGTAACTGATGGGATCATGACAGAAATGTTAAAAGCAGGGGGGGATACAGTGTTCGAGTCGTTGGTACTTTTGTTTAATAAATGTATGAAAGAGGGAAAGGTACCTAGGGATTGGCGGAGAGCATGTGTAGTCCCTTTATATAAATGGAAGGGGGACAAAAGAGATTGTAAAAAATATAGAGGAATAAGTTTATTGAGTATACCAGGGAAAGCGTACGGTAGGGTTATTATTGAAAGAATTAGAGGTAAGACAGAATGTAGGATTGCGGATGAGCAAGGAGGTTTCAGAGTGGGTAGGGGATGTGTAGATCAAGTGTTTACATTGAAGCATATATGTGAACAGCATTTAGATAAAGGTAGGGAAGTTTTTATTGCATTTATGGATTTAGAAAAGGCATATGATAGAGTGGATAGGGGAGCAATGTGGCAGATGTTGCAAGTATATGGAATAGGTGGTAAGTTACTAAATGCTGTTAAGAGTTTTTATGAGGATAGTGAGGCTCAGGTTAGGGTGTGTAGAAGAGAGGGAGACTGCTTCCCGGTAAAAGTAGGTCTTAGACAGGGATGTGTAATGTCACCATGGTTGTTTAATATATTTATAGATGGGGTTGTAAAAGAAGTAAATGCTAGGGTGTTCGGGAGAGGGGTAGGATTAAATTATGGGGAATCAAATACAAAATGGGAATTGACACAGTTACTTTTTGCTGATGATACTGTGCTTATGAGAGATTCTAAAGAAAAATTGCAAAGGTTAGTGGATGAGTTTGGGAGTGTGTGTAAAGGTAGAAAGTTGAAAGTGAACATATAAAAGAGTAAGGTGATGAAGGTATCAAATGATTTAGATAAAGAAAAATTGGATATCAAATTGGGGAGGAGGAGTATGGAAGAAGTGAATGTTTTCAGATACTTGGGAGTTGAAGTGTCAGCGGATGAATTTATGAAGGATGAGGTTAATCATAGAATTGATGAAGGAAAAAAGGTAAGTGGTGCGTTGAGGTATATGTGGAGTCAAAAAACGTTATCTATGGAGGCAAAGAAGGGAATGTATGAAAGTATAGTAGTACCAACACTCTTATATGGGTGTGAAGCTTGGGTTGTGAATGCAGCAGCGAAGAGGCGCTTGGAGGCAGTGGAGATGTCCTGTCTAAGGGCAATGTGTGGTGTAAATATTATGCAGAAAATTCGGAGTGTGGAAATTATGAGAAGGTGTGGAGTTAATAAAAGTATTAGTCAGAGGGCTGAAGAGGGGTTGTTGAGGTGGTTTGGTCATTTAGAGAGAATGGATCAAAATAGAATGGCATGGATAGCATTTAAATCTGTAGGAGAAGGAAGGCGGGATAGGGGTCGTCCTCGAAAAGGTTGGAAGGAAGGGGTAAGGGAGGTTTTGTGGGCGAGGGGCTTGGACTTCCAGCAGGCGTGCATGAGCGTGTTCGATAGAAGTGAATGTAGACGAATGGTATTTGGGACCTGACGATCTGTTGGTGTGTGAGCAGGGTAATATTTAGTGAAGAGATTCAGGGAAACCGGTTATTTTTATATAGCTGGACTTGAGTCCTGAAAATGGGAAGTACAATGCCTGCACTTTAAAGGAGGGGTTTGGGATATTGGCAGTTTGGAGAGATATGTTGTGTATCTTTATACGTATATGCTTCTAAACTGTTGTATTCTGAGCACCTCTGCAAAAACAGTGATTATGTGTGAGTGAGGTGAAAGTGTTGAATGATGATGAAAGTATTTTCTTTTTGGGGATTTTCTTTCTTTTTGGGTCACCCTGCCTCGGTGGGAGACGGCCAACTTGTTGAATATATATATATATATATATATATATATATATATATATATATATATATATATATATATATATATATATATATATATATATATATATATATATATATATATATATATATATATTTATTTATATATATATGTATATATATATATATATATATGTGTGTGTGTGTGTGTGTGTGTGTGTGTGTGTGTGTGTGTGTGTGTGTGTGTGTGTGTGTGTGTGTGTGTGTGTGTGTGTGTGTGTGTGTATGTGTGTGTGTGTGTGTGTGTGTGTGTGTGTGTGTGTGTGTGTGTGTGTGTGTGTGTGTGTGTGTGTGTGTGTGTGTGTGTGTGTGTGTGTGTGTGTGTGTGTGTGTGTATTCCCTGGTAAGTGCTGATTTTCATTTATTACCCCCTTCTAATACTTTCATTTTTCTATCAAACTCTTCCCTTCTCTCTCAGACACACGTGTTCTCTTTCCATAATTATAATCATCATGGCAATTGAAGTTATAGCACCACATGCCAATTCTGTTTCCTGAGAGAGGCGTCAATTACATGAGAGGGAGGAGAGGTAGCAGAAAGACAGGCACCAGTGCAAAGCAAGGCTGTCTGTTGAGATCTGTCTACTTCTTGCTAGATTAAGAACTGTCAAGTGTTTTCTAAATATCTAAGTAATGACAGTAAAGCAGACTGTTGGCAGTATAGTGAGCTGATAAGTCCACTTGAATCAAGACTTGAGGAGGGGGCTGTATATTTTGAGCTCCTACTGAGGTCCTCTTCAGCAGATGAAGGTAATAATCGTTTCATTTTGTCTCACGATAAACAAATTTATAAAGAAAAACTTAGAATTTATTTCACGAGATCAAAAGCGGGAAATATTTATGTACATCTGAAATGTGCACCTCAGAGAGGATCATAGTATATGGGGAACTGAAGAATCGTAATATCTGGGGAACTGAAGGATCGTAATATCTGGGGAACTGAAGAATCGTAATATCTGGGGAACTGAAGGATCGTAATATCTGGGGAACTGAAGAATCGTAATATCTGGGGAACTGAAGGATCGTAATATCTGGGGAACTGAAGAATCGTAATATCTGGGGAACTGAAGAATCGTAATATCTGGGGAACTGAAGAATCATAATATCTGGGGAACTGAAGTATCGTAATATCTGGGGAACTGAAGGATCATAATATCTGGGGAACTGAAGGATCATAAAATCTGGGGAACTGAAGGATCGTAATATCTAGGTAACTGAAGGATTATAATATCTGTTGAACTGAAGGATCATAATATCTGGGGAACTGAAGGATCATAATATCTGGGGAACTGAAGGATCGTAATATCTGGGTAACTGAAGGATTATAATATCTGGGGAACTGAAGGATCGTAATATCTGGGGAACTGAAGGATCGTAATATCTGGGGAACTGAAGAATCATAATATCTGGGGAACTGAAGGATCGTAATATCTGGGGAACTGAAGGATCGTAATATCTGGGTAACTGAAGAATCATAATATCTGGGGAACTGAAGGATCGTAATATCTGGGGAACTGAAGAATCATAATATCTGGGGAACTGAAGGATCGTAATATCTGGGGAACTGAAGGATCGTAATATCTGGGGAACTGAAGAATCATAATATCTGGGGAACTGAAGGATCGTAATATCTGGGGAACTGAAGGATCGTAATATCTGGGGAACTGAAGAATCATAATATCTGGGGAACTGAAGGATCGTAATATCTGGGGAACTGAAGAATCATAATATCTGGGGAACTGAAGGATCGTAATATCTGAGGAACTGAAGGATCATAATATCTAGGGAACTGAAGGATCATAATATCTGGGGAACTGAAAGATCATAATATATGGGGAACTGAAAGATCATAATATCTGGGGAACTGAAAGATCATAATATCTGGGGAACTGAAGGATCATAATATATGGGGAACTGAAAGATCATAATATCTGGGGAACTGAAAGATCATAATATCTGGGGAACTGAAAGATCATAATATCTGGGGAACTGAAAGATCATAATATCTGGGGAACTGAAGGATCATAATATATGGGGAACTGAAAGATCATAATATCTGGGGAACTGAAAGATCATAATATCTGGGGAACTGAAAGATCATAATATCTAGGGAACTGAAAGATCATAATATCTGGGGAACTGAAGGATCATAGTATCTGGGGAACTGAAGGATCATAGTATCTGGGGAACTGAAAGATCATAATATCTGGGGAACTGAAAGATCATAATATCTGGGGAACTGAAAGATCATAATATCTGGGGAACTGAAAGATCATAATATCTGGGGAACTGAAGGATCATAGTATCTGGGGAACTGAAGGATCATAGTATCTGGGGAAGTGAAGGATCATAATATCTGGGGAACAGAAGGATCATAGAATCTAGGGAACTGAAGAATCATAATATCTTGTGAACTGAAGGATCATAGTACCTGGGGAACTGAAGGATCATAATATCTAAGGAACTGAGGATCATGGTATCTGGGGAACTGAAGGATCATAGTGTCTAGGCAACTGAAGGATCATAGTGTCTGGGGACCTGAAGGATCATAGTATCTGGGAAATGAAGGATCATAGTGTCTGGGGAACTGAAGGATCATAGTATCTGGGGAACTGAAGGATCATAGTGTCTAGGTAACTGAAGGATCATAATGTCTGGGGAACTGAAGGATCATAGTTTCTGGGGAACTGAAGGATCATAGTGTCTGGAAAACTAAAGGATCATAGTGTCTGGGGAACTGAAGGATCATAGTGTCTAGGTAACTGAAGGATCATAGTGTCTGGGGAACTGAAGGATTATAGTGTCTGGGGAACTGAAGGATCATAGTGTCTGGGGAACTGAAGGGTCACAGTGTCTGGGGAACTGAAGAATCACAGTGTCTGGGGAACTGAAGGTGATTGGATCGGAGAAAGTGAAGAATGGATTAAAGAGCCCTTAACAAGCATCACTATACTCACAGAACGCAAAACTTAATTTGCATCCCCATATCTTAAGAAATTAGTAAACTTCCCTCGCTGCTCTATTATCGTCGTATGTCCGCTATCAACAAACCCCACCTATCACTCATCATATCCCTCATCATATTCCACTATCACTAACATCAACATTCCTCCTACTATCATCACCACAACCCTCACCAACATCTCTCACTATCATCATCTTCACCATTACTGAAACATATAGTCCACGGAAGCAATCAGCATCCAGACTGTCACCATGGTATTTGCATCATCTGTCTAAGTCCTGCATCTCCAAGATGCGCTGGAGTGCAGGATCCTGGACACAATAACTGTCTTAGCGAATTCTAGTAAGTGTTTATGACAGACAGCTACTTGCTAGAGTTCTAGATGAGTGAGGGTCTTCTAGCAAGTCCTTATGACAGAAGACTACTTGCTAGAGTTCACTTAGATAGGAGAAGGTGTTCTAGCAAGTCTTAGTGGAAGAACACTAATTGCTTGAGTTCTCCTAGATGGGTGAGGGTCTTCTAGCAAGTCTTTATGGCACAAGGTGACTTGCCAGAATACTGTTAGTTCGTCGAGCCATTTCTAGCAAAAGTCTACTTGGAAACGTGCACTTTCTGCTGGATAATTTTTACTTTCAAACACAGTTCTCTACTTTCCTATGTGCTTCTTAGCATTTCTTAATTCTGTAATACATCCCTATTTTTTTTTTTTTTGGGGGGGGGGGGGGGAGGGTGCTTAGAGATCTAGTCTGAGGCCAGTCATGGGAAAGATGATCCCTATAACCAATGGGAGATAACAGGTACTTTCCTAGCTAGTGAAGGGGCTGCTGTCTAGAGGTCTTTTGCTAGAGGTGTCAGTAGACAGATAGTGTGTGCGAGTGTGTAAGGTTATCTATTGTCTATTATCTAGGTGTAGACTGTATCTTTTCTACGATGCTTTTTATCCCTCTGGTTATATCTAAAGGTTCCTGATTTCTTTGTGTGTGTGTGTGTGTGTGTATGTGTGTGTGTGTGTGTGTGTGTGTGTGTATGTGTGTGTGTGTGTGTGTGTGTGTGTGTGTGTGTGTGTGTGTGTGTGTGTGTGTGTGTGTGTGTGTGTGTGTGTGTGTGTGTGTGTGTGTGTGTGTACTCACCTAATTGTGGTTGCAGGGGTCGACACTCAGCTCCTGGCCCCGCCTCTTCACTGATCGCTACTGAGTCCTCCCTCTCCCTGCTAAATGAGCTTAATCATACCTCGTCTTAAAACTATGTATGGTTCCTGCTTCCACTACCTCACTTGCTAGGCTATTCCACTTCCTGACAACTCTGTGGCTGAAGAAATACTTCCTAACATCCCTTTGACTCATCTGATCTTCAACTTCCAACTGTAGCCCCTTGTTTCTGTGTCCCCTCTTTGGAACATCCTGTCTCTCTCCACCTTATCTATTCCACGCAGTATTTTGTATGTTGTTATCATGTCACCCCTGACCCTCCTGTCCTCAAGTATCTTAAAACCGATTTCCCTTAACCTTTCTTCGTAGCACATTCCCCTTACCTCTGGAACCAGCCTTGTTGCAAACCTTTGCAGTTTTTCTAATTTCTTGACGTGCTTGACCAGGTGTGAGTTCCAAACTGGTGATGCGGGCTCCAGTATGGGCCTCACGTACACAGTGTACAGTGTCTTGAACGATTCCTTACTGAGGTATCGGAACGCTATTCTCAGCTTTGCCAGGCGCCCATATGCCACAGCACTTATCGGGTTAATGTGTGCTTCCGGCGACGTGCTTGGTATTATACTCACCCCTAGATCTTTCTCCTTGAATGAGGTTTGCAGTCTTTGGTCCTCTTTGCCCTTCCCCGATCTTCATGACTTTGCATTTGGCGGGGTTAAATTCTAGGAGCCAGTTGCTGGACCACGCGTCCAGCCTGTCCAGGTCTCTTTGTAGACCTGTCTGGTCCGCATCTGATTTAATTCTTCTCGTTAACTTCACATCATCTTCAAACAAGGACACTTCTGAGTCTATCCCTTCCGTTATGCCATTCACATATACCAAGAATAGCACTGGTCCCAGGACTGACCCCTGTGGGACTCCGCTCGTCACAGGCGCCCACTGTGATACCTCATCACGTACCATGACTAGCTGGTGCCTCCCTGTCATGTATTCTCTGGTGCATTGCAGTGTCCTTCCTGTTAAACGTGCCTGATCCTCTAGCTTCTACACTAATCTCGTGTGAGGAACTGTGTCGAAGGCCTTCTTGCAGTCCAAGAAAATGCAATCAACCCACCCCTCTCATGTCTTACTTCAGTTACCTTGTCATAAAACTCCAGTAGGTTTGTGACACAGGATTTACCTTCCATGAATCCGTGCTGGCTGTCGTTTACAACCTTGTTCCATTCCAGGTGCTCCACCACTCTCCTCCTGATAATCTTCTCCATGACTTTGCATACTATATATGTCAGTGACTTTGGTCTATAGTTTAGTGCTTCGTTTCTGTCTCCTTTCTTAAAGATGGGGACTACATTTGCAGTCTTCCATACCTCAGGCAGTTGCCCAGTTTCAAGGGATGTGTTGAAGATTTTGGTTAGTGGCACACACACAGCGTCTCTGCTCCCTCTCTAAGGACCCACGGAGAGATGTCCGGTCCCACCGCCTTTGAGGCATCAAGGTCACTTAGGAGCTTCTTCACCTCCTCCTCCTCGGTTGTGTGTATTTCATCCAGCACTTGTTGGTATATTCCTTGTTGGTGTACCCCACTGTTTTGTCTTAGCAGTGTCCCTTCTGCCTCCACTGTAAATACTTCCTGAAATCTCGTGTTGAACTCCTCGCATATCTGCATAATCGTCTCTGGCTCGCCGACTAATCACTTTATTTTCTTGGATCCTTTGCCTTCTGTACTTTTTCCATTCTCTAGCACACTTAGTTTTTGCCTGCCTACACCTTCGGGTAAACCAAGGGCTCATTCTAGTCTTCCCATTATTTCTGTTACCCTTGGGAACAAACCTTTCTTGCCTCCTTGCATTTTGTTGTTACGTAGCCCATCATTTCTTTTACTGGGTTTCCTATCAACTCTCTCTCCCACCGAACCTCCTGCAGGAAGGTCCTCATACCTGTGTAGTCTCCTCTTTTATAGTTTGGCTTTTCCCTTTCTACTCCTGTTACCCTCTCCACTTTTAGCTCCACTATATATTCAAAGCTCATAACCACGTGGTCACTAGCTCCAAGGGGTCTTTCATATGTGATGTTCTCAATGTATGAGCTACTCAGGGTGAACACCAGGTCCAGTCTTGCTGATTCATCCTCCCCTCTCTCTCTCTCTGATAGTGTCCCTAACATGTTGGTACATGAGGTTTTCCAGTACCACATCCATCATCTTGGCTTTCCATGTTTCGGGACCACTATGTGGCTCCAGGTTTTCCCAATCAATCTCCCTGTGGTTGAAGTCGCCCATAACCAACAACTTTGCTCTACTCGAGTGAGTTCTTCTTGCCACCTCAGCTAGTGTGCCCACCAATGCTCTGTTGCACTCAACATATTCCTTTCTTAGCCTCCTGCAGTTCTGTGGTGGACTATACATTACTGCAATGACTACTTTATGTTCCCCTGACTGAACTGTACCTACTACGTAATCCCTTTCTCCAATCTCGTCCATTCCTTCCATTTCCGTATGTGTGTGTGTATGTGTGTGTGTGTGTCTATGTCTGCATATCTTTGCGCATGTCTCTGTGTGCCACTGTGTGTGTATGCGAGAGAGAGAGAGTGAGAATATATAAACAAGACAACAGTGGGACAGGCTAAGCCAGAAGCACTAATGACTGCAGCGACTAACCTAATCGGCTGGCAGCAGTATTAGTGAAGCCGTGCCTTCAGTATTATACCTTGTACCAACAGTTGTGTAAAGAACACAAGTTGTACTGCAACACGGGAAGGTGATCTCAAAAATACGATTGCAATATTTTCCATCCCACTCCCTATAGAGCTTATTCTCTCTCTCTCTGTCTATGTATATGTTTCTTAAATCTCACAAATATTTAAGATAATTGGCCTTCAAATTATAAGGAAAATTTCTTTGGTATATTGGTCCATCCTACACAGTAACTAGAGTAATTATAACACACACAATTAACACATTAATATCACAACAATAGATTCTTGGCTAGCACTTATGTCATAGTTATGCTGTTTACTCTTGCTCTCAAAAACTTTCCTAATTTCCTCCTCTATAAGAGCTATTATTTTTTCTAGGGCATATAATACACACATACACACACACACACACACACACACACACACACACACACACACACACACACACACACACACACACACACACACACACACACACACACACAAACATACACACACACACACACACACACTGCAGGAGGTTCAGTGGGACAGAGAAATGGTAGGAAAATCAGTAAACGAGATGATGGAATATGTGGCAACAAAGTGCAAGGAGGCAGAGGAAAGGTTTGTTCCCAAGGGAAACAGAAATAATAGGAAGATCAAAACGAGTCCTTGGTTTACCCGAAGGAGTAGGGAGGCAAAAACTATGTGCAACAGAGAATGGAAAAGATACAGGAGGCATAGGACCCAGGAAAACAAGGAGATTAGTAGAAGAGCCAGAAACGAGTATGCACAGATAAGGAGGGAGGCCCAGCGACAGTATGAAAACGACATAGCATCGAAAGTCAAATCTGACCCGAAACTGCTGTATAGCCACATTAGGAGGAAGACAACAGTCAAGGACCAGGTGATAAGGCTGAGGAAAGAAGGTGGAGAACTCACAAGAAACGATCAAGAGGTATGCAAGGAGCTCAACACGAGATTTAAGGAAGTATTTACAGTAGAGACAGGAAGGACTCTGAGGGGACAGACCAGATGGGGACACCAGCAAGGAATACACCAACAAGTGTTGGACGACATACATACAGATGAGGAGGAGGTGAAGAAACTGCTAAGGGACATCAATACCTCAAAGGCAATGGGACAGGACAACATCTCCCCGTGGGTCCTTAGAGAGGGAGCAGATATGTTGTGTGTGCCACTTACCACAATCTTCAACACGTCCCTGGAAACTGGGCAACTACCTGAGGTATGGAAGACGGCAAATGTAGTTCCCATTTTTAAAAAAGGAGACAGAAAAGAGGCACTAAACTATAGACCTGTGTCATTGACGTGTATAGTATGCAAAGTTATGGAGAAGATTATCAGGAGGAGAGTGGTGGAGCACCTGGAACGGAACAAGAGTATAAATGCCAACCAGCACGGATTCATGGAAGGCAAATCCTGTGTCACAAACCTTCTGGAGTTTTATGATAAAATAACAGAAGTAAGACACGAGAGAGAGGGGTGGGTTGATTGCATCTTCTTGGACTCCAAGAAGGCCTTTGACACAGTTCCTCACAAGAGATTAGTGCAGAAGCTAGAGCATCAGGCGAATATAACAGGAAGGGCACTGCAGTGGATCAGAGAATACCTGACAGGGAGGCATCAACGAGTCATGGTACGTAATGATGTATCACAGTGGGCACCTGTGACGAGCGGGGTCCCACAGGGGTCGGTCCAAGGACCAGTGCTATTTTTGGTATATGTGAACGACATGATGGAAGGGTTAGACTCAGAAGTGTCCCTGTTTACAGACGATGTGAAGTTAATGAGGAGAATTAAATCTGATGAGGACCAGACAGGACTTCAAAGAGACCTGGACAGACTGGACACCTGGTCCAGCAAATGGCTTCTCGAATTGAATCCTGTCAAATGCAAAGTCATGAAGATAGGGGAAGGGCACAGAAGACCACAGACAGAGTATAGGCTAGGTGTCCAAAGACTGCAAACCTCACTCAAGGAGAAACATCTTGGGGTGAGTATAACACCGAGCATGTCTCCGGAAGCACACATCAATCAGATAACTGCTGCAGCATATGGGCGCCTGGCAAACCTGAGAACAGCATTCCGATACCTTAGTAAGGAATCGTTCAAGACACTGTACACCGTGTATGTCAGGCCCATACTGGAGTATGCAGCACCTGTTTGGAACCCGCACTTGATAAAGCACGTCAAGAAACTAGAGAAAGTACAAAGGTTTGCGACAAGGTTAGTTCCAGAGCTAAGGGGAATGTCCTATGAAGAAAGATTAAGGGAAATCGGCCTGACGACACTGGAGGACAGGAGAGTCAGGGGAGACATGATAACGACATATAAAATACTGCGTGGAATAGACAAGGTGGACAAAGACAGGATGTTCCAGGGAGGGGACACAGAAACAAGAGGCCACAATTGGAAGTTGAAGACACAAATGAGTCAGAGAGATATTAGGAAGTATTTCTTCAGTCATAGAGTTGTAAGGCAGTGGAATAGCCTAGAAAATGACGTAGTGGAGGCAGGAACCATACACAGTTTTAAGACGAGGTTTGATAAAGCTCATGGAGTGGGGAGAGAGAGGGCCCAGTAGCAACCGGTGAAGAGGCGGGGCCAGGAGCTAAGACTCGACCCCTGCAACCACAAATAGGTGAGTACACACACACACACACACACACACACACACACACACACACACACACACACACACACACAGACACACAGACACACACACACACACACACACACACACACACACACATATATATATATATATATATATATATATATATATATATATATATATATATATATATATATATATATATATATATATATATATATATATATATATATGTCGTCACGAACAGGTAAAACATGCGATTTTTGCTTAAATAGCAACGCTCTTCTTGCCGAATAAGGCAAGCGAAAATTTGTGTATGCAGTAATATGATATTAGACTTTATATTCACTGTTTATATTAACATTGTTTCACGTAAAAAACAAAAACAAAATTGCAAATTTTGTGGGGACTAGATTCCTGTGTATTTCATATCTTTGTTGTACTATTTAACTCTAAGAATTGCTGACGCAAAGTCATATTAACGCTAGAGAGATGTAACCATGGCAACGTCAGTCTGTCATTAGTGTGAACACCTGTGTCCGTCCCTCAGGTGATGCTATGAGTCTCTCTCTCTCTCTCTCTCTCTCTCTCTCTCTCTCTCTCTCTCTCTCTCTCTCTCTCTCTCTCTCTCTCTCTCTCTATCTATCTATCTATCTATCTATCTACTGCTTTATATCTCCTTTTCTCTTCCCCTCCCCTTTCCCCTCTTCTTCCTCCCTTTCCCCTTTCCTTCTTCTCTGCCCCTCCTTACCTACCCTCATTCACGCCTCAAAATCTCATTCCTTCCTTTGTGAGATTTTAAGATTAAGCTCGATTCCTCTTGATGAAATAATTACAGGGAATAACTGAGACGAAAGACGAGGGAGTAATACAGCTCAATAATTATCTCTTTGATGCTGTTCATTAAGGAAACTTTGATCAGCATGGTAAGGACGTCAATTATGCAGCGCCCACCACAACAGCAGTAATGGTTGTTGCTGCTGCTGGTGGTTTGCGATGGTGGTAGTGGTGGAGGTGGCAGGAGTGGTGTGGATTGTTTTTGTATTGTTGTGTGCTGGTGGTGGTGCTGGTGGTGCTGGTGGTGCTGGTGGTGCTAGTGGTGCTGGTGGCTTTGACTATTTTGTTACTGCATCTATCAGGGTTTTATTCTTAAATGTTTGTAGTCAGAAGAACAGTACTGATCCATTTGTGACTGCTATGATGTCTGGCTCTGAGTTGTTATCCTGCCTCGGCTCATTTTAGAACCCAGTTTTTGTTAAGGTATACCCACCACTTTCTCTTGGATGCCACCCACAGTAGTCGACTAACACCCAGGTACCTACTTACTGCTAGGTGAACAGGGACAACAGGTGTAAGGATTTTGGTCAGCGTTTCTACGAGTGCCGGGACTCGAACTACCTGACCCTCAGTATGTGAGCGTAGGGCGCTACCAACTCAGCCACGAGTGATGTACCGTCTTCAGTGTTTGTAGTTACTGGAGCAGACCTACAGTATACTCATGATATGCAAAGACAGAATGCAGGGAAGCTGTATAACTGCATAATTACCGATATAAACAATGCGATGTTTGAAACTCTTTCGGCTCGTTTACCCCAGTGACTAGTGAAGGCTCGTTTACCCCAGTGACTAGTGAAGGCTCGTTTTCCCCAGTGACTAGTGAAGGCTCGTTTACCCCAGTGACTAGTGAAGGCTCGTTTACCCCAGTGACTAGTAAAGGCTCGTTTTCCCCAGTGACTAGTGAAGGCTCGTTTACCCCATTGACTAGTGAAGGCTCGTTTTCCCCAGTTGCTAGTGAAGGCTCGTTTTCCCCAGTTGCTAGTGAAGGCTCGTTTACCCCAGTGACTAGTGAAGGCTCGTTTACCCCAGTGACTAGTGAAGGCTCGTTTACCCCAGTGACTAGTGGAGGCTCGTTTACCCCATTGACTAGTGAAGGCTCGTTTACCCCAGTGACTAGTGAAGACTCGTTTACCCCAGTGACTAGTGAAGACTCGTTTACCCCAGTGACTAGTGAAGGCTCGTTTGCCCCAGTGACTAGTGAAGGCTCGTTTACCCCAGTGACTAGTGAAGGCTCGTTTGCCCCAGTGACTAGTGAAGACTCGAGTTTCCATCATTTAACAGCCTGGGAAAGAGACAGCCTGGGAAAGAGACAGCCTGGGAAAGAGACAGCCTGCCCTCACAATCAGACTTTCCCCTCGAGGAAAAAATCACCTGCATGAATTACGAATCGAAGGAAAGAAAACATAAATTAAGATGAAGGAAGAATGAGACAGAAGGAATAAAGGTGTACTATTAACAGAAATTAAAAAAAAAAATATATGAAGATCAAGTTTTTATCGGTAAAACGTTTCTCCCTGAGAAGCACTTAATCAATTTAGTAATTTGATGAAACTCAACATTGAGTGAAACGTTGCTACAATAAATCAGTTATCTACCTGCGTTTTTTCTTCACTCGGGAATGGGACGGGAGACAAGAGGGACGTCAACGCAAAACACATCAACTTTATCAGAGAAGTTGGCTTCGATTTTCCTAGGCGGTTGTTGAAGGCGATCAGAGCCTTATCTAGGGCGAGGAGTTGGTCAGTACACCCTACCTTGTTACTCTCTCCCTCACCACCACCAGCATACAATAATCTCTCACTTCATTAGTTCTCTCTCTCTCTCTCTCTCTCTCTCTCTCTCTCTGAGAGTACTGATAATTTCTAAGAGGTAAAGGACAGACTATGGCAACGGAAACAGAGGAAGAGGAAGATATATGATAAACGTGCTATATCCAGTAGAATATACAATTTTTCAGCGAAGTTGATTACTGTTCAAACGATAACATCATAAACATATAAAAAAAGGGATGTGTGAAAAGGAATTTAAGGAAAAAAAAAGGTGGGGAGGCAGTAAGAGAAAGAAAAGGCAGGGAGGCAATGGGGCTGTTTTGAAGTCTTTCACCTTTTTTTTCCTGGTATCACTGAGACTACGAGGAGAAAAGGGGAGAAAAGAAAAAGGGGAGACGGATTTTGAAGCCAGGAACACCCACCCTCCTCCCTTTAATGATCCACCCTTGCGTAAAGCGTCGTTCACCCCTCAGCATCTCATTATTTACGGCGATATTCTAATTATATGGCGAAGCACATCCGTCCTCATTAGTGGTGAGGGAGGCGAACATGTCTGTCAGCTTATCCCCCTTCTATGACTTAATTTAATGATCCAAGTTTGTTCGTTGATGTCCTTATTACAATAAACTTGATTTAATCACTGCATACATTATGCTGAAGGAATACCTCAATAATTTTACCTGATTATCTATCTATCTATCTGTATATATACATATATATATATATATATATATATATATATATATATATATATATATATATATATATATATATATATATATATATATATATATATATATAATGTCATGCTGAATAGGTAAAACTGGTCAATTAGCAAGAACTCATTTAAAATTAAGTCCTTTCTAAAATTTTATCTTATGTGTTTAAAGATATATTTTTTTCATTTATGTTAATGTAAAAATTAATAATTTTGTACCAAAAGAACCTTAGGAAACTTAATTTATCCTAATCCAACTAAATATATTTTAGATAAGTTTACAGAAATTTAATAATAAATAAACACAATGAAATATGCTTTTCTCGTTAGGATCAGAATGATTTTTGCGAAATTATTGCATACACAAATTTTCGCTTGCCTTATTCGGCGAGAAGAGCGTTGCTATTTAAGCAAAAATAGCAAGTTTTACCTATTCGGCACGCTATATATATGTATGTATGTATGTATGTGTATGTATATATATATATATATATATATATATATATATATATATATATATATATATATATAATATATACATAGTCAGGTAATATATAGAATATAGCCTGGGATATATTCACATTCTATTGTAATTCGTGCAACTTGGTTTTTACGCTTGTTAAATAGTTTGCTCACATAAATTTTCGTACACTTATTTGTTGTTTTTTTGTTTTATAAAAGCTAAGACTTTTTTTTCGTATTTTACAGTTCTGGAATTATTTTAAAAAGTTTGTTGTTATCTGCTGGCTGAAAATGTTCCGATGCGGACGAAATATTTTAATTGCATCTATTGTGAGACTGTTGTGTGTGTGTGTGTGTGTGTGTGTGTGTGTGTGTGTGTGTGTGTGTGTGTGTGTGTGTGTGTGTGTGTGTGTGTGTCTGTGTGTCTGTGTGTGTCTGTGTGTGTGTGTGTGTGTGTGTGTGTGTGTGTGTGTGTGTGTGTGTGTGTGTGTGTGTGTGTGTGTCTGTGTGTGTGTGTGTGTGTGTGTGTGTGTTTCATAAATTCAGTTCAAATTTCTGCCAGGCAGAAATTCTCTAATCCCTAAAATAAGGATTAAACTAAGTTCTTAGTGTATATACAAAGAGACAGACAAGCACCTCTAAATGTATATAGAATGAGAGATACACATCTCTCGGTGTACATATACACTGAGAGATTCACTTTTCCGTGTATATATAATGAAAAATGCATACCTCTAAGTGTATATACACTGTTATGTATACATGTATATATTGAAAACATTCACGATGTATATACACCTCTCTCAGTGTATATTCCCTGAAATATATATACACCCCTCTTTGGTGCATATACTCTGAGATACACACACACACACACACACCTCGACGTATATATACGCACCTCTCAACGTATATATACACCTCTGAACGAATATACACCGCGACTATTATCACTGCGTCAATCTTTTAACAAAAGCTACGAAACAATATTTGTGCTTTTCATAATCTCAGATTTAATGCCAGGGCAGTGAACAGTATTTCTCAAATTTACATATGAAATAGATAAAAATATTCACGGATGAAAATATTTCACGCTCCAACGCACAATATTTAAGTGAAGAGGATAACAGAATTTGCATGCTATTTTTTTCGGTTCTCATGAAATTTCTGATAGTTTTCAGCGAAGGTCATTTATCTGGGATATCAATCGGTTTAAAACGGTGCATTAATTCTCTCTCTCTCTCTCTCTCTCTCTCTCTCTCTCTCTCTCTCTCTCTCTCTCTCTCTCTCTCTCTCTCTCTCTCTCTCTCTGGGTCTTTTTCTAATCTGTGGTAACAGTAATAGTAGTGGCAGCAGTAGTAGTTGTGGTAGTAGTAGTAGTAGTGGTAGTAGTAGTAGTTGTGGTGGTGGTAGTAGTAGTAGTGGTAGCAGTAGTAGTTGTGGTAGCAGTAGTAGTTGTGGTAGCAGTGGTAGGAGTAGTAGTTGTGGTGGTGGTGGTGGTAGTAGTAGTGGTAGCAGTAGTAGTAGTAGTAGTAGTAGTAGTAGTGGCAGCAGTAGTAGTTGTGGTAGCAGTAGTAGTAGTGGTAGAAGTAGTAGTAGTGGTAGCAGTAGTAGTTGTGGTATCAGTAGTAGTAGTGGTAGAAGTAGTAGTAGTAGTGGTAGCAGTAGTAGTTGTGGTAGCAGAAGTAGTTGTGGTAGCAGTAGTAGTTGTGGTAGCAGTAGTAGCAGTGGTAGGAGTAGTAGTTGTGGTGGTGGTAGTAGTAGTAGTGGTAGCAGTAGTAGTTGTGGTAGCAGTAGTAATAGTGGTAGAAGAAGTAGTATTGGTAGCAGTAGTAGTTGTGGTGGTGATAGTAGTGGTAGTAGTAGTAGTAGTGGTAGAAGTAGTAGTAGTGGTAGCAGTGGTAGTTGTGGTGGCAGTGGTAGTAGTAGTGGTAGTTGTGGTAGCAGTGGTAGTAGTAGTGGTAGCAGTAGCAGTGGTAGTAATAGTAGTAGTAGTAGTAGTAGTAGTGGTGGTAGCAGTAGTAGTAGTGGTAGCAGTAGTAGTTGTGGCAGCAGTAGTAGTAGTAGTAACAGTGGTGGTAGTAGTAGTAGTTATGGTAGCAGTAGTAGTAGTAGTAGTAGTAGTAGTAGTAGTAGTAGTAGTGGTAGTAATAGTAGTTGTGGTAGCAGAAGTAGTAGTGGTAGCAGTAGTAGTCGGGATAGTAGTAGTAGCAGCAGTAGTAGCTGTAGTAGTAGTAGTAGCAGTATTGGTAGAAGTATTAGTAGTGGCAGCAGTAGTAGTAGTGGTAGCAGTAGTAGTTGTGGTAGCAGTAGTAGTAGCAGTAATAGTCGTAGCAGTAGTGGTGGCAGTAGCAGTAGTGGTAGCAGTAGTAGTAGCAGTAATAGTGGTAGTAATAGTAGTAGTAGTAGCCGTATTAGTAGTAATAGAAGTGGTAGTAGTAGCAGTAATAGAAGTAGTAATAGTAGTAGTAGAATTACCATTAGTAGTAAGTCCATTTTCTGCTCATGGCAAATTGCTATGAACATTTTTTAATATGGCCACCACCACCCTTTTCACGTCCACCACGTACCACCACCCTTTTCACGTCCACCACGTACCACCACCCTTTTCACGTCCACCACGTACCACCACCCTTTTCACGTCCACCACCTACCACCACCCTTTTCACGTCCACCACGTACCACCACCCTTTTCACGTCCACCACCTACCACCACCCTTTTCACGTCCACCACCTACCACCACCCTTTTCACGTCCACCACGTACCACCACCCTTTTCACGTCCACCACCTACCACCACCCTTTTCACGTCCACCACTTACCACCACCCTTTTCACGTCCACCACGTACCACCACCCTTTTCACGTCCACCACCTACCACCACCCTTTTCACGTCCACCACCTACCACCACCCTTTTCACGTCCACCACGTACCACCACCCTTTTCACGTCCACCACCTACCACCACCCTTTTCACGTCCACCACCTACCACCACCCTTTTCACGTCCACCACCTACCACCACCCTTTTCACGTCCACGTACCACCACCCTTTTCACGTCCACCACGTACCACCACCCTTTTCACGTCCACCACCTACCACCACCCTTTTCACGTCCACGTACCACCACCCTTTTCACGTCCACCACGTACCACCACCCTTTTCACGTCCACCACGTACCACCACCCTTTTCACGTCCACCACGTACCACTACCCTTTTCACGTCCACCACGTACCACCACCCTTTTCACGTCCACCACGTACCACCACCCTTTTCACGTCCACCACGTACCACCACCCTTTTCACGTCCACCACGTACCACCACCCTTTTCACGTCCACCACCTACCACCACCCTTTTCACGTCCACGTACCACCACCCTTTTCACGTCCACCACCTACCACCACCCTTTTCACCTCCTTCCCCTAACTACAAACATTAATTATTTTCTTTTGCTCTCACTTAAAAACTAGATGTGATTCGGTCGCTGTGCGATCCGGGAAAGGTATCCCCGTATCCCAACAGCCCAGCTCCCTCTACCTCGATGATAGAAGAAAGGTATCCCCGTATCCATTAAGCTCAGCCCCCTCTGTATAAATACACGTAAAAGAAACACTGGCCTGGAGTTTCACGACTCACTCGCCATAGGTTCTAACCCCACCCGTCTGTTTGCAGTCGTGTTATAACGATTACGTGAGTCATTTTAAGGTAATTCTCCGAGAATATCTAACACCCAAACACAAAACAGTCATGATTAACGCAAATATATAGTTGATTCTTAGTGTAATTAGTTCACATACTCACCACTCATTTTATAATCTACAAAACCATCTATAATCATGAAAAATTGTGTTCACAGAGACATATTGATGGGTAAGGCACATGTGCAACAAGTTGGAATCTTTATTTTATTGTTATATAATAATAATCTTTATTTCTACAAGTACATGTACAAGGTATACAGTCCTAGTTGACATCATTGACATTCTACTGTAGAGAAAGCCACTTGTTATGCAGAGCATTTCGGGCAAATTAGGTCAATTTTTTCCCAGGATGCGACCCACACCAGTGGACTAACACCCAGGTACCTATTTTACTGTTAGATGAACAGGGACAACAGGTGTCTTAAGGAAACACATATCCGTACCAGGAGTTCGACCCCAGACCTCAGGGTGTAAGCTGAATGTGCCAGCGATCGAGCTACTGGACGTTCCGTCTGCACGGTACGCTTCTCCAGTCGAATACAGAGAAGAATCAATTGGAGACAGTAGGAATAGTGGCTAGGTAAAGATCATGTGATCAGTCTGTTGATCTTAAAAGGAAGAGTTTTTGAGGTGATCAGTCCGTCGGCCTGGAAAAGAGCTCATCTCCATAACGTTTATGTCAAAAACCTTTCGTTCAGTATATTTGAGGGACATAAAAACAGTCTGTTCAGAGATGAAACAAAGCCAGCTGTGTAGGCCAAACGCTGTCATCAGTAACGCTTCCAGATTACTGCTTGAGAGTCTCTATCGACAACAGTTACTTGGTATTCCCAAGTCATCTACGGTTACTATACAGAACTTCATACTAGAGCGAAACATTGCCACAATAAAAGTATATTCTGCAACTGTTTCTCCTGCATTACTGCCAACGGTAAGTCACTGTAACCAGTATAAAAACTTAATGTAATCACCTTGTGTGCTGAGGAGAAAGATTACTTCTCTAATGTATGACGTCTTCTTAAGAATATTTTCTCGTGTGTGTGTGTGTGTGTGTGTGTGTGTGTGTGTGTGTGTGTGTGTGTAGTCGTGCATGCAAGCATCTGTCTGCTTGTCTGTTAAACATCGTATGTTGTGTTTAATAAGCTTATGCAATTATAGTAAGGTATGAAGCTCAGGTTTCTTCGTGCTTCCGGCAAGTGTCTTACACTATGTTCTCCATTAGAAATAATTTGAAACTCTAGCAGGATAATGTCTCATTGTTACACTCATCCAAATACCCAAAATATGAGTTTATTTGCTTTACTATTAATACCACTACCACTACGATTACCACTACCACTATTACTACTACTGCTGCTACTACTACTACCACTATTACTACTACCACTATTACTACTACTGCTGCTACTACTACTACTACCACTATTACTACTACTGCTACTGCTACTACTACTACAACCACTACTGCTGTTACTACTACTACTATTTCTACTATTACTGCAACTATTTCTACCACTACTATTATTGCCACTAGTATAACTAACATTAGGCTTATTATGAGTAATATTACTACTACTACTACAATTAATATTACTTTTGTTACTACAACTAATTTTACTAATAATTACACCACTATTACTTTTACAAATACTACTAACGATTTAGCATACCCACTCAGTACTGGCAACAGGAACTTGTGTACAACTCAAGAATTAAAGAAATAAATGTCCTAAAGTGTATATAAGTGTCTTATTTTACATCTTGTCGGTATCAAAATACCATTTCTCACCTATCAGTACTACTACTATTATAATTACTACCAATGTAACTACTTATTGCTACAACTACAAGGAGCAAATTCATAGAATTTAGATAACTGGACAAATTAGGAATAATGAATGTAATGTGTTTACGTTTTTTTAACAATATTTCTTGAATGTCTGTCTGTCTCTCTCTCCATATATATATATATATATATATATATATATATATATATATATATATATATATATATATATATATATATATATATATGTATATGTATATATATATATATATATATATATATATATATATATATATATATATATATATATATATATATATATATATATATATATATATATATATATATATATATATATATATATATATATATATATATATATATATATGTATATGTATATATATATAATATAAATATATATATATATATATATATATATATATATATATATATATATATATATATATATATATATATATATATATATATATATATATATATATATATATATATATATATATATACATATATATATACATATATATGTATATATAAATATATATATATATATATATATGTATATATATATATATATATATATATATATATATATATATATATATATATATATATATATATATATATATATATATATATATATATATATATATATATATATATATATATAATATATTATAAAGAGCTGGAACCGGAGTGTGAGTTAGGAGAGTAAATTACCAGGGTTGGCAGCAAGGAAGGTAAACAGTCTCTCTCACACCCACATAAGTTTGCGTGAAAAAAAAGGCAGAGTCAGTGGCTGTATCAATATGTGCTCTTTCCATGTGGGGATCTCTAACCCCCACTACCCCCTCCCTAGCCTTCCTCCCTTCCTATAGTCCCTTCCTTTCATTCTTCTTTCCCTTCCCATTTCCTTCTCTTTCACCATTCTCCTTCACTCACCCTCTCTCCAACCCTTTCTCTCACCCATTCTCATTCTTCATCCACTTCTCCCTTTCCTCCTTTCCCTTCATGCCATCTTCTAACCTACTCTTCCTTTTCTCCCACCCTTCCATTTTCATCCATTTCCCACCAACCTCTTGACCCTCCCACTCCCTCCCTCTCCCTCCCACTTCCTCCCTCTCCCTCCCATTCCCTCCCTCTCTCTCCCTCTCCCTCCCACTTCCTTCCTCTCTCTCCAAACTAACACCCAGCCCTCCCCACTTTCCCTAGCATACACAGCCTCCCAAATTGCTTACAAAAGAGACCCCCTATTGAAATCCTGCCAGTTTTGTGTCAGTTTCCTCTGCCACTTCTACCCAGCACTTTATATTCATGGTCTGGCTAAAGGCGCTCTTTACTGCTAAATTCAATGTCAAATGGAAGATCAACATTATGAAGTGAGACGCTGTGTGTGTGTGTGTGTGTGTGTGTGTGTGTGTGTGTGTGTGTGTGTGTGTGTGTGTGTGTGTGTGTGTTTCATTCTCTCATGTGCTCGTTATTTGTGTATTGTTCCAGTCATGGTATAGTGCTTCTTTATTCTTTCTAGTGAGGTCCTTCATGGTAGAGGAAGTGGTGACCGCGGTGTTGTTGTCTCTGACCAGTGTCTTGCTGAGGTGACCGCGGTGTTGTTGTCTCTGACCAGTGTCTTGCTGAGGTGACCGCGGTGTTGTTGTCTCTGACCAGTGTCTTGCTGAGGTGACCGCGGTGTTGTTGTCTCTGACCAGCGTCTTGCTGAGGTGACCGCGGTGTTGTTGTCTCTGACCAGTGTCTTGCTGAGGTGACCGCGGTGTTGTTGTCTCTGACCAGTGTCTTGCTGAGGTGACCGCGGTGTTGTTGTCTCTGACCAGCGTCTTGCTGAGGTGACCGCGGTGTTGTTGTCTCTGACCAGTGTCTTGCTGAGGTGACCGCGGTGTTGTTGTCTCTGACCAGCGTCTTGCTGAGGTGACCGCGGTGTTGTTGTCTCTGACCAGTGTCTTGCTGAGGTGACCGCGGTGTTGTTGTCTCTGACCAGTGTCTTGCTGAGGTGACCGCGGTGTTGTTGTCTCTGACCAGCGTCTTGCTGAGGTGACCGCGGTGTTGTTGTCTCTGACCAGTGTCTTGCTGAGGTGACCGCGGTGTTGTTGTCTCTGACCAGTGTCTTGCTGAGGTGACCGCGGTGTTGTTGTCTCTGACCAGTGTCTTGCTGAGGTGACCGCGGTGTTGTTGTCTCTGACCAGTGTCTTGCTGAGGTGACCGCGGTGTTGTTGTCTCTGACCAGTGTCTTGCTGAGGTGACCGCGGTGTTGTTGTCTCTGACCAGTGTCTTGCTGAGGTGACCGCGGTGTTGTTGTCTCTGACCAGCGTCTTGCTGAGGTGACCGCGGTGTTGTTGTCTCTGACCAGTGTCTTGCTGAGGTGACCGCGGTGTTGTTGTCTCTGACCAGTGTCTTGCTGAGGTGACCGCGGTGTTGTTGTCTCTGACCAGTGTCTTGCTGAGGTGACCGCGGTGTTGTTGTCTCTGACCAGTGTCTTGCTGAGGTGACCGCGGTGTTGTCTCTGACCAGCGTCTTGCTGAGGTGACCGCGGTGTTGTTGTCTCTGACCAGTGTCTTGCTGAGGTGACCGCGGTGTTGTTGTCTCTGACCAGTGTCTTGCTGAGGTGACCGCGGTGTTGTTGTCTCTGACCAGTGTCTTGCTGAGGTGACCGCGGTGTTGTCTCTGACCAGCGTCTTGCTGAGGTGACCGCGGTGTTGTTGTCTCTGACCAGTGTCTTGCTGAGGTGACCGCGGTGTTGTTGTCTCTGACCAGTGTCTTGCTGAGGTGACCGCGGTGTTGTTGTCTCTGACCAGTGTCTTGCTGAGGTGACCGCGGTGTTGTTGTCTCTGACCAGTGTCTTGCTGAGGTGACCGCGGTGTTGTTGTCTCTGACCAGTGTCTTGCTGAGGTGACCGCGGTGTTGTTGTCTCTGACCAGCGTCTTGCTCAGGTGACCGCGGTGTTGTTGTCTCTGACCAGTGTCTTGCTGAGGTGACCGCGGTGTTGTTGTCTCTGACCAGCGTCTTGCTGAGGTGACCGCGGTGTTGTTGTCTCTGACCAGTGTCTTGCTGAGGTGACCGCGGTGTTGTTGTCTCTGACCAGCGTCTTGCTGAGGTGACCGCGGTGTTGTTGTCTCTGACCAGTGTCTTGCTGAGGTGACCGCGGTGTTGTTGTCTCTGACCAGTGTCTTGCTGAGGTGACCGTGGTGTTGTTGTCTCTGACCAGTGTCTTGCTGAGGTGACCGCGGTGTTGTTGTCTCTGACCAGTGTCTTGCTGAGGTGACCGCGGTGTTGTTGTCTCTGACCAGCGTCTTGCTGAGGTGACCGCGGTGTTGTTGTCTCTGACCAGTGTCTTACTGAGGTGACCGCGGTGTTGTTGTCTCTGACCAGCGTCTTGCTGAGGTGACCGCGGTGTTGTTGTCTCTGACCAGTGTCTTGCTGAGGTGACCGCGGTGTTGTTGTCTCTGACCAGTGTCTTGCTGAGGTGACCGCTGTGTTGTTATCTCTGACCAGCGTCTTGCTGAGGTGACCGCTGTGTTGTTGTCTCTGACCAGTGTCTTGCTGAGGTGACCACGGTGTTGTTGTCTCTGACCAGTGTCTTGCTGAGGTGACCGCGGTGTTGTTGTCTCTGACCAGTGTCATGCTGAGGTGACCGCGGTGTTGTTGTCTCTGACCAGTGTCTTGCTGAGGTGACCGCGGTGTTGTTGTCTCTGACCAGCGTCTTGCTGAGGTGACTGCGGTGTTATTGTCTCTGACCAGTGTCTTGCTGAGGTGACCGCGGTGTTGTTGTCTCTGACCAGCGTCTTGCTGAGGTGACCGCGGTGTTGTTGTCTCTGACCAGCGTCTTGCTGAGGTGACCGCGGTGTTGTAGTCCCTGACCAGCGTCTTGCTGAGGTGACCGCGGTGTTGTTGTCTTTGACCAGAGTCTTGCTGAGGTGACCGCGGTGTTGTAGTCTCTGACCAGCGTCTTGCTGAGGTGACCGCGGTGTTGTCTCTGACCAGCGTCTTGCTGAGGTGACTGCGGTGTTGTTGTCTCTGACCAGCGTCTTCCTGAGGTGACCGCGGTGTTGTAGTCTCTGACCAGCGTCTTGCTGAGGTGACCGCGGTGTTGTTGTCTCTGACCAGTGTCTTGCTGAGGTGACCGCGGTGTTGTCTCTGACCAGCGTCTTGCTGAGATGACCGCGGAGTTGTTGTCTCTGACCAGCGTCTTGCTGAGGTGACTGCGGTGTTGTAGTCTCTGACCAGCGTCTTGCTGAGGTGACTGCGGTGTTGTTGTCTCTGACCAGCGTCTTGCTGAGGTGACCGCGGTGTTGTTGTCTCTGACCAGCGTCTTGCTGAGGTGACTGCGGTGTTGTTGTCTCTGACCAGCGTCTTGCTGAGGTGACCGCAGTGTTGTAGTCTCTGACCCGCGTCTTGCTGAGGTGACCGTGGTGTTGTAGTCTCTGACCAGTTTCTTGCTGATGTGACTGCGGTGTTGTCTCTGACCAGTGTCTTGCTGAGATGACCGCGGTGTTGTCTCTGACCAGCGTCTTGCTGAGGTGACCGCGGTGTTGTTGTCTCTGACCAGCGTCTTGCTGAGGTGACCACGGTGTTGTCTCTGGCCAGTGTCTTGCTGAGGTGACCGCGGTGTTGTCTCTGACCAGCGTCTTGCTGAGGTGACCGCGGTGTTGTCGTCTCTGACCAGCGTCTCTTGCTGAGGTGACCGCGGTGTTGTCTCTGACCAGCGTCTTGCTGAGATGACCGCAGAGTTGTTGTCTCTGACCAGCGTCTTGCTGAGGTGACCGCGGTGTTGTAGTCTCTGACCAGCGTCTTGCTGAGGTGACTGCGGTGTTGTTGTCTCTGACCAGCGTCTTGCTGAGGTGACTGCAGTGTTGTAGTCTCTGACCAGCGTCTTGCTGATGTGACTGCGGTGTTGTTGTCTCTGACCAGCGTCTTGCTGAGGTGACCGCAGTGTTGTAGTCTCTGACCAGCGTCTTGCTGAAGTGACCGTGGTGTTGTAGTCTCTGACCAGTTTCTTGCTGATGTGACTGCGGTGTTGTCTCTGACCAGTGTCTTGCTGAGATGACCGCGGTGTTGTCTCTGACCAGCGTCTTGCTGAGGTGACCGCGGTGTTGTTGTCTCTGACCAGCGTCTTGCTGAGGTGACCACGGTGTTGTCTCTGGCCAGTGTTTTGCTGAGGTGACCGCGGTGTTGTCTCTGACCAGCGTCTTGCTGAGGTGACCGCGGTGTTGTAGTCTCTGACCAGCGTCTTGCTGAGGTGACCACGGTGTTGTTGTCTCTGACCAGCGTCTTGCTGAGGTGACCGTGGTGTTGTTGTCTCTGACCAGTGTCTTGCTGAGGTGGCCGCAGAGTTGTTGTCTCTAACCATCGTCTTGCTGAGGTGACCGCGGTGTTGTTGTCTCTGACCATCGTCTTGCTGAGGTGGGAACACAACAGACGGGAAAAATGATGTACGTACCTGTCAATTTGTTTTTCTCTTTGAGTGCAGTCATAATTTTGAGTGTAAATAACGGGGTAAAAATATTTAACTCGCAGCAATGGATTCAAGTTGGAAAATTTAGATTTAGAATGGATATAGGAAAGCATTGGTTTGGTAATAGAGTTGTGGGTGAGTTGCACGAACTCCCGAGTAGAGTCAATGAGGCTAAAATCTTGTGTAGCTTAAAAGTGATAAATGGTTTAGAAAATCGAAAAGTTGAAACGTTTCGCCACAGAGTGGCTTCATCAGTCCAATACAAAGAAGAACGGTGTAGAGAGAGAAGGGAGTTTGAGGTAATCAGTCCCTCAGCCTGGAGAAGAGTTCTGCTCCATAGTCTGGAACAATGTGAAGCTGAAGTAACAGTATGGAGATTTACATACTGTCAGAAGATAGTGGAGGAGCTGGTTCGGTTGGTGTTTGGGGTAGGGAAGCAAATTCTTGAGTAACTTTGGAAAAAAAGGTTGGACAAAATACATGGGTGGTTTTAGATAGGGACTTTCCTTGTATGGGCCAGAAGGCCTGTAGGTAAATGGTTCAGAGAACCAACAAGTTGATAAATTAGACACATGTGCAACTCTTGGGTATCTTTATTGAGGAAACGTTTCGCCACACAGTGGTTTCATCAGTCCTAAACAAAGAAGAACGGTGTAAGGAGAGGTGTAAGGAGAGGTGTAAGGAGAGGTGTAAGGAGAGGTGTAAGGAGAGGTGTAAGGAGAGGTGTAAGGAGAGGGGTCAGGAGAGGTGTAAGGAGAGGGGGGAGGAGAGGTGTAAGGAGAGGTGTAAGGAAAGGTATAAGGAGAGGTGTAAGAAAAGGTGTAAGGAGAGGTGTAAGGAGA
Source organism: Cherax quadricarinatus (assembly GCF_038502225.1). Classification (NCBI taxonomy): domain Eukaryota; kingdom Metazoa; phylum Arthropoda; class Malacostraca; order Decapoda; family Parastacidae; genus Cherax; species Cherax quadricarinatus. The sequence goes on from NC_091330.1 coordinate 11,089,769, forward strand.
GGTGTAAGGAGAGGTGTAAGGAGAGGTGTAAGGAGAGGTGTAAGGAGAGGTGTAAGGAGAGGTGTAAGGAGAGGTGTAACGATAGGTGTAAGGACAGGTGTAAGGAGAGGTGTAAGGAGAGGTGTAAGGAGAGGTGTAAGGAGAGGTGTAAGGAGAGGTATAAGGAGAGGTGTAAGGAAAGGTGTAAGGAGAGGTGTAAGGAGAGGTGTAAGGAGAGGTGTAAGGAGAGGTGTAAGGAGAGGTATAAGGAGAGGTGTAAGGAAAGGTGTAAGGAGAGGTGTAAGGAGAGGTGTAAGGAGAGGTGTAAGGAGAGGTGTAAGGAGAGGTGTAAGGAGAGGTGTAAGGAGAGGTGTAACGATAGGTGTAAGGACAGGTGTAAGGAGAGGTGTAAGGAGAGGTGTAAGGAGAGGTGTAAGGAGAGGTGTAAGGAGAGGTGTAAGGAGAGGTGTAAGGAGAGGTGTAAGGAGAGGTGTAAGGAGAGGTGTAAGGAGAGGTGTAAGGAGAGGTGTAAGGAGAGGTGTAAGGATAGGTGTAAGGAGAGGTGTAAGGAGAGGTGTAAGGAGAGGTGTAAGGAGAGGTGTAAGGAGAGGTGTAAGGAGAGGTGTAAGGAGAGGTGTAAGGAGAGGTGTAAGGAGAGGTGTAAGGAGAGGTGTAAGGAGGCCTCTTGATGCGTTCCTCCATCCTTATGTTCTTATGTTTACATATCCGAGTCAATATTGAGAATATAGATGAAAGTAGTTCCTGTCTGAATAAACTGCTGAGGTAATTCGGCAGTTTGTGTTGGCACGGTTAATTAAACAGTTTGTGTTGGCACGGTTAATTAAACAGTTTGTGTTGGCACGGTTAATTAAACAGTTTGTGTTGGCACGGTTAATTAAACAGTTTGTGTTGGCACGGTTAATTAAACAGTTTATGTTGGCACGGTTAATTAAACAGTTTGTGTTGGCACGGTTAATTAAACAGCTTGTGTTGGCACGGTTAATTAAACAGTTTGTCTTGGCACGGTTAATTAAACAGCTTGTGTTGGCACGGTTAATTAAACAGCTTGTGTTGGCACGGTTAATTAAACAGTTCGTGTTGGCACGGTTAATTAAACAGTTTGTGTTGGCACGGTTAATTAAACAGTTTGTGTTGGCACGGTTAATTAAACAGTTTGTGATGGCACGGTTAATTAAACAGTTTGTGTTGGCACGGTTAATTAAACAGTTTGTGATGGCACGGTTAATTAAACAGTTTGTGTTGGCACGGTTAATTAAACAGTTTGCGTTGGCACGGATAATTAAACAGTTTGTGTTGGCACAACTAATTAAACAGTTTGTGTTGGCACGGCTAATTAAACAGTTTGTGTTGGCACGGTTAATTAAACAGTTTGTGTTGGCACGGCTAATTAAACAGTTTGTGTTGGCACGGCTAATTAAACAGTTTGTGTTGGCACGGCTAATTAAACAGTTTGTGTTGGCACGGCTAATTAAACAGTTTGTGTTGGCACTGCTAATTAAGCAGTTTGTGTTGGCACAGCTGTTTAAGCAGTTTGTGCTGGCACGGCTAGTTAAGCGGTTTGTGTTGGCACAACTATTTAAGCAGTTTGTGTTGGCACGGTTAATTAAACAGTTGTGTTGGCACGGTTAATTAAACAGTTTGTGTTGGCACGGTTAATTAAACAGTTTGTGTTGGCACGGCTAATTAAACAGTTTGTGTTGGCACGGTTAATTAAACAATTTGTGTTGGCACGGCTAATTAAACAGTTTGTGTTGGCACGGCTAATTAAACAGTTTGTGTTGGCACGGCTAATTAAACAGTTTGTGTTGGCACGGTTAATTAAACAGTTTGTGTTGGCACAGCTAATTAAACAGTTTGTGTTGGCACGGTTAATTAAACAGTTTGCGTTGGCACGGTTAATTAAACAGTTTGTGTTGGCACGGTAAATTAAACAGTTTGTGTTGGCACAGCTAATTAAACAGTTTGTGTTGGCACGGTTAATTAAACAGTTTGCGTTGGCACGGTTAATTAAACAGTTTGTGTTGGCACGGTTAATTAAACAGTTTGTGTTGGCACTGCTAATTAAACAGTTTGTGTTGGCACGGTTAATTAAACAGTTTGTGTTGGCACGGTTAATTAAACAGTTTGTGTTGGCACGGTTAATTAAACAGTTTGTGTTGGCACGGTTCATTACACAGTTTGTGTTGGCACGTTCAATTAAACAGTTTGTGTTGGCACGGTTAATTAAACAGTTTGTGTTGGCACGGTCAATTAAACAGTTTGTGTTGGCACGGTTAATTAAACAGTTTGTGTTGGCACGGTTAATTAAACAGTTTGTGTTGGCACGGTCAATTAAACAGTTTGTGTTGGCACGGTCAATTAAACAGTTTGTGTTGGCACGGCTAATTAAACAGCTTGTGCTGGCACGGTTAATTAAACAGTGTGTGCGTGTGTGTGTGTACTCACCTAGTTGTACTCGCCTAGTTTGACGGTCAATGCACGGGGTCGAGTAGGAAAGGGTTTTGGGGGTTCCGAGCTCTTGGAAATTGAGAATGTAATCATTAATTCCCGCCTGAATGAACAGATATCACTGATCGCTACTAGGTCACTCTTCCTGTTGAACGAGTCGTCCTGAGATCGCTTTATCTCCCTGAACCGTGATACCTTAAAGCTGTATGGATCCTGCCACTACATCGCTTCCCAAACTATTCCACTTACTGACTACTCTGTGGCTGAAGAAATACTTCCTAACATCCCTGTGATTCATCTGTGTCTTCAATTTCCAACTGTGTTCCCTTGTTACTGTGTCCCATCTCTGGAACGTCCTGTCTTTGTCCACCTTGTCAATTCCTCTCAGTATTTTGTATGTCGTTATCATGTCCCCCCTATCTCTTCTGTCCTCCAGTGTCGTTAGGTTGATTTCCCTTAACCTCTCCTCGTAGGACATACCTCTTAGCTCTGGGACTAGTCTTGTTGCAAACCTTTGCACTTTCTCTAGTTTCTTTACGTGCTTGGCTAGGTGTGGGTTCCAAACTGGTGCCACATGCTCCAATATGGGCCTAACTTACACGGTGTACAGGGTCCTGATCGATTCCTTATTAAGATGTCGGAATGCTGTTCTGAGGTTTGCCAGGCGCCCATATGCTGCAGCAGTTATTTGGTTGATGTGCGCTTCAGGAGATGTGCCTGGTGTTATACTCACCCCAAAATCTTTTTTCTTGAGTGAGTTTCGTAGTCTCTGGCCCCCTAGACTGTACTCCGTCTGCGGTCTTCTTTGCCCTTCCCCAATCTTCATGACTTTGCACTTGGTGGGATTGAACTCCAGGAGCCAGTTGCTGGACCAGGTCTGCAGCCTGTCCAGATCCCTTTGTATTTCTGCCTGGTCTTCGATCGAGTGAATTCTTCTCATCAACTTCACGTCATCTGCAAACAGGGACACCTCGGAGTTTATTCCTTTTGTCATGTCGTTCACAAATACCAGAAGCAGCACTGGTCCTAGGACTGACCCCTGTGGGACCCCGCTGGTCACAGGTGCCCACTCTGACACCTCGCCACGTACCATTACTCGCTGCTGTCTTCCTGACAAGTATTCCCTGATCCATTGCAGTGCCTTCCCTGTTATCCCTGCTTGGTCCTCCAGTTTTTGCACTAATCTCTTGTGTGGTACTGTGTCAAACGCCTTCTTGCAGTCCAAGAAAATGCAATCCACCCACCCCTCTCTCTCTTGTCTTACTGCTGTCACCATGTCATAGAACTCCAGTAGGTTTGTGACACAGGATTTCTCGTCTCTGAAACCATGTTGGCTGCTGGTGATGAGATCATTCCTTTCTAGGTGTTCCACCATTCTTCTCCTGATAATCTTTTCCATGATTTTGCATGCTATACATGTCAGTGACACTGGTCTGTAGTTTAGTGCTTCATGTCTGTCTCCTTTTTTAAAGATTGGGACTACATTTGCTGTCTTCCATTCCTCAGGCAATCTCCCTGTTTCGATAGATGTATTGAATATTGTTGTTAGGGGTACACATAGCGCCTCTGCTCCCTCTCTCAGGACCCATGGAGAGATGTTATCTGGCCCCATTGCCTTTGAGGTATCTAGCTCACTCAGAAGCCTCTTCACTTCTTCCTCGGTTGTGTGTACTGTGTCCAGCACATGGTGGTGTACCCCACCTCTCTGTCTTTCTGGAGCCCCTTCTGTCTCCTCTGTGAACACTTCTTTGAATCTCTTGTTGAGTTCCTCACATACTTCACTGTCATTTCTTGTTGTCTCTCCTCCTTCCTTCCTTAGCCTGATGACCTGGTCCTTGACGGTTGTTTTCTTCCTGATGTGGCTGTATAACAGCTTCGGGTCTGATTTGGCTTTTGCTGCTATGTCGTTTTCATATTGACGTTGGGCATCCCTTCTCATCTGTGCATATTCGTTTCTGGCTCTATGACTGCTCTCCTTATTCTCCTGGGTCCTTTGCCTTCTATATTTCTTCCATTCCCTGCACACTTGGTTTTTGCCTCCTTGCATCTTTGGGTGAACCATGGGCTCATCCTGGCTTTTCCATTATTCCTGTTACCCTTGGGTACAAACCTCTCCTCAGCCTCCTTGCACATTGTTGCTACATATTCCATCATCTCATTAACTGGCTTCCCTGCCAGTTCTCTGTCCCACTGAACCTCATTCAGGAAGTTCCTCATTCCTGTGTAGTTCCCTTTCCTGTAGTTTGGTTTCATTTGTCCTGCCTTCCTGCTTCCCCCTCCACTTGTAGCTCTACTGTGTATTCGAAGCTCAAAACCACATGATCGCTGGCCCCAAGGGGTCTTTCATATGTGATGTCCTCAATATCTTCACTACTCAAGGTGAATACTAAGTCCAGTCTTTCTGGTTCATCCTCTCCTCTATCTCTGGTAGTGTCCCTTACGTGTTGGCACATGAGATTTTCCAGTACCACCTCCATCATTCTAGCCCTCCATGTATCTTGGCCCCCATGTGGCTCCAAGTTCTCCCATTCGATCTCCTTGTGGTTAAAGTCGCCCATGATCAGGAGCTTTGCCCTGCATGCATGAGCTCTTCTCGCCACTGCAGCCAGTGTGTCAACCATCGCTCTATTGCTCTCGTCATACTCTTGCCTTGGCCTCCTGCTGTTCTGTGGTGGGTTATACATCACTGCAATTATCACCTTGGGACCACCAGAGTGAAGCGTTCCCGCTATGTAATCACTTTCTTCTCCGCTGTCTCCTCTCTCCAGCTCATCAAAATTCCATCAGTGTTTGATCAGCAATGCCACTCCTCCACCCCCCCTGTTCCTTCTGTCTTTTCTCAGGATCTGGTATCCCACTGGAAAGATGGCATCTGTTATCATACCTGTAAGCTTGGTTTCTGTGATCGCTATGATGTCTGGTGATGCCTCTTTGACTCTTTTGTGCCACTCCTCCCACTTGTTTGTTATTCCATCAGCGTTTGTGTACCATACCTTCAGTTTCCTTTCCAACACTGTGGTTTGGGGGGCCTGTGGGGGTGGGAGACCTGGTAGCATACTGTGGGATTCTATGGTTGGGGGTTGGGTGGAAGCTGTGGGTATGGATTGTATTGTCTGTTGGGATGGTGTGATAGGTTGTGGGGTTCTGAGGATAGTTGTGTGTGTGCTTGCCCTTGCTGCTCTGTTCTGCTCTGACTGACCTCTGCTGGTTCCATCCTTGTCTCCTTTCCTAGCTCCTTTCGCTTTTTTGTCCTCTCCCTCAGCTGCTGTCTCTCTGTTTGTGTTCTGTCTCTGTCTAGGAACACCTTCTTGTACTCTTCCGAGCTTTTCAACCGTGGTTTCTCTTGGAGGATCCTGTTCCGCACTGTTTCTGTCCTGAGAATCAGCTTGATCGGTCGGTTTCTCCCCTTCAAGTACCCCCCTATTCTCATGAAAATTTACAATCTCATCCATGTCTTCTCCCCCTATTTCCGTGATGATTTTCTCAATCTCCTTTCTTTCTTCCTGCCGTCTTTCAGTGTGTGTCCTTTCCTCTCTCTCCCGAAGCCCATGGATAATCACTGATTTTGCCCTTTCCTTCTCCCATTGCCTCTCCCTCTGTGACTCTGGTTCCTGTCTGTATGTGGTCATTTTCTCCCTTGATTTTTCCAGTGGCTCTTGGTAGCATGGTTGTGCCTCAGCATTCGACCTATCTCCCTGTCCATCTGCACCCATCTGCTCTTCCCTTCCACTCCCTGGCCCTTCTTTGCAGGCTGATATGACCTTAGCATAATTCATATCTCCTTCCTTCCTGTTCAGCCTCTCATCTTCGTATGGTGTGTCTTCTCTGGTCACTACCCCTGAGACTTGCTTCAGCCTGTTTACCTCAAATTCTAGGACCTTTACCCTGACTACTGCAGTTTCGACTTGTGCCTCCCAATTCTTCGTCTCCTTCTCCAACCTCTTTTCCCATTTCACAGAGAGCTCTTTCTCCATTTTTTCAGAAAGCTTTCCTAATTTTCTCTCCCATTCTTGCTCTATCCTTTTCCACTGTTCCTCCATCCATTCCTCCCTACCAGTACCATTGTCATCTGATCCCTGATTCCTGCGAGTCCCAGCCATTTTTTTTTTTAGTGAAAGAGAGAGAGAAAGAGAAAAAGAAAGAGGGGGAGAGAGTGAGAGATAGGGAGAGAGAGAAGGGGAGCCTAGAAGGAGGGGAAAAGAAGGGAAAAAGGGGGAGAAAGTGAGAGAGAGGGAAAAGGTAAGAGAGAAGGGGAGTGACAAGGGAAGAGAGAGAGAGATAAAAGAAGAGGAAGAGAGAGAGTAAGAGAGGAAGAGAGAGAGGGAGAGGGAGAGTGAGAGGATGAAAGGGGGAGAGAGAAAGAAAGAGAGAGAGAGAGAGAGAGAGAGAGAGAGAGAGAGAGAGAGAGAGAGAGAGAGAGAGAGAGAGAGAGAGAGAGAGAGAGAGAGAGGAAGAGAGAGGAGAGGAGAGGGAGATGGGGGGGAAAGGAAGGGTTATAGGGTCACTTCACAGGAAGGTGTAAAATCCTGTATATGTGTGTGTGTGTGTGTGTGTGTGTGTGTGTGTGTGTGTGTGTGTGTGTGTGTGTGTGTGTGTGTGTGTGTGTGTGTGTGTGTGTGTGTGTGTGTGTGTGTGTGTGTGTGTGTGTGTGTGTGTGTGTGTGTGTGTGTGTGTGTGTGTGTGTGTGTGTGTGTGTGTGTGTTTGTGTGTGTGTGCATGCTACAGCTATTCAAGTGCCTAACAGCAGAGCTGTTCTCATCTAGTGTGTGTGCATATGTTTATGTAAACAGTCCTTATTTCCCACGTATGTACTACATATGTATTGTATATGTACCCGATCTCTTGGTTCCCACTGTACTGTCTTATGCGTTTAAAATTACGTTCAAAAATAAATACACTAGGCTTCGCCTATATGCCGCTACCTCTAAATTCTATTAAATGCCAGTAAATGCTGCTTATTCTAATTCTGATAGCTCGAGGAGAGTGACCCCCAATTCCAGCTAGAGACAGGTACTATTGACCCCATGCAACTCAAACTAGGTGAATATTACTTGCGGCTGGCAGTGGAGTAACGTTGCAGGTCTGTCCTGTCCCAGAAGTTGAAGAAGTTTGATGCTTCTCGGTAATTTTTCCACTAACTTCCTGTATGCACTATAGTCTCTAGCTCTTCTAATTTTTTCACTCACTCACTGTATTTACTGACACATCTATACATATCTCTTATCTCCCTGGTCTTGAGTCGCACTTATTCTTCAAATACCCCACTGCGTTATTATGGCAACACTATTTAGGCCTGACACAACCGTTCACCCTTCCAACGGCCCCCACTAAACACTCAGCCAATATTTCCTTTGTTTTCTTTTCTGTGATCACTTATATTTCCTTTTTTCGGGGCTTAAGTGATTATATGCACTCTTATGCGTGCACACGCCTATATCCCACACTCTATTCCTTATGGCACAGTCAGAAATTACCACCAAAACACGAGCTCAAACCGCGTGACTCCTCCACGAGTGTGTGTGTGTGATGAGTCAAGTTTCATATCACTTTTCACTGTTACGATTATCGCTTCTGTTACGCATCTTTTCGTACACTTTCGGTCCCTGAGCTCTTCTCAGTCACTCAGAAACATTCAGTGTTTTAATTACATGTGTGTGAGTACGTGTATGCTATGTGTATATATGTATGTGTGATTTATATGTATGTGTGTGTGTGTGTGTATGTGTGTGTGTATGTGTGTGTGTGTGTGTGAGTGTGTGTGTGTGTGTTTGTGTGCTGTATGTGTGTATCCGTGTCTGTGTCTGTCCGTCTGTCTCATTTCACCAACTTCTGTAGCTCATCCTAATGGCACTAAAGTTAACTCACGACACAGCTTAACTCTCTGATTATCACTAATTCTATGTCATCACTGAAGGTTCTTGACTCACATAATGTCTAACAATATGCTCATGGGAGAAGCCAGATACAGATACCCTAATATTACAGAAATGGAATTACTGTATGATTTTAATGGATTCCATCATACACTGAATTACTCCTTCATGATTAAGTTGATAAGTTAGCCAAAAACAGTATACCCAGAAGGAAAATGTCAAATGACATTTGGTGTCTGTGTTTAGCATTAGGAATTATAGAAGTAAACAGTGAAACTGAATGCCAAAGGAATGTAGCTTAAAACCTGAGTAGATCTCTTACTGTACGATGGACGCAGATAAGTACATTTATGGAGCAACTTACAATGTGAACAGACTGACTGTTGTTGTAGTAGCTAGTCTTAGGCTTGGTTACAAGTACCGCAGTTCCGCAGACACACAGACGATGTTTAAATTAAATACAAAGTATGTGGCCAGCCTTATGGTCACTATATTGAATACTTACTTGCAACAAGTACGTCAGTTGTTGATATCAGCCGGGACGTACTCCTGTTAACTCTTATGGGGCCTAGTTCCTAGGCCTTTTGTGTATGTATATATTCTTGCGCTACCGTCCACATGATGGATGCGGGTTGTACAATAAACTATTCGCTTCAGCGGCAAAATCAAACCAAAATATAATGTGATATGACCCACTGCAGTGTGGACATCACCAAAAATCACGGAGAATTACTAGTAAAAATGCGTGGATAATTACTTTCCTAAGAAGTGGCAGAATTGCTACCTAGGTGCTCTTTCCGGTAAGTTTCCCCACGCCCTGAAAGGATGAGAAAATACGCCTTCCAAATGCAGGGTCTCTCGTCAAGGGCGAGGAAAAGGGGGAACGTGTTTATTCTGAGATAGTGCAAAGGTGTAGGTGTTGGTTTGTGTGTGTGTGTGTGTGTGTGTGTGTGTGTGTGTGTGTGTGTGTGTGTGTGTGTGTGTGTGTGTGTGTGTGTGTGTGTATGTGTGTGTGTGTGTGTGTGTGTGTGTGTGTGTGTGTGTGTGTGTGTGTGTGTGTGTGTGTGCGCGTGCTTACCTGTTTGTATTCTAATATACACAAAAACACGGACGCAAACACACACACACGCACTCTCTCTCTCTCTCTCTCTCTCTCTCTCTCTCTCTCTCTCTCTCTCTCTCTCTCTCTCTCTCTCTCTCTCTCTTTTTTTTTTTTTTTTTTTTTAGACCAGGGCTATTTCTCGCTGGAAACTCCACAAATTCTTTTCCCGAGCAGAGAATATACCCTCCCTCTCTCACTCAGTGTTTCCAAGAACCCATTCACTACGTTTTCCTCATTTTTTTTTCAACTTCACGTCAGTTTCTTTGAGGAAACACCAGGCATCAACATACCTTTTCAGCACTCTGCAAACACTACCCAAAGCCTGGGTCTTGCTTTGCCCCCTCTTCCCGCCTCTACAAAAGTATACAAAGTCATTTTAACAAAAACCATTGAGCCTAAAAGAGGCTGTTTATGGAAGAGTGTAAAACGAAGCCAAGATTTATAAGTGCAAAAATTTATTAAATGTATTTTCGGGACCTAGTTTTAAGTATATACAATACATTATTATATTAATTAGTGGGTAATTAATTTAATGTATTTACTACACACACATACAGACAGACAGCCACACGCACACAAGACTTTCACTAACTCTACAACACTGCAATTTCATTCGCACACTGCTGATATATCCGAATTTGCTAAATGGCTTGATAAAGCTCCTGGAGAGCGAAACGTTGCCACAATAAATGTCACATTAGTTGCACTTGTGTCCTTTTACTTTACAAAAAAAATAAAAAAGCGTGCTTTATTTCCTTCTGGTCTGTAAAATATTAGTGAAACTGGCCACTTCTTTCTGACATTCTTAGAGGACACAAGACGTGTATTCGACTTACTGATAGTAACAACCTTCTGTTTTGTCACGTTAGGGTCCATAGCTATTTCATTAGCATATCTTCTGTCAAAATTATATCTGTAATAAAGTTGGTAGAATTACCGACAATATGTAAAGTAAAAGGACACAAGTGCAACTAATGTGACATTTTATTGTGGCAACGTTTCGCTCTCCAGGAGCTTTATCAAGCCATTACTGGTAATGGCTTGATAAAGCTCCTGGAGAGCGAAACGTTGCCACAATAAATGTCACATTAGTTGCACTTGTGTCCTTTTACTTTACAAAATTATATGTCCATTTTCTTAAGAACATAAGAATGTAGGAACACTGCAGAAGGCCTACTGGCACATGCGAGGAAGGTCCTTATCAAAACGACCTCTACCTTAAGCTACCCAAGAAATAACTCCCGTACCCAATGACACCAATCAAACCCAGCCCCTCCCACTCATATATTTGTCCAGTCTCTTCTTAAAGCTATCCAAGGTCCTAGCCTCTATCACCCCACTGGGAAGACTGTTCCACGCATCTACAACTCTGAAGATTGAGACACTTATGCAGCATATGGGGATCTTTATTCAGGAAACGTTTCGCCACACAGTGGCTTCATCAGTCCAATACAAAGAGGAAGTAGATGAATGGTTCAGAGAACCGACATGTTGATAAATTAGACACATGTGCAACTCTTGGGTATCTTTATTGAGGAAACGTTTCGCCACACAGTGGCTTCATCAGTCCATACAAAGGAGAATCTTGAAGAACAGGAGGAGAATGAGGTAATCAGTCCCTCAACCTTGAGTCGATGTGGTCAGTCCATCAATCTTGAATAGATTGATGGACTGACCCATCGACTCAGGTGAGGACTGATTACCTCATTCTCCTCCTGTTCTTCAGGATTCTCCTTTGTATGGACTGATGAAGCCACTGTGTGGCGAAACGTTTCCTCAATAAAGATACCCAAGAGTTGCACATGTGTCTAATTTATCAACAAAGAGGAAGGCGTAAGGAGAGGAGGAGTATGAGGTAATCAGTCCCTCGGCCTGGAGTCGATGTGTTCAGTCCATCAATCTTGTAGAATGTACAGCATAGGACCGTAGACGTGGCTTATATACTGTAGTGAGGTGAGGTGAGGTGAAGCAGGCGGAGGCGGGGTCATAGTGGTACCATCCACTAGTCGAAGTAGGTCTTCGTCCAAAGGTTGAACAAGTGTTGAAGAATTCTTTGTTACAAGATCCCATGATGCTGCAGTGTCTGACAGTTGTGATGAATGGTTTGAAAAACCGACAAGTTGAAGATTGAGACACTTATGCAGCATATGGGAATCTTTATTCAGGAAACGTTTCGCCACACAGTGGCTTCATCAGTCCAATACAAAGAGGAAGGCGTAAGGAGAGGAGGAGTATGAGGTATGGGATCTTGTTACAAAGAATTCTTCAACACTTGTTCAACCTTTGGACGAAGACCTACTTCGACTAGTGGATGGTACCACTATGACCCCGCCTCCGCCTGCTTCACCTCACCTCACTACAGTATATAAGCCACGTCTATGGCCCTATGCTGTACATTCTACAAGATTGATGGACTGAACACATCGACTCCAGGCCGAGGGACTGATTACCTCATACTCCTCTCCTTACGCCTTCCTCTTTGTATTGGACTGATGAAGCCACTGTGTGGCGAAACGTTTCCTGAATAAAGATTCCCATATGCTGCATAAGTGTCTCAATCTTCAACTTGTTGGTTTTTCAAACCATTCATCACATATTTTCGTCTTGATGGTCCAGGACGGGCCGAAACATGGCGAGTGATCATAGTCCAGAACGGACCGAAACGTCTTGATGATAGACCTGGACAGACCTCAACATTGTTTGTTAAATTGTCCACAGTATGTGAATGGCTTATGTCTCACTTATTTACACAGCTAAAACCATCTGCATCTAGCCTCATATACCCAAAATAATCATAATTTTGCATCAGAATAGGCCTATAGCAACCCACATTTCTTTAAAAAAAATAGGCCTATGTAATCTGCATTTTACTTAATATGCCCTAAAACAATCCACATATCGCTTAATAATATGCCTAAAGCACTTCACATTTTATCTCATAATAGGCCGTAAATATTGGAATTTCCATCATCTCATTTTTCTCCAAAGCCTAAAATTTGGATAGATCTTTCGGGGATAAACTGCAGAGGATCGAGGGGAAAAATATGCATTCCCAAAAGTGCTTTGATGCTGCGGACGATCGCTGGAAACGTGTCATGGGGGCTTGTCACTGGGACGGGTGCTAGGGACGTGTCATGGGGACGTGTCATGGGGAAGGGTGCTAGGGCGGGCCCAGGCTGTTGTTGTCACTTGGAGTTGCATTGACTCAGCCCTATAAAAAAAATCCCTACAGATAGTCCATGGTCGGGGTCCAGTCCATGGTCGGGGTCCTTCACTCCATGTTAGGCAACTGCCAGTCTCCTTCCTTAAGTGAATGTGACCTGACCTGACTAGGTTGGGGCATTGGCTTGGACCGGTGGGTGACTCGGACCTACCTCGCATAGGCCAGTAGGCCTGTTGCAGTGTTCCTTCTTTCTTATATTCTTAAGTTCTTATCCCTAACACCTCCCGTTGCCAACTGTCTATTTCTACCTCACCTGACGTAGCGAGGCTAGCCGAAGCGTATGGGCAAGTTTTCCCTCACTTAAGTAAACAGTGATACAAGTCGATAATTAGTTCAATGACACTTTCCCCAGTTACTGGGTCACCACATGGAGAAGACCCGGGCCAGGACGCGTCCTGGGAAGCTTTATCTCACTCAGAGTGGGGCTACTCACCCACATCTGGCTGCCTTCAAGAGAGAGCTGGACAGATACCTAAAGTCAGTGCCGGATCAGCCGGGCTGTGGCTCGTACGTTGGACTGCGTGCGGCCAGCAGTAACAGCCTAGTTGATCAGGCCCTGATCCATCGGGAGGCCTGGTCATGGACCGGGCCGCGGGGGCGTTGATCCCCGGAATAACCTCCAGGTAACATCAGGGCTTGATCTCTCCCACAGTGAGCGTTATCAATTCCAGTGTGGGTTAAACATCGTGAAATGCAGGATTCTCCATATTTAAAAATACCTTTCAAAATATCAATGCCCCTCTTCATCTAAAAGTAAATAAACGCTTAGGAGTTTATCTCCTGTTGTAGGGTTGGATTCCAGGGAAGAGAATCAAAGTATACAAACGAAAATAATTAGCTCCGCTTAACTGTCTTCGGTTATCCAGATAATAAGAATCCTCCTCCTGGATAAACACACGTGCATCACCTGGGTGTTGCACATGTATCTGATTCATCAACTAGTAGGTATTGCATGCCATATCTGTAATGATGTCAGACTTCGGCCCAGTGTGGTTTTAAAAAAGTCATGTGAGTAAATACTCAGATGTATTTATTGGGAAACGTTTCGGTCCTGAGACCCTTAAAAGCCGTCAAGGTGATAAACGTGTTCTACCAGACATATCCTAATAATTGCTTAAGTGTCATTTTTTTAACCATTTGTCTATATACATTACCAAGGTTTATTCCAGCCCAATACGCTTAGCAATGCTACGTCATATTCTAGTATCTCTCTTTCTCTCTCTTTCTCTCTCTCTCACACACACACAAGTAAACTTATGTGGCCTCTCCCGTCAGCAGTTCAAATATAATAGCTTTTTTGTTCGAAAAACTTTTGGGGAGGGAGGAGTCTAAGTTATTGAAGCACAGAGTTGACACGGAAGCTGGGCAAGGGAGTGAGGGAGGGTAAGAGAGGAGACCAAGTTATATGGGACCACGGAGATGGCCCGGCGGTTGGGAGAGGGAGGGTGGCAAGCCCAGTTATTGGACCTTGGAGTTAGCACCGAGGTTGGGATGGGAATGTCAATATCGAGAAAGGCCGAGAGGTCATCCAGGGTAACACGTCTTGGAGGACAGCAACGGTCTGCTGTCTTCAAGGATTTATAAAGGCTGCTTCTCTACGGGCAGTCGTTTCAAAGGTTCGTAAATGCCATTTTTTAATAGACAAATAACACGCACATAGGAGTGAGAAGCTTATGATGACGTTTCGGACCGACTTGGAACATTAACTAGTCACACTAACACACGAAGGTGAAGGCGCATTCGAGTATTTTTACTCAATAAGTAATTTTCAAGAGTGCGTAAAGGCTCCTTGTCTTCGAGTAGTCTTCTGCAAAACTTCGTAAAGGCTGCTCGTTATCGCGGAGTCAGTTTCCTAAGTTTATGAAGGCTATTCATCTTTGAGTACAAACTACTCTTGTTTAAAAAGATTTTCTGTTTAATGGCTTACTGTAAATTATTCTTGTTTGTCTGACTGATGAACTAGTCAGGTTGGATCTGGTATTCTCTTCTACATCGAGTCAGACCTAGAGAAAATAAAATGCGGAATTTGCCTAGAAACAAGTGTGTGTAGTTTCTACTGCACTTTGGAAGTTCTAAAAGAGAACTGAACACACACACACACACACACACACACATATACACACACACACGACGTCCAAGCTTATAACTGATACGAGAATATAACAAACCGGATATTTAATGAATATTACTTAGCCATTTTTAAACTTTACAAAGAGAAAGAGAGAGAGAGAGAGAGAGAGAGAGAGAGAGAGAGAGAGAGAGAGAGAGAGAGAGGCGAGACAAAGAGATTTGGTGATTTGCGTGACCGGAGCGGAATTATTGCTTCTAATTACTTAGAGACAAGGGAAGGTTATCATTCATAGTGGGGAACCGTATGTGTGTGTGTGTGTGTGTGTGTGTGTGTGTGTGTGTGTGTGTGTGTATCTGGAGTTTATTTGGAGAGAGTTCCGGGGGTCAACGCCCCCGCGGCCCGGTCTGTGACCAGGCCTCCTTAGGTCAGTGTCCCAGGATGCGACCCACACCAGTCGACTAACACCCAGGTACCCATTTTACTGATGGGGAACATAGACAACAGGTGGAAAGAAACACGTCCAATGTTTCTACTCTGGCTGGGAATCGAACCCAGGCCCTCACCGTGTGAAGCGAGAGCGTTAACCACCAGGCCACCAGAGCCACTGCATGTGTGTGTGCGTGTGTGTGTGTGTGTGTGTGTGTGTGTGTGTGTGTGTGTGTGTGTGTGCGTGTGTATGTGTGTGTGTGTGTGTGTGTGTGTGTGTGGGTGGGTGCGTGTGTGTGTATGTGTGTATATGTGCGTGTGTGCGTGTGTGTGTGTGTGTGTGTGTGTGCGTGTGTGTGTGTGTGAGTATCTCTGTCACTTCTCTATATGGCCGTCATATCCCGCCTTTGTTATACATGTCACTCATATCACTGTCACAGAATGCAGCAGTCAAACTGTCAATATCTGGGCTTGATGGAGACAGCACCGTCCGCCAGGACATTTTGCCTAGACAACTTATCTTACTTTTTGATGTGGTCGCTCTGTCAAGCCAAACCAACATGGATTTTTTTTCGTTAGTTCTGGAAATTTTAAACAAATGATAGTAGATGATTAAAGAACGTTTCATTTATGATAAAGACCCACCTAGTGGGCGAAACGTCAGAGGAAGTGAAGACTTTTTTTTGTATGTGTCTTTCTGCTACTTAGATCTGGTAACTCAAAATTGTTGTTTGATGGTTCCGTTGCTGAGATTATTCCATTGATACTACCGCTACTACCATTATCACAACTGCTACCACTATTACCACTGCTACAACTATCACCACTAACGCTACCACCACTACCACTACTACTACTACCACCACCACCACTGCCAAGACCACAATCACAACCCTCACCACCCACCACCACAACCACCACCCACCACCACCACCTGTTATTGCAGGGGTCCTGGAAGCACTGCTCTAAATATATGGACCAACTTCATGATTCCAGGCAAGTTGGTGACAGCCGGAGGCGAACTCCAGGAATTATCGTCTTTCCACCAATTCTGGGAGTTAATTCTCGCGTGAATCCTGATCAAACTCAGGGCTGGCCCGCCCCACCTACCACCTGTCAGCCAACCCCGCCCACCCTACTCACCCGGCCAGCACCGCCCACTCCACCCATCCCACTGACATCATCCCTCCACACCCACCCAACAGACTTTGTTAGTGTTTTCTAGCATATGTAAAAAAAAATAATATTGACTTCTCTGGCCACGAATAGCGAACGAAGAATCGAGCTAAACCACTTCTTTCACGGGATGGCCCACACGGGTTTAGCTCTCCTTAAGTACAAGTTAAATTTTGTCATAGGGTTCCTTCCTTGTTCTGGTAGATAAGCACATTATTATTATTATTATTATTATTATTATTATTATTATTATTATTATTATTATTATTATTATTATTATTATTATTATTATTATTATTATTATTATTATTATTATGGTGAAATTCTAAACCAGTGTGTATCATCTTTCTGCTAAAAGTGTAGTGGAGACTAGAGCAAATCGTTAGCTATAAATTCTACCTATAACTATGAGGTGGTTTGGACATTTAGAGAGGGTGGAGCAGAATAAGATGACTAGTAGGTCGTATCATCCTGGGGTGGAGGTTACCTGGAGGTTATTCCGGGGATCAACCCCCCCGCGGCCCGGTCCATGACCAGGCCTCCCGATGGATCAGGGCCTGATCAACTAGGCTGTTACTGCTGGTCGCACGCAGTCCAACGTACGAGCCACAGCCCGGCTGATCCGGCACTGACTTTAGGTATCTGTCCAGCTCTCTCTTGAAGGCAGCCAGGGGCTTATTGGCGATTCCCCTTATGCTTGATGGGAGGCTGTTGAACAGTCTTGGGCCCCTGACACTTATCTTGTTTTCCCTTAGTGTACCAATGGCGCCCCTACTTTTTATTAGGGGCATTTTGCATCGCCTGCCCAGTCTTTTACTTTCGTAGGGAGTGATTTCTGTGTGCAGATTTGGGACCATTCCTTCCAGGATTTTCCAAGTGTAGATTATGATATATCTCTCCCTCCTGCGTTCCAACGAGTACAAGTCAAGTGCTTCCAAGCGTTCCCAGTAGTTAAGGTGCTTGACAGAACTTATACGTGCAGTAAAGGATCTCTGTATACTCTCTAGATCTGCGATTTCACCTGCTTTGAATGGAGATATTAATGTACAGCAGTATTCCAGCCTAGAGAGAACAAGTGATTTGAAAAGGATCATCATTGGCTTGGCATCTCTCGTTTTGAAAGTTCTCATTATCCATCCTATCATTTTCTTTGCACGTGCGATCATGGCAATGTTGTGATCCTTGAAAGTGAGATCCTCAGACATTACTACTCCCAGGTCCCTTACATTATTTTTCCACTCTATTGTATGGCCAGAGTCTGTAGTATACTCTGTTCTAGTTATTATCTCCTCCAGTTTTCCATAACGGAGTAGTTGGAATTTGTCCTCATTGAACATCATATTGTTTACCGTTGCCCACTGGAAAACTTTGTTTATATCTTCTTGGAGGCTAACCGCGGAGGGTTAGGTGGTCATCCTAGGAATGGTTACAGGGAGGGATGGTAAAGGAGGTTTTGAGTGCTATGTGCTTGGACATCCAACAAACTTGTGTGAGCATGATAGAAAGGAATGATCGGACGTAAACGGTTTCTGTGATTTGACGTGGTGTTGGAGTGAAGGGATTCAGAGAAACCGGTTTACCGGACTTGAGTCCTGGAGGTGGGAATTACAATGCCTGCACTCTGAATTAGAGGAAGTGAATATCACAGTTTGCAGGGCCATCTGAACTGTGACGTTGGCACCCTTCTGCCAAGAGAGTGATGGAGTGAGTGATGATGAAAGTGTTTTCTTCTTTATCGAGTCACCCAGCCTTTAAGGGAGACAGCCGGAGAGTTTTACACACACACACACACACACACACACACACACACACACACACACACACACACACACACACACACACACACACACACACACACATGACGTACGTGTGCGTCAAAGCCACAATTCTCACGTAGGGAGGAGCTGCCTGCGGCCAAATTCTTGTAAAGGACGGAACTGAAAGAGTTATATGAACGAACCCTAATGTTTTCCTCTGATATAGTTCTCTCTCTCGCTCTCTCTCTCTCTCTCTCTCTCCCTCTCTCTCTCTCTCTCTCTCTCTCTCTCTCTCTCTCTCTCTCTCTCTCTCTCTCTCTCTTGCTGTCTCTCACAAGATTTTACAAGGTTAGGTTAAGATTTCTAGCTTTATTTACAAGTTAAGAGCTGTTGCCTACATCAGCCCATCTGGACGCTTTTTTATTGTTACGAGACATACCAGTATGGAACAGGTCTCTCTCCTTTTTTTTTTTACACAGGGTTTGACAAGGTTAAGGATCCCTAGCTTTATTGACAAGCTATTTACAGGTTAAGGATTCCTAACTTTATTGGCAAGCTAAGAGCTGTTACCTACATCAGCTCATTTGAAAGCATTTTTATTGTTATGAGACATACAAGTAGGGAACAGGATGAAGTTGGAGCCATCTGTGGGCCAGCATTTTCATTTGATCAACTGACTTTATCTCGTTGACATCATTATGCT
>NC_091330.1:11113547-11228547 GCF_038502225.1 Cherax quadricarinatus
ACCCATCCTGTGTGACGGGATATAACATTGAAACCCATCCTGTGTGACGGGATATAACAGAGAAACCCATCCTGTGTGACGGATTAAAACAAGGAAACCCATCCTGTGTAACGGGTTAAAACAAGGAAACCCATCTTGTGTGACGGGTTAAAATAAGGAAACCCATCCTGTGTGACGGGTTAAAACAAGGAAACCCATCTTGTGTGACGGGTTAAAACAAGGAAACCCATCCTGTGTGACGGGCTAAAACAAAGAAACCCATCCAGTGTGACGGGTTAAAACAGGGAAACCCAGCCTGTGTGACGGGTTAAAACAAGGAAACCCATCCTGTGTGACGGGTTAAAGCAAGGAAACCCATCCTGTGTGACGGGTTAAAGCAAGGAAACCCATCCTGTGTGACGGGTTAAAGCAAGGAAACCCATCCTGTGTGACGGGTTAAAACAAGGAAACCCATCCTGTGTGACGGGTTAAAGCAAGGAAACCCATCCTGTGTGACGGGTTAAAGCAAGGAAACCCATCCTGAGTGACGGGTTAAAGCAAGGAAACCCATCCTGTGTGACGGGTTAAAGCAAGGAAACCCATCCTGTGTGACGGGTTAAAGCAAGGAAACCCATCCTGTGTGAAGGGTTAAAGCAAGGAAACCCATCCTGTGTGACGGGTTAAAACAAGGAAACCCATCCTGTGTGACGGGTTAAAACAAGGAAACCCATCCTGTGTGACGGGTTAAAACAAGGAAACCCATCCTGTGTGACGGGTTAAAGCAAGGAAACCCATCCTGTGTGACGGGTTAAAGCAAGAAAACCCATCCTGTGTGACGGGTTAAAGCAAGGAAACTCATCGTGTGTGACGGGTTAAAGCAAGGAAACCCATCCTGTGTGACGGGTTAAAGCAAGGAAACCCATCCTGTGTGACGGGTTAAAGCAAGGAAACCCATCCTGTGTGACGGGTTAAAGCAAGGAAACCCATCCTGTGTGACGGGTTAAAGCAAGGAAACCCATCCTGTGTGACGGGTTAAAGCAAGGAAACCCATCCTGTGTGACGGGTTAAAGCAAGGAAACCATCCTGTGTGACGGGTTAAAGCAAGGAAACCCATCCTGTGTGACGGGTTAAAGCAAGGAAACCCATCCTGTGTGACGGGTTAAAGCAAGGAAACCCATCCTGTGTGACGGGTTAAAGCAAGGAAACCCATCCTGTGTGACGGGTTAAAGCAAGGAAACCCATCCTGTGTGACGGGTTAAAGCAAGGAAACTCATTTTTCCTGATGGAACATGACAAAAATCATTTAAAAACACTACTTGCCTCTTTTCCTGATAATAATTCTATCTTCCATTTCATTCATTATTATCATTGTTCTTATTATTATTATTATTGGAAGTAGCAGTAGTAACAGTAGAATAATAGTAGTAACAGTAGAATAACGGTAGTAACAGTAGAATAATAGTAGTAACAGTAGAATGATAGTAGTAACAGTAGAATAATGGTAGTAACAGTAGAATAATAGTAGTAACAGTAGAACGATAGTAGTAACAGTAGAATAATAGTAGTAGCAGTAGAATAATAGTAGTAACAGTAGAATAATAGTAGTAACAGTAGAATAATAGTAGTAACAGTAGAATGATAGTAATAACAGTAGAATGATAGTAGTATCAGTAGAATAATAGCAGTAACAGTAGAATAATAGTAGTAACAGTAGAATGATAGTAGTAACAGTAGAATAATAGTAGTAACAGTAGAATAATAGTAGTAACAGTAGAATAATAGTAGTAACAGTAGAATAATATTAGTAACAGTAGAATAATAGTAGTAACAGTAGAATGATAGTAGTAACAGTAGAATGATAGTAGTAACAGTAGAATGATAGCAGTAACAGTAGAATAATAGTAGTAACAGTAGAATGATAGTAGTAACAGTAGAATGATAGCAGTAACAGTAGAATAATAGTAGTAACAGTAGAATGATAGTAGTAACAGTAGAATGATAGTAGTAACAGTAGAATAATAGTAGTAACAGTAGAATAATAGTAGTAACAGTAGAATAATAGTAGTAACAGCAGAATAACAGTAGTAACAGTAGAATGATAGTAGTAACAGTTGAATAATAGTAGTAACAGTAGAATAACAGTAGTAACAGTAGAATGATAGTAGTAACAGTAGAATGATAGTAGTAACAGTAGAATAATAGTAGTAACAGTAGAATAATAGTAGTAACAGTAGAATAATAGTAGTAACAGCAGAATAACAGTAGTAACAGTAGAATGATAGTAGTAACAGTTGAATAATAGTAGTAACAGTAGAATAATAGTAGTAACAGTAGAATAATAGTAGTAACAGTAGAATAATAGTAGTAACAGTAGAATGATAGTAGTAACAGTAGAATGATAGTAGTAACAGTAGAATAATAGTAGTAACAGTAGAATAATAGTAGTAACAGTAGAATAATAGTAGTAACAGTAGAATAACAGTAGTAACAGTAGAATGATAGTAGTAACAGTAGAATAACAGTAGTAACAGTAGAATAATAGTAGTAACAGTAGAATAATAGTAGTAACAGTAGAATAATAGTAGTAACAGTAGAATAATAGTAGTAACAGTAGAATAACAGTAGTAACAGTAGAATAATAGTAGTAACAGTAGAATAATAGTAGTAACAGTAGAATAACAGTAGTAACAGTAGAATAATAGTAGTAACAGTAGAATAACAGTAGTAACAGTAGAATAATAGTAGTAACAGTAGAATAACAGTAGTAACAGTAGAATAATAGTAGTAACAGTAACAGTAAAAGTAGTAATATTATTGTTTTTATTATTTTTATTATTATCATTATCATTAGTAATAGTAATAGTAGTAGCACTAGTAATAGTAGTAAGATAAAGCTCTAAATCCGTAAGGTTGATAGAGCGCCTGTCCCCATTACACAATTTTTTTTTTAATTTTATGTTGTGTTTGGACTGAGGAACACTCACCTCCAGCAGTCACCACCACCATAATAAAACGTCAGAAATAATTATTTTCTCGCTGATGACTCAGCGTGTGCGTTCACACACACACACACACACACACACACACACACATACACACACACACACACACACACACACCGTCCACCATGCACGCCACAACGATTGAATGTTTATTAAACCGCAAAATTTGGTTTGTGTTTCGTGGGCGGTGGAGGGAGACTCACTCAATTGTATTGGTGTCACAGGTAATGTTGTTAGTGTGTCGATGATTGTATTATCTACTCTTATCGCAACTACCTTCCGTATGTGATTCTGTCAGAATATAAATCAATATATATATATATATATATATATATATATATATATATATATACATATATAAAGATATATATATATATATATATATATATATATATTATATATATATATATATATATATATATATATATATATATATATATATATATATATATATATATATATATATATATATATATATATATATGAAGTTTTTACAAAGTAGAAGTGATGCAAAGAGAGAAGAGTATATGGAGAAAAAGAGAGAGGTTAAGAGAGTGGTGAAGCAATGTAAAAAGAGAGCAAATGAGAGAGTGGGTGAGATGTTATCAACAAATTTTGTTGAAAATAAGAAAAAGTTTTGGAGTGAGATTAACAAGTTAAGAAAGCCTAGAGAACAAATGGATTTGTCAGTTAAAAATAGGAGAGGAGAGTTATTAAATGGAGAGTTAGAGGTATTGGGAAGATGGAGGGAATATTTTGAGGAATTGTTAAATGTTGATGAAGGTAGGGAAGCTGTGATTTCGTGTATAGGACAAGGAGGAATAACATCTTGTAGGAGTGAGGAAGAGCCAGTTGTGAGTGTGGGGGAAGTTCGTGAGGCAGTAGGTAAAATGAAAGGGGGTAAGGCAGCCGGGATTGATGGGATAAAGATAGAAATGTTAAAAGCAGGTGGGGATGTAGTTTTGGAGTGGTTGGTGCAATTATTTAATAAATGTATGGAAGAGGGTAAGGTACCTAGGGATTGGCAGAGAGCATGCATAGTTCCTTTGTATAAAGGCAAAGGGGATAAAAGAGAGTGCAAAAATTATAGGGGGATAAGTCTGCTGAGTATACCTGGTAAAGTGCATGGTAGAGTTATTATTGAAAGAATTAAGAGTAAGACGGAGAATTGGATAGCTGATGAACAAGGAGGCTTTAGGAAAGGTAGGGGGTGTGTGGACCAGGTGTTTACAGTGAAACATATAAGTGAACAGTACTTAGATAAGGCTAAAGAGGTCTTTGTGGCATTTATGGATTTGGAAAAGGCGTATGACAGGGTGGATAGGGGGGCAATGTGACAGATGTTGCAAGTGTATGGTGTAGGAGGTAGGTTACTGAAACCAGTGAAGAGTTTTTACGAGGATAGTGAGGCTCAAGTTAGAGTATGTAGGAAAGAGGGAAATTATTTCCCAGTAAAAGTAGGCCTTAGACAAGGATGTGTGATGTCACCGTGGTTGTTTAATATATTTATAGATAGGGTTGTAAGAGAAGTAAATGCGAGGGTCTTGGCAAGAGGCGTGGAGTTAAAAGATAAAGAATCACACACAAAGTGGGAGTTGTCACAGCTGCTCTTTGCTGATGACACTGTGCTCTTGGGAGATTCTGAAGAGAAGTTGCAGAGATTGGTGGATGAATTTGGTAGGGTGTGCAAAAGAAGAAAATTAAAGGTGAATACAGGAAAGAGTAAGGTTATGAGGATAACAAAAAGATTAGGTGATGAAAGATTGAGATGTCATGTCTGAGGGCAATGTGTGGTGTGAATATAATGCAGAGAATTCGTAGTTTGGAAGTTAGGAGGAGGTGCGGGATTACCAAAACTGTTGTCCAGAGGGCTGAGGAAGGGTTGTTGAGGTGGTTCGGACATGTAGAGAGAATTGAGCGAAACAGAATGACTTCAAGAGTGTATCAGTCTGTAGTGGAAGGAAGGCGGGATAGGGGTCGGCCTAGGAAAGGTTGGAGAGAGGGGGTAAAGGAGGTTTTGTGTGCGAGGGGCTTGGACTTCCAGCAGGCATGCGTGAGCGTGTTTGATAGGAGTGAATGGAGACAAATGGTTTTTAATACTTGACGTGCTGTTGGAGTGTGAGCAAAGTAACGTTTATGAAGGGGTTCAGGGAAACCGGCAGGCCGGACTTGAGTCCTGGAGATGGGAAGTACAGTGCCTGCACTCTGAAGGAGGGGTGTTAATGTTGCAGTTTAAAAACTGTAGTGTAAAGCACCCTTCTGGCAAGACAGTGATGGAGTGAATGATGGTGAAAGTTTTTCTTTTTCGGGCCACCCTGCCTTGGTGGGAATCGGCCAGTGTGATAATAATAAAATAATAATATGTATATATATTTATGTATATATGTATATATATATGTATATATATATATATATATATATATATATATATATATACATATATATATACATATATATATATATATATATATATATATATATATATATATATATATATATATATATATATATATATATATATATATATATATATATATATATATATATATATGTCGTGCCAAATATGTAAAACTGGTCAGTTAGCAAGAACTCATTCAAAATTAAGTCCTTTCTAAAATTTTCTCTTATACGTTTAAAGATATATATTTTTCATTAATGTTAATGTAAATTTTTTTAATTTTGCACCAAAAGAATCTTAGAAAACTTACCTAACCTTATTATAAGAAGAGCAATTTATTTTAGCCTAACACAACTAAATATATTTTAGATACGTTTACAATAATTTAATACTAAACAAACACAATGAAATATATTGTTTTCGTTAAGTTCAGAATGATTTTGGCGAAATTATGGCATACACAAATTTTCACTTGTCCTATATGGCAAGATAAGCGTTGCTATTTAAGCCAAGATCGCAAGTTCTGCCTATTCGGCACAACATATATATATATATATATATATATATATATATATATATATATATATATATATATATATATATATATATATATATATATATATATATGTACACTGATCTCTGGCTGAAGGAGACTCGAACCTACGAACCTTGGAACAAGGTACACAGTGCTAAGGTTCGTAGGTTCGAGTCTCCTTCAGCCAGAGATCAGTGTTTGTGTATATTTCGCCTGCTCTTGCGAATTCCTTGCATATATATATATATATATATATATATATATATATATATATATATATATATATATATATATATATATATATATATATATATATATATATATATATATATATATATATATATACATGTATATATATTCCCTTCATATCTGCTTCTCTCTATGTACCTCCTTTTCACTTTAGCTCCTCGTTATGTTCCTTCTTCTCTTCACCTCAGTTCCTCGCTGTGCACCTCCCTCTCTTCACCTTCGCTCCGGAGCTCCAAAAAAATCAAAGGTAGCGTCCTCCCTTGCCTCGTCCCACAGGAAAAACAAACGAGAAAAGAATGAAAACACAAGCCACGGAGCCTGCAGGCAGCGCAGCCGTCGCAAGGAAACGTGACAGTTCCTTTACCTGAGCGAGCGTTCCCTCCTCTGTTCGTGCCTGAGGAGAGGGTCCTGTGCTCTCTCCGGCGTGGTTATGATATCCTCAACACACTGGCGTTCTTAGGGTGAGTCCTGGGGGTTCCTACCGAAGTGCAGGAGCTGCTTTCATGTCCACACTGGTGGATGAGAGGCAAGAGCATGTGACAATGCCTCTCTGTTAGAGGAGAAAGGGAAGGGTTTGAAGTCGACTGGCTTGTAGGCTCCATGCATGCAGAAGCTGGAAGACATTTCGGTAGCATCCTGGACCACCAACAACTTCAGGACGGACTAAAACGTCATCTAATTTCAGCTCTAATTTGTGGGGTTGTTGTGACTTGTTCCGGCCAAGGTATTGTGAATTATGTTCCTCCAGGTTTAGTTAAATTCATTTTTAAGATGGATGAACGGGTATTGAACAGTTTTGATGATTTGTTTTAACACTGAGATGAAGAGCAGACACAACTGCAGGCCAATGGCTTTCTTTTACTGTGTCAACATTTCACTCTATGTAGAATTTTATCAAATAAATCAAACCATAGAGAGGAACCATGACACGTTCAAAACTTGTTCTGCGCCTGTGTTTTGTCCTCCGTCGGCAGTACGACTTTAAACGTTGGAATTTTAATCCTTAGATGGTTGGATTAAAAAGGCTTTGCAAACTTACAACTCTTTTTTATATCATATGTCTTGCAGACAAAAGCACATAGGTGTATAAAACAAATCTTCACTTTCAGAGTAAGAAGCTGTGTAACAATTGGATATTTTTACTGGCGAGACATACTGTCTTCTCAGCAGCCTTCTTCAGTTGCAATACAGAGGTGGTTTCTATACTGGAGACAACATAAGCAGTGAGGGACTAATCACCTCACATCTACCTCTCCACTACTACTATTGTCTGCAGTATTTAAGGTATCTCCGAATTTCGACTGAAGAAGCCTGCAGAGCAGGCGAAACGCCTCGTTAATATAAATCCCCAACTGATACGTATGCGTCTTACTCATCTACTTCTCAGTATAACTTTTTATAAATATTCGTCCTGGCCCTCCCCCCAAAATATCATAACTTCTCTCGCAATAGTTATCGGTAATGAAGCGAAAGAGGCGAGAATCTGCGACTATTTTGCATGAGAATGACGGTAATCAGTGCAAAATATCTCTTGATATTTCATCTTTATTCTAAATTCCTTTTCAGGATCTGAGCGCCGTGGCTTTATTGAGTTTCAGTCAGAGGGAATGGATTGGAGGATTAACGGCACCGTTACAATAAGCCATTTAAATGATATATGGTGATTAATCTTTGCAATACGTCAGCATCAATATGCTAGCGAAGTCTCTCGTTAAAGTGCTGAGTGTGGAAGCTAATATCATTAATATTCTGAGAGAGACTTGTTATTCTCTGGGAAAACTTAACCAAGTGCCAGTTAGTCTTGGTAAAAGTATTGAGACATAAACGGACACATAAAACAAGGCAATAAAAACACGCAATGACACGCTTACACACATAAACGAACTCACGCGCACGCCTGACCAGGCGTTTTAAAAGGACATTTATCCAACATGACTTCCTTGGCTGGCATACTGAATATGCATCCGAGTAGAAGGTTGGTAGACAGTAGCCCTTCATGTCATGCAGGTGGTAGGCTGGTAGACAGCAGCTATCGTGGGAGGTACTACCTTCCTGTCATGAAGGTGGTAGGCTGGTAGACAGCAGCTATAATGGGAGGTACTACCTTCCTGTCATACAGGTGGTAGGCTGGTAGACAGCAGCTATCATGGGAGGTACTACCTTTCTGTCATGCAGGTGGTAGGCTGGTAGACAGCAGCTATCATGGGAGGTACTACCTTCCTGTCATGCAGGTGGTAGGCTGGTAGACAGCAGCTATAATGGGAGGTACTACCTTCCTGTCATGCAGGTGGTAGGCTGGTAGACAGCGGCTATAATGGGAGGTACTACCTTCCTGTCATACAGGTGGAAGGTCGGTAGACAGCACCCATCCTGGTAGGCCCTACTCTCCTGTCATCCGGGAGGTAAGCTGGTAGACAGCAACTATCACGGCGATACAACCGTCTTTCTACGAGAGTGTGAAACGTGACCCTTTTAAACATTTTGCCCTGTCGCAGATTTCCCGGCTTTTCCTCTACTTACGGACATGTAAGAGAACAATTAAATATTACAAACTTCTACCAACATTCATTATGCACTTGTTTTCCCTTTCCAACGTGCTTCGTAACAGTCCCTTTTCCTGCAGAACTTTAGGAGCCCCACTCTGAAATCAGGTCTCAGGGGCTATGATCTGTCTCCATTAACATATAACGGATAACCGCATTAACAAGCTTGGCCGGCCGAGCACCATAACAAACCCACTCTTAGCAGTTCGCCTTGTCGACTCAGGTGAGCAGATGCCACAGAAATCAGCAATTCTGACGACGGACGCTGAGTAAAGAGAATTCAAGGTAAGGCTCTGTGCTCACACTTCTGACATGTGACCCCCCAGAGGGGAGGTAGAGGGAGAAGAGAAAGATTTAGCGAGAGAGAGAGAGGAGAAAAACTTAGCGAGAGGTATAAGAGGGAGAGGAAGAATGAAGAGAGGTAGAGGGGAAGGAGCAAGAGTTAGGAAAAAGAAGAAAATGAGGAGAAAGGAGAAAGCAGTTAGTAAAAGAAGTTTTCCAATAATTTTAAATTAATTCGTACTAGGGGCAGACAATGCACGTATTGAGACCACACGGAATCAAATTGCAAACCCATAGTCAACTCGCTAGCGTCTGACAACGCACATTCGTCTCACAACAATAGGCACAATGAAAGTTAAGACACATGTGCAACATCTGGATATCTTTATTGTAGTAGACGTTTCGCCATCCAGTGGCTTTATCAATACAGATTCTAGGACATAATAGGAAGACAGTAGAACTATATACAAAAGATGAGGTAATCAGTCCCTCGGCCTTGGAGTTAGTGTTCACAGCATCGTGGTGGAGGAGAGTCTGGAGCAAAGGCAAGAAGACTGGCGCTTTTTATAGGCGTCAGTGAATGGGACGGGCAGCAGACGAGGGCAGTCACTGGTAGGCGGGATTCCCCAGTGGAAGTAGGTCCTTCCCAAAGAGATGGGTTAGTTGCAGCAGCCGTGAAGAAGGTCTTGTAGATGTCCTCTGAACCAAGATTCCATGATGTTGCAGTGTCTGACAAGTTGTGCAAGAAAGGTATAAAATACCGACAATATGAAAGTTAAGACACATGTGCAACATCTGGATATCTTTATTGTAGTAGACGTTTCGCCATCCAGTGGCTTTATCAATACAGATTCTAGGACATAATAGGAAGACAGTAGAACTATATACAAAAGATGAGGTAATCAGTCCCTCGGCCTTGGAGTTAGTGTTCACAGCATCGTGGTGGAGGAGAGTCTGGAGCAAAGGCAAGAAGACTGGCGCTTTTTATAGGCGTCAGTGAATGGGACGGGCAGCAGACGAGGGCAGTCACTGGTAGGCGGGATTCCCCAGTGGAAGTAGGTCCTTCCCAAAGAGATGGGTTAGTTGCAGCAGCCGTGAAGAAGGTCTTGTAGATGTCCTCTGAACCAAGATTCCATGATGTTGCAGTGTCTGACAAGTTGTGCAAGAAAGGTATAAAATACCGACAATATGAAAGTTAAGACACATGTGCAACATCTGGATATCTTTATTGTAGTAGACGTTTCGCCATCCAGTGGCTTTATCAATACAGATTCTAGGACATAATAGGAAGACAGTAGAACTATATACAAAAGATGAGGTAATCAGTCCCTCGGCCTTGGAGTTAGTGTTCACAGCATCGTGGTGGAGGAGAGTCTGGAGCAAAGGCAAGAAGACTGTCAGACACTGCAACATCATGGAATCTTGGTTCAGAGGACATCTACAAGACCTTCTTCACGGCTGCTGCAACTAACCCATCTCTTTGGGAAGGACCTACTTCCACTGGGGAATCCCGCCTACCAGTGACTGCCCTCGTCTGCTGCCCGTCCCATTCACTGACGCCTATAAAAAGCGCCAGTCTTCTTGCCTTTGCTCCAGACTCTCCTCCACCACGATGCTGTGAACACTAACTCCAAGGCCGAGGGACTGATTACCTCATCTTTTGTATATAGTTCTACTGTCTTCCTATTATGTCCTAGAATCTGTATTGATAAAGCCACTGGATGGCGAAACGTCTACTACAATAAAGATATCCAGATGTTGCACATGTGTCTTAACTTTCATATTGTCGGTATTTTATACCTTTCTTGCACAACTTGTCAGACACTGCAACATCATGGAATCTTGGTTCAGAGGACATCTACAAGACCTTCTTCACGGCTGCTGCAACTAACCCATCTCTTTGGGAAGGACCTACTTCCACTGGGGAATCCCGCCTACCAGTGACTGCCCTCGTCTGCTGCCCGTCCCATTCACTGACGCCTATAAAAAGCGCCAGTCTTCTTGCCTTTGCTCCAGACTCTCCTCCACCACGATGCTGTGAACACTAACTCCAAGGCCGAGGGACTGATTACCTCATCTTTTGTATATAGTTCTACTGTCTTCCTATTATGTCCTAGAATCTGTATTGATAAAGCCACTGGATGGCGAAACGTCTACTACAATAAAGATATCCAGATGTTGCACATGTGTCTTAACTTTCATATTGTCGGTATTTTATACCTTTCTTGCACAACTTGTCAGACACTGCAACATCATGGAATCTTGGTTCAGAGGACATCTACAAGACCTTCTTCACGGCTGCTGCAACTAACCCATCTCTTTGGGAAGGACCTACTTCCACTGGGGAATCCCGCCTACCAGTGACTGCCCTCGTCTGCTGCCCGTCCCATTCACTGACGCCTATAAAAAGCGCCAGTCTTCTTGCCTTTGCTCCAGACTCTCCTCCACCACGATGCTGTGAACACTAACTCCAAGGCCGAGGGACTGATTACCTCATCTTTTGTATATAGTTCTACTGTCTTCCTATTATGTCCTAGAATCTGTATTGATAAAGCCACTGGATGGCGAAACGTCTACTACAATAAAGATATCCAGATGTTGCACATGTGTCTTAACTTTCATATTGTCGGTATTTTATACCTTTCTTGCACAATAGGCACAATGCTCTTAGCATACGATAGATTCAGTTTCCACCATTCTTTATATTGAAAGGTCCACAAGAGTTTTGCCATTCTCTGCAACAACAACAACAACAACAACAACAACAACAACAACAACAACAACAACAACAACAACAACAACAACAACAACAACAACAACAACAACAACAACAATAATAATAATAATAATAATAATAATAATAACAATAATAATAACAAAAATATTATTTATCGTAATAGTAATACCACCACCACAGCTACTACTACTACTACAACTACTACTACTACTACTACTACTACTACTACTACTACTAATAATAATAATAATAATAATAATAACACAGAAATACTAGGTCCACAAGTGTTTTGCCATTCTCTGCAACAACAACAATAATAATAATAATAATAATAATAATAATAATAATAATAATAATAATAATAATAATAATAATAATAATAATAGCAACAATAATAACATAAAAATACTAATGATAATAGTAATAATAACAAAAATATTAACTATAGTAATAGTAATACTACTAATAATAATTAATAATTAGAGACACTGTTGTTATTTAAAAAAATTATTACAAGTAATTGTCCCCCAAAAAATGGTAATCTATATAATCCCCCACCGACCCGGGACAAAATATAATTCCCCCCGACCACGGACAAAATATAATGAGTAAAACACGTTAGGCCGAGCGATTATTTTTTCCATGTAATTAATTTCTGCCGTGAGTGTCATATTCCCAGCGTTTTTGACTAAAAAAAGGGCTTTATGTGGGATTTAATAATAATATTTCGGTACATAAAGCTACCGACTAACAAAAGATTTTTCGTAGAGGGAGAAAGAAAAGAGTTTGTGTTGGAGTTTATATCTGATGTTTAAAGGGGGGCATCGCCCCCTGGGTGATCCCCCAGGGGCCCAGACTAAGCTTCCACTCTTTATGGCTAAGTTATTAAATAAGAGGAGAGGCGGGGTAAGGAGTAAAGGGAAAGATAAGGGAAGGTGTGATGTAGAGGGGACATGCAAACAAATTGTGGGGGATAGTTTAACCTACCCTTCCCACCTATCCAACCCAAACACCCAACCCACCCTTCCCACCCACCCAACTCACCCACCCAACCCACCCTTCCCACCCACCCAACTCACCCACCCAACCCACCCTTCCCACCCACCCAACTCACCCACCCAACCCACCCTTCCCACCCATCCAACCCAAACACCCAACCCACCCTTCCCATCCACCCAACTCACCCACCCAACCCACCCTTTCCACCCACCAAGCCCATCCACCCATCCACCCATCAGCCACCCATCCACCTATCCACCCACCCAACCCACCCAGCCAAATCACCCATCCACCCATGACCCACCCATCCACCCAGAGACCCACTCAACACAAGACACACACACACACACACACACACACACACACACACACACACACACACACACACACACACACACACACACACACACACACACACACACACACACACACACACACACACACACAGGAGCTGAGTCTCGACCCCTGCAACCACAATTAGGTGAGTACATACACAGCTGGTGTTTTCGCTGATGTAGGACGGTGAATAGAGCGCATGAGCGCAGTAATTCTGAAGATCATGATAATAGCCCATGATGCCGCTTGAGTGGGTCCCATGAATGAGCAGCGCAGGGGCCAGAATGGCCTCATTCAGACGATTTAAGTTGGCGTTACCAGAGTCAACTGATGGGTGGAGTGGGAAGCGCTGGAGTGTTGGGGTGGTCGAGTCTTGGGAGGTTTTGGTAGTAGTCAGGGGTAGTAAGGAAGGGAAAGTGGGGGTGTAGAATGATACGTTGGGGTTGTGGAGGGGTGGAGAGGGGTGGATAGGTGGTATAAGAGAGGTAGTGGTGAAGTGGGTGGTAAGAACCATGTTTCTTGACGGAGCTCAACGTTCTATGACCCTTGTGGATTTAGCGTTTAACTGGAGTATATCTGGCGGGGGTCAACGCCCCCGCGGCCCCGTCCGTGGCCAGGCCTCGTGGTGGACAAAGGCCTGATCATCTTAAGTTCGATTATAATAATAATCCGGACGGAAGTGTATGGAGGATTACGGAATATCTCACGAATATAATTCTGTGTCTTTGTGACAGATTCCACAAGCATTTTGTACCACAATATTAGAAAAATATGTCAGGTTAAGTCGGCACAAGATGTTCAGCAAAAAACACATTTAAGTTGAAATCTCAATAATTGCTTAAGTAGTTTGTATTTGCTGCTGGGAGGCTGTGTGTGTGTGTGTGTGTGTGTGTGTGTGTGTGTGTGTGTGTGTGTGTGTGTGTGTATTCACCTAATTGTGGTTGCTTCCTGAGCTTTGCCATACCTCGTCTTAAAGCTATGTATGGTTCCTGCCTCCACTACATCACTTGCTAGGCTATTCCACTTCCTGACGGCTCTATGACTTAAGAAATACTTCCTAACATCCCTGTGACTTGTCTGAGTCTTCAGTAGCCAATTGTGACCCCTTGTTTCTGTCCCATCTCTGGAACATCCTGTCTCTGTCCACCTTATCTTTTCCACGCAGTATTTGTATGTCTTTATCATGTCTCCCCTGACCCTCATGTCCTCCAGTGTCGTCAGTCCGATTTTCCTCAACCTTTCTTCGTAGGACATTCCCCTGAGCTCCGGAACTAGCCTTGTTGCAAACCTTTGTACTTTCTCTAATTTCTTGACGTGCTTGACCAGGTGTGGGTTCCAAATTGGTGCTGCGTACTCCAGTATGGGCCCGACGTACGCAGTGTACAGTGTCTTGAACGATTCCTTACTAAGGTATCGGAACGCTATATTTATAGGTTTACCAGGCGCCCGTATGCTGCAGCAGTTGTGTGTGTGTGTGTGTGTGTATTGTAAATCTCGTGGTTCCTATTTTCTTATTTGTAAATCTGAATTATTGTATATGTGGATTTAAATATTTTTGTATTTTCTGTTTTGCCTGTTATATATATATATATATATATATATATATATATATATATATATATATATATATATATATATATATATATATATATATATATATATATATATATATATATATATATATATATATATATATATATATATATATATATATATATATATATATATATATATATATATATATATATATATACTAATTCATCTTGATATTTATTTATCTGTCCATCTATTTATCTATCTATCCATCCACCTATCTATCCATCCCCTCATCTGTCTGTCCACCCATCTATTTATCAACCAATCTGTCTAATCATCGATCTAGTCTCCCGTCTATCTATCCACTCAATCGTTTGTTTCTCCTCCCGTCTGTCTGTTCACTCTCTCTCTCTCTCTCTCTCTCTCTCTCTCTCTCTCTCTCTTCCCACCCATCTACCCACTGAACGGTCTATGTTGATTCAACAGCGTACCAGCAGGTTTCAGTTCACAGAGGCATGAGGACGCCTGCTAGGGCTCATGAAATGCTTGGAGGTTCTTACGGCGTGAAGCGATTTTTCTCTTTCCCTCTAAACACAGATACAGACACAGACACAGGCACAGACACAGACACAGACGCAGACAGACACAGACGCACATGCACACACACACACACACACACACACACACACACACACACACACACACACACAAACGAATGACAGCTACATTCACTTCCGAAAACGAAAGAATTTACGAGTTTTAAAAGTTATTGGCTGGATGACAGGCAGACAATGGATTGAGAAGAGAAAGAGGAAATAGAAGAAAGGGAAAGATGGAATGAGAAGAAAAGGGAGGGGGGTGGAAAAGAGAGTGTGAGGCGGAAAGGGAAGAGGGGGCTGAAGGGGAATGATTGAAGGTTCAGTATCGAACACTCAGTCAGACGCACCTAGTGCGTCTCCTTCGGTAGCAAGCAAAGCAAAAACCGTGAACGAGACATCAGGTTCATTCCCCTAGAGACGTAAGGCTCATTTCACTAGAGACGTCAAGTTCATTCCACTAGAGACGTCAGGTTCATTCCCGTAGAGACGTAAGGCTCTTTCCCCTGCAGATGTAAGATTCATTCCCCTAGACTCCTACAACATATCTTACACTCCTGAACTGACTGCTTATACAGTCATCTGCAGTTTTTGGAGAAGGTTGAGGATTTATCTCTCGCCTCGACCTCACCTCGAAGTAGAGATTTCTACATAGATTTTCATTTTAGCAAACGGAGAATCGGGCCTTTACCTCCACGACTCCTTATGCTGACTGACTCTCACATGTCAGTGATACCGTTTTGTACAGGGTCAGTGTACGTAAGGTTCTACGACCGGACCAACTTGGTAGACAGCCTGAAGACAGCTACTGTACCACGGAGACGGGCAGGGGGAGACCTAAGAAAAACTGCAGAAAAAACGTATTACGGAAAATGTAATTCTATAGGGGTAATTGGGCTGTGTGTGTGTGTGTGTGTGTGTGTGTGTGTGTACTCTCCTAATTGTGGTTGCAGGGGTCGAGTCACAGCTCCTGGCCCCTCTTCTTCACTGGTCACTACTCGGTCACTCTCCCTGCTCCATGAGCTTTATCATGTATGCATGTATGTGTGTATATGAATTTATGTGTGTGTGTGTGTGTGTGTGTGTGTGTGTGTGTGTGTGTGTGTGTGTGTGTGTGTGTGTGTGTGTGTGTGTGTGTGTGTGTGTGTGTGTGTATGCGTGTACTCACCTATTTGTGGTTGCAGGGGTCGAGTCTTAGCTTCTGGCCCCGGTGTGTGTGTGTGTGTGTGTGCGTGTGTGTGTGTGTGTGTGTGTGTGTGTGTGTGTGTGTGTGTGTGTGTGTGTGTGTGTGTGTGTGTGTGTGTGTGTGTGTTTTAGAGTTTATGAGTGTGCTTGTGTGTGGATAGATTTACACACACACACACACACACACACCCACACACACACACGCGAGTTAGGAGCCTACAATTCTCCACTTGCTCCATCCCCTCCTCCTCCTCCTCCTCCTCTTCTTCTTCCCTCCTCCTCCTCTCCTCCCCCTCCTCCTCCTCCTCCTCTTCTTCTTCCCTCCTCCTCCTCTTCTTCCCCTCCTCCTCCACCTCCCCCCCACTATCTTCCACTGAGGCCCCACCATTAAACCCACAACATAATTTCTGTGTTAAAATATCGCATCACTTTTTTGCAAGAACGTTAGAAGCGGCTTCTGAATGACTTTAGCGAGGGACCTGGCTTGGCTGAGGTGGCTCCAGCAAACTAGATTGTCAAAAGATATTACTAGGCTCATTTTGGCCTCAATTTACACATGACTTGCGAGTTAGCAAAAGTGATGAAATTTAGGCTATTTGCAAATCCTTGGCTATTAGTTACGCAGCTTAAAATAGATGGGGCTACATAGGCTTTTTTGACTGTTTTTTTTTAAGTTTTTACTCAGATATATTAGGAAATAATTAAGGCATATAAAAAAATGATATTACGTATTGTAATATATTCGAATACATCAAAATAATAGTACTATGAGCATAATTCGAATGCGCTGTTGTTAATGTCTCTCATTCAAACACGTAACCAGAATACGTTTTACAGAAAATAAAACAGAATATTTCTCAAACCATCAAAGGAATAACATTCATTAATTCAGAGGTGAGCCCCGGGATGTGTACAGAGGTGAGCTCCGGGATGTGTACAGAGGTGAGCCCCGGGATGTGTACAGAGGTGAGCCCCGGGATGTGTACAGAGGTGAGCCCCGGGATGTGTACAGAGGTGAGCCCCGGGATGTGTACAGAGGTGAGCCCCGGGATGTGTACAGAGGTGAGCCCCGGGATGTGTACAGAGGTGAGCCCCGGGATGTGTACAGAGGTGAGCCCCGGGATGTGTACAGAGGTGAGCCCCGGGATGTGTACAGAGGTGAGTGCCGGGATGTGTACAGAGGTGAGCCCCTGGATGTGTACAGAGGTGAGCCCTGGGATGTGTACAGAGGTGAGCCCCGGGATGTGTACAGAGGTGAGCCCCGGGAAGTGTACAGAGGTGAGCCCCGGGATGTGTACTGGGGTGAGCCCCGTAATGTGTACAGAGGTGAGCCCCGTGATGTTTACAGAGGTGAGCCCTGGGATGTGTACAGAGGTGAGCCCCGGGATGTGTACAGAGGTGAGCCCCGGGATGTGTACAGAGGTGAGCCCCGGGATGTGTACAGAGGTGAGCCCCGGGATGTGTACAGAGGTGAGCCCCGGGATGTGTACAGAGGTGAGCATGTGTACAGAGGTGAGCCCCGGGATGTGTACAGAGGTGAGCCCCGGGATGTGTACAGAGGTGAGCCCCGGGATGTGTACAGAGGTGAGCCCCGGGATGTGTACAGAGGTGAGCCCCGGGATGTGTACAGAGGTGAGCCCCGGGATGTGTACAGAGGTGAGCCCCGGGATGTGTACAGAGGTGAGCCCCGGGATGTGTACAGAGGTGAGCCCCGGGATGTGTACAGAGGTGAGCCCCGGGATGTGTACAGAGGTGAGCCCCGGGATGTGTACAGAGGTGAGCCCCGGGATGTGTACAGAGGTGAGCCCCGGGATGTGTACAGAGGTGAGCCCCGGGATGTGTACAGAGGTGAGCCCCGGGATGTGTACAGAGGTGAGCCCCGGGATGTGTACAGAGGTGAGCCCCGGGATGTGTACAGAGGTGAGCCCCGGGATGTGTACAGAGGTGAGCCCCGGGATGTGTACAGAGGTGAGCCCCGGGATGTGTACAGAGGTGAGCCCCGGGATGTGTACAGAGGTGAGCCCCGGGATGTGTACAGAGGTGAGCCCCGGGATGTGTACAGAGGCCCCGAGCCCCGGGATGTGTACAGAGGTGAGCCCCGGGATGTGTACAGAGGTGAGCCCCGGGATGTGTACAGAGGTGAGCCCCGGGATGTGTGTACAGAGGTGAGCCCAGGGATGTGTACAGAGGTGAGCCCCGGGATGTGTACAGAGGTGAGCCCCGGGATGTGTACAGAGGTGAGCCCCGGGATGTGTACAGAGGTGAGCCCCGGGATGTGTACAGAGGTGAGCCCCGGGATGTGTACAGAGGTGAGCCCCGGGATGTGTACAGAGGTGAGCCCCGGGATGTGTACAGAGGTGAGCCCCGGGATGATGTGTGTACAGAGGTGAGCCCCGGGATGTGTACAGAGGTGAGCCCCGAGATGTGTACAGAGGTGAGCCCCGGGATGTGTACAGAGGTGAGCCCCGGGATGTGTACAGAGGTGAGCCCCGGGATGTGTACAGAGGTGAGCCCCGGGATGTGTACAGAGGTGAGCCCCGGGATGTGTACAGAGGTGAGCCCCGGGATGTGTACAGAGGTGAGCCCCGGGATGTGTACAGAGGTGAGCCCCGGGATGTGTACAGAGGTGAGCCCCGGGATGTGTACAGAGGTGAGCCCCGGGATGTGTACAGAGGTGAGCCCCGGGATGTGTACAGAGGTGAGCCCCGGGATGTGTACAGAGGTGAGCCCCGGGATGTGTACAGAGGTGAGCCCCGGGATGTGTACAGAGGTGAGCCCCGGAATGTGTACAGAGGTGAGCCCCGGGTTGGGATGTGTACAGAGGTGAGCCCCGGGATGTGTACAGAGGTGAGCCCCGGGATGTGTACAGAGGTGAGCCCCGGGATGTGTACAGAGGTGAGCCCCGGAATGTGTACAGAGCCCCGGGATGTGTACAGAGGTGAGCCCCGGGACGTGTACAGGGGTGAGCCCCGGGATGTGTACAGAGGTGAGCCCCGGGATGTGTACAGAGGTGAGCCCCGGGATGTGTACAGAGGTGAGCCCCGGGATGTGTACAGAGGTGAGCCCCGGGATGTGTACAGAGGTGAGCCCCGGGATGTGTACAGAGGTGAGCTCCGGGATGTGTACAGAGGTGATGTGTACAGAGGTGAGCCCCCGGATGTGTACAGAGGTGAGCCCCGGGATGTGTACAGAGGTGAGCCCCGGGATGTGTACAGAGGTGAGCCCCGGGATGTGTACAGAGGTGAGCCCCGGGATGTGTACTGGGGTGATGTGTACAGAGGTGAGCCCCGGGATGTGTACAGAGGTGAGCCCCGGGATGTGTACAGAGGTGAGCCCCGGGATGTGTACAGAGGTGAGCCCCGGGATGTGTACAGAGGTGAGCTCCGGGATGTGTACAGAGGTGAGCCCCGGGATGTGTACAGAGCCCCGTGTGTAGAGGTGAGCCCCGGGATGTGTACAGAGGTGAGCCGCGGGATGTGTACAGAGGTGAGCCCCGGGATGTGTACAGAGGTGAGCCCCGGAATGTGCACAGAGCCCCGGGATGTGTACAGAGGTGAGCCCCGGGATGTGTACAGAGGTGAGTGTACAGAGGTGAGCCCAGAGGTGAGCGGGATGTGTACAGAGGTGAGCCCCGGGATGTGTACAGAGGTGTACAGCCCCGGGATGTGTACAGAGGTGAGCCCCGGGATGTGTACAGAGGTGAGCCCCGGGATGTGTACAGAGGTGAGCCCCGGGATGTGTACAGAGGTGAGCCCCGGGATGTGTACAGAGGTGAGCCCCGGGATGTGTACAGAGGTGAGCCCCGGGATGTGTACAGAGGTGAGCCCCGGGATGTGTACAGAGGTGAGCCCCGGGATGTGTACAGGTGAGCCCCGTGTGTAGAGGTGAGCCCCGGGATGTGTACAGAGGTGAGCCCCGGGATGTGTGCAGAGGTGAGCCCCGGTATGTGTACAGAGGTGAGCCCCGGGATGTGTACAGAGGTGAGCCCCGGGATGTGTACAGAGGTGAGCCCCGGGATGTGTACAGAGGTGAGCCCCGGGATGTGTACAGAGGTGAGCCCCGGGATGTGTACAGAGGTGAGCCCCGGGATGTGTACAGAGGTGAGCCCCGGGATGAGTACAGAGGTGACAGAGGTGAGCCCCGGGATGTGTACAGAGGTGAGCCCCGGGATGTGTACAGAGGTGAGCCCCGGGATGTGTACAGAGGTGAGCCCCGGGATGTGTACAGAGGTGAGCCCCGGGATGTGTACAGAGGTGAGCCCCGGGATGTGTACAGAGGTGAACCCCGTGATGTGTACAGAGGTGAGCCCCGGGATGTGTACAGAGGTGAGCCCCGGGATGTGTACAGAGGTGAGCCCCGGGATGTGTACAGAGGTGAGGTGAGCCCCGCCCCCGGGATGTGTACAGAGGTGAGCCCCGTTATGTGTACAGAGGTGAGCCCCGGGATGTGTACAGAGGTGAGCCCCAGAAGTGAGCCCCGGGATGTGTACAGAGGTGAGCCCCGGGATGTGTACAGAGGTGAGCCCCGGGATGTGTACTGGGGTGAGCCCCGTAATGTGTACAGAGGTGAGCCCCGTGATTTGTTCAGAGGTGAGCCCCGTAATGTGTACAGAGCCCCGGGATGTGTACAGAGGTGAGCCCCGGTATGTGTACAGAGCCCCGGGATGTGTACA
Organism: Cherax quadricarinatus; assembly: GCF_038502225.1. Classification (NCBI taxonomy): domain Eukaryota; kingdom Metazoa; phylum Arthropoda; class Malacostraca; order Decapoda; family Parastacidae; genus Cherax; species Cherax quadricarinatus. The sequence goes on from NC_091330.1 coordinate 11,134,597, forward strand.
GAGGTGAGCCCCGGGATGTGTACAGGGGTGAGCCCCGGGATGTGTACAGAGGTGAGCCCCGGGATGTGTACAGAGGTGAGCCCCGGGATGTGTACAGAGGTGAGCCCCGGGATGTGTACAGAGGTGAGCCCCGGGATGTGTACAGAGGTTAGCCCCGGGATGTGTACAGAGGTGAGCCCCGGGATGTGTACAGAGGTGAGCCCCGGGATGTGCACAGAGGTGAGCCCCGGGATGTGTACAGAGGTGAGCCCCGGGATGTGTACAGAGGTGAGGGGATGTGTACAGCCCCGGGATGTGTACAGAGGTGAGCCCCGGGATGTGTACAGAGGTGACCCCGGGATTTGTCCAGAGGTGAGCCCCGGGATGTGTACAGAGGTGAGCCCCGGGATGTGTACAGAGCCCCGTGACAGAGGTGAGCCCCGGGATGTGTACAGAGGTGAGCCCCGGGATGTGTACAGAGGTGAGCCCCGGGATGTGTACAGAGGTGAGCCCCAGGGGGATGTGTACAGAGGTGAGCCCCGGGATGTGTACAGAGGTGAGCCCCGGGATGTGTACAGAGGTGAGCCCCGGGATGTGTACAGAGGTGAGCCCCGGGATGTGTACAGAGGTGAGCCCCGGGATGTGTACAGAGGTGAGCCCCGGGATGTGTACAGAGGTGAGCCCCGGGATGTGTACAGAGGTGAGCCCCGGGATGTGTACAGAGGTGAGCCCCGGGATGTGTACAGAGGTGAGCCCCGGGATGTGTACAGAGGTGAGCCCCGGGATGTGTACAGGGGTGAGCCCCGGGATGTGTACAGAGGTGAGCCCCGGGATGTGTACAGAGGTGAGCCCCGGGATGTGTACAGAGGTGAGCCCCGGGATGTGTACAGAGGTGAGCCCCGGGATGTGTACAGAGGTGAGCCCCGGGATGTGTACAGAGGTGAGCCCCGGGATGTGTACAGAGGTGAGCCCCGGGATGTGTACAGAGGTGAGCCCCGGGATGTGTACAGAGGTGAGCCCCAGGATGTGTACAGAGGTGTGCCCCTGAATGTATACAGAGGTGAGCCCCGGGATGTGTACAGAGGTGAGCCCCGGGATGTGTACAGAGGTGAGCCCCGGGATGTGTACAGAGGTGAGCCCCGGGATGTGCACAGAGGTGAGCCCCGGGATGTGTACAGAGGTGAGCCCCGGGATGTGTACAGAGGTGAGCCCCGGGATGTGGACAGAGGTGAGCCCCGGGATGTTTACAGAGGTGAGCCCCCGGGATGTGTACAGAGGTGAGCCCCGGGATGTGTACAGAGGTGAGCCCCGGGATGTGTACAGAGGTGAGCCCCGGGATGTGTACAGAGGTGAGCCCCGGGATGTGTACAGAGGTGAGCCCCGGGATGTGTACAGAGGTGAGCCCCGGGATGTGTACAGAGGTGAGCCCCGGGATGTGTACAGAGGTGAGCCCCGGGATGTGTACAGAGGTGAGCCCCGGGATGTGTACAGAGGTGAGCCCCGGGATGTGTACAGAGGTGAGCCCCGGGATGTGTACAGAGGTGAGCCCCGGGATGTGTACAGAGGTGAGCCCCGGGATGTGTACAGAGGTGAGCCCCGGGATGTGTACAGACCCCCGGGATGTGTACAGTGGTGAGCCCCGGGATGTGTACAGAGGTGAGCCACGGGATGTGTACAGAGGTGAGCCCGTGGATGTGTACAGAGGTGAGCCCTGGGATGTGTACAGAGGTGAGCCCCGGGATGTGTACAGAGGTGAGCCCCGGGATGTGTACAGAGGTGAGTGTACAGAGGTGAGCCCCGGGATGTGTACAGAGGTGAGCCCCGGGATGTGTACAGAGGTGAGCCCGTGGATGTGTACAGAGGTGAGCCCCGGGATGTGTACAGAGGTGTGCAGAGGTGAGCCCCGGGATGTGTACAGAGGTGAGCCCCGGGATGTGTACAGAGGTGAGCCCCGGGATGTGTACAGAGGTGAGCCCCGGGAAGTGTACAGAGGTGATCCCCGGGATGTGTACTGGGGTGAGCCCCGGGTGTACAGAGGTGAGCCCCGGGATGTGTACAGAGGTGAGCCCCGGGATGTGTACAGAGGTGAGCCCCGGGATGTGTACAGAGGTGAGCCCCGGGATGTGTACAGAGGTGAGCCCCGGGATGTGTACAGAGGTGAGCCCCGGGATGTGTGCAGAGGTGAGCCCCGGGATGTGTACAGAGGTGAGCCCCAGGATGTGTACAGAGGTGAGCCCCGGGATGTGTACAGAGGTGAGCCCCGGCATGTGTACAGAGGTGAGCCCCGGAATGTGTACAGAGCCCCGGTATGTACAGAGGTGAGCCCCGGGATGTGTACAGAGGTGAGCCCCGGGATGTGTACAGAGGTTAGCCCCGGGATGTGTACAGAGGTGAGCCCTGGGATGTGTACAGAGGTGAGCCCCGGGATGTGTACAGAGGTGAGCCCCGGGATGTGTACAGAGGTGAGCCCCGGGATGTGTACAGAGGTGAGCCCCGGGATGTGTACAGAGGTGAGCCCCGGGATGTGTACAGAGGTGAGCCCCGGGATGTACAGAGGTGAGCCCCGTGATGTGTACAGAGATGAGCCCCGGGATGTGTACAGAGGTGAGCCCCGGGATGTGTACAGAGGTGAGCCCCGGGATGTGTACAGAGGTGAGCCCCGGGATGTGTACAGAGGTGAGCCCCGGGATGTGTACAGGGGTGAGCCCCGGGATGTGTACAGAGGTGAGCCCCGGGATGTGTACAGAGGTGAGCCCCGGGATGTGTACAGAGGTGAGCCCCTGGATGTGTACAGAGGTGAGCCCTGGGATGTGTACAGAGGTGAGCCCCGGGATGTGTACACAGGTGAGCCCCGGAATGTGCACAGAGCCCCGGGATGTGTACAGAGATGAGTTCCGGAATGTGTACAAAGGTGAGCCCCGGGATGTGTACAGAGGTGAGCCCCGGGATGTGTACAGAGGTGAGCCCCGGGATGTGTACAGAGGTGAGCCCCGGGATGTGTACAGAGGTGAGCCCCGGGATGTGTACAGAGGTGAGCCCCGGGATGTGTACAGAGGTGAGCCCCGGGATGTGTACAGAGGTGAGCCCCGGGATGTGTACAGAGGTGAGAGGTGAGCCCCGGGATGTACAGTAGCATGTGTACAGGTGAGCCCCGGGATGTGTACAGAGGTGAGCCCCAGAGGTGAGTCCCGGGATGTGTACAGAAGTGAGCCCTGGGATGTGTACAGAGGTGAGCCCCGGGATGTGTACAGAGGTGAGCCCCGGGATGTGTACAGGGGTGAGCCCCGGGATGTGTACAGAGGTGAGCCCCGGGATGTGTACAGAGGTGAGCCCCTGGACGTGTGAGGTGAGCCCCGGGATGGGATGTGTACAGACGTGAGCCCCGGGATGTGTACAGAGGTGAGCCCCGGGATGTGTACAGAGGTGTGTACAGAGCCCCGGGATGTGTACAGAGGTGAGCCCCGGGATGTGTACAGAGGTGAGCCCCGGGATGTGTACAGGAGTGAGCCCCGGGATGTGTACAGAGGTGAGCCCCGGGATGTGTACAGAGGTGAGTCCCGGAATGTGTACAGAGCCCCGGGATGTGTACAGAGGTGAGCCCCGGGACGTGTACAGGGGTGAGCCCCGGTATGTGTACAGAGGTGAGCCCCGGGATGTGTACAGAGGTGAGCCCCGGAATGTGTACAGAGGTGAGCCCCGGGATGTGTACAGAGGTGAGCCCCGGGATGTGTACAGAGGTGAGCCCCGGGATGTGTACAGAGGTGAGCCCCGGGATGTGTACAGAGGTGAGCCCCGGGATGTGTACAGAGGTGAGCCCGGGATGTGTACAGAGGTGAGCCCCGTGATGTGTACAGAGGTGAGCCCCGGAATGTGTACAGAGCCCCGGGATGTGTACAGAGCCCAGGGATGTGTACAGAGGTGAGCCCCGGGATGTGTACAGAGGTGAGCCCCGGGATGTGTACAGAGGTGAGCCCCGGGATGTGTACAGAGGTGAGCCCCGGGATGTGTACAGAGGTGAGCCCCGGGATGTGTACAGAGGTGAGCCCCGGGATGTGTACAGAGGTGAGCCGCGGGATGTGTACAGAGGTGAGCCCCGGGATGTGGACAGAGGTGAGCCCCGGGATGTGTACAGAGGTGAGCCCCGGGATGTGTACAGAGGTACAGAGGTGAGCCCCGGGATGTGTACAGAGGTGAGCCCCGGGATGTGTACAGAGGTGAGCCCCGGGATGTGTACAGAGGTGAGCCCCGGGATGTGTACAGAGGTGAGCCCCGGTGTATGAGCCCCGGGACGTGTACAGAGGTGAGCCCCGGGATGTGTACAGGGGTGAGCCCCGGGATGTGTACAGAGATGGTGAATGTGTACAAAGGTGAGCCCCGGGATCTGTACAGAGGTGAGCCCCGGGATGTGTACAGAGGAGCCCCGGGATGTGTACAGAGGTGAGCCCCGGGATGTGTACAGTGGTGAGCCCCGGGATGTGTACAGAGGTGAGCCCCGGGATGTGTACAGAGGTGAGCCCCGGGATGTGTACAGAGGTGAGCCCCGTGATGTGTACAGAGGTGAGCCCCGGGATGTGTACAGAGGGGATGTGTACAGAGGTGAACCCCGTGATGTGCACAGAGGTGAGCCCCGGGATGTGTACAGAGGTGAGCCCCGGGATGTGTACAGAGGTGAGCCCCGGGATGTGTACAGAGGTGAGCCCCGGGATGTGTACAGAGGTGAGCCCCGGGATGTGTACAGAGGTGAGCCCCGGGATGTGTACAGAGGTGAGCCCCGGGATGTGTACAGAGGTGAGCCCCGGGATGTGTACAGAGGTGAGCCCCGGGATGTGTACAGAGGTGAGCCCCGGGATGTGTAGAGAGGGGAGCCCCGGGTGTACAGAGGTGAGCCCCGAGATGTGTACAGAAGCGAGCCCCGGGATGTGTACAGGGGTGAGCCCCGGGATGTGTACAGAGGTGAGCCCCGGGATGTGTACAGAGGTGAAGCCCCGGAGTGTACAGAGCTGAGCCCCGGGATGTGTACAGAGGTGAGCCCCTGGATGTGTACAGAGGTGAGCCCCGGGATGTGTACAGAGGTGAGCCCCGGGATGTGTACAGAGGTGAGCCCCGGGATGTGTACAGAGGTGAGCCCCGGGATGTGTACAGAGCTCAGCCCACGGATCTGTACAGAGGTGAGCCCCGGGATGTGTACAGAGGTGAGCCCCGGGATGTGTACAGAGGTGAGCCCCGGGATGTGTACAGAGGTGAGCCCCGGGATGTGTACAGAGGTGAGCCCCGGGATGTGTACAGAGGTGAGCCCCGGGATGTGTACAGAGGTGAGCCCCAGGATGTGTACAGAGGTGAGCCCCGGGATGTGTACAGGAGTGAGCCCCGGGATGTGTACAGAGGTGAGCCCCGGGATGTGTACAGAGGTGAGTGCCGGGATGTGTACAGAGGTGAGCCCCGGGATGTGTACAGAGGTGAGCCCCGGGATGTGTACAGAGGTGAGCCCCGGGATGTGTACAGAGGTGAGCCCCGGGATGTGTACAGAGGTGAGCCCCGGGATGTGTACAGAGGTGAGCCCCGGGATGTGTACAGAGGTGAGCCCCGGGATGTGTACAGAGGTGAGCCCCGGGATGTGTACAGAGGTGAGCCCCGGGATGTGTACAGAGGTGAGCCCCGGGATGTGTACAGAGGTGAGCCCAGGCATGTGTACAGAGGTGAGCCCCGGGATGTGTACAGAGGCCAGCCCCGGGAGCTGTACAGAGGTGAGCCCCGGGATGTGTACAGAGGTGAGCCCCGGGATGTGTACAGAGGTGAGCCCCGGGATGTGTACAGAGGTGAGCCCCGGGATGTGTACAGAGGTGAGCCCCGGGATGTGTACAGAGGTGAGCCCCGGGATGTGTACAGAGGTGAGCCCCGGGATGTGTACAGAGGTGAGCCCCGGGATGTGTACAGAGGTGAGCCCCGGGATGTGTACAGAGGTGAGCCCCGGGATGTGTACAGAGGTGAGCCCCGGGATGTGTACAGAGGTGAGCCCCGGGATGTGTACAGAGGTGAGCCCCGGGATGTGTACAGAGGTGAGCCCCGGGATGTGTACAGAGGTGAGCCCCGGGATGTGTACAGAGGTGAGCCCCGGGATGTGTACAGAGGTGAGCCCCGGGATGTGTACAGAGGTGAGCCCCGGGATGTGTACAGAGGTGAGCCCCGGGATGTGTACAGAGGTGAGCCCCGGAATGTGTACAGAGCCCCGGGATGTGTACAGAGGTGAGCCCTGGGATGTGTACAGAGGTGAGCCCCGGGATGTGTGCAGAGGTGAGCCCCGGGATGTGTACATGTGTACAGAGGTGAGCCCCGGGATGTATACAGTGAGCCCCGGAATGTGTACAGAGGTGAGCCCCGGGATGTGTACAGAGGTGAGCCCCGGGATGTGTACAGAGGTGAGCCCCGGGATGTGTACAGAGGTGAGCCCCGGGATGTGTACAGAGGTGAGCCCCGGGATGTGTACAGAGATGAGTTCCGGAATGTGTACAAAGGTGAGCCCCGGGATGTGTACAGAGGTGAGCCCCAGAATGTGTACAGAGGTGAGCCCCGGAATGTATACAGAGGTGAGCCCCGGAATGTATACAGAGGTGAGCTCCGGGATGTGTACAGAGGTGAGCCCCGGAACGTGTAGAGAGGTGAGCCCCGGAAAGTACACAGAGGTGAGCCCCGGAATGTACACAGAGGTGAGCCCCGGAATGTATACAGAGGTGAGCCCCGGAATGTATACAGAGGTGAGCCCCGGGATGTGTACAGAGGTGAGCCCCGGAATGTGTACAGAGGTGAGCCCCGGAATGTATACAGAGGTGAGCCCCGGAATGTATACAGAGGTGAGCCCCGGAATGTATACAGAGGTGAGCCCCGGAATGTATACAGAGGTGAGCCCCGGAATGTATACAGAGGTGAGCCCCGGAATGTATACAGAGGTGAGCCCCGGAATGTATACAGAGGTGAGCCCCGGAATGTATACAGAGGTGAGCCCCGGGATGTGTACCGTATATCTCAATCAACTACAGAGTAAACACAGTGCGACTCACGAATTCGTAATATCACGATTACAAACGACACACGGTACGTGTACGTGAGAGTTTATGATAACACAAAATTTAAACAAATTGTCTGTACACAGACCACGGTACGGGTGGGTTCTAACCCCACCAGTACCGTGGTTTGTGTACAATTTGTTTAAGTCTGGTGTTTTTATAAGCTCTTACATGTTTTTTCTTAACTTTGCAGATTTTTCTTTCGCAATGATTTTCCGTGGGGAGAACTATTGTAATCATGTAGTTGTGTTTGCGCTGGTTAAGCTCTGGCTCATGGGTACGTACACCGAGGTTTGTGTGTGTCTGTGTGTGTCTGTGTGTGTACTCACCTAGTTGTGGTTGCAGGGGTCGAGTCACAGCTCCTGGCCCTGTGTGTGTCTTGTGTATATGCGGTGAGAGTTTATTTTATTCCTCGACTAGGGAATAAAGTATTTTTAACTGATGATATAAACAAACCTCGTGTTGCCTATAAGCTTTAAACATAATATATTAAACGAACTCCAGCTCATGGGTTCTACATTCTATCATTAAATCTGTCATAGGGTTTACTCATGGCTCTGTTGGGCTTTGATATATATATATATATATATATATATATATATATATATATATATATATATATATATATATATATATATATATATATATATATATATATATATATATACTAAACCGATGGGACTTGTGTAGCCATGTTGGTCCCGAAATATCAGAATTTTTATCTCCAAGGGACACCGACCTCCTGGTCCATGAAAAATGCATGGATATACCCCTTGGGCTGAATTGAAATATTGGCGGTCGACTGTGGGGCTCTACCACGAACTGCATTTTTCGACAATGTCCCTCCCCCCTTCTTTTTGTCTGTTCGTCTTCGGATGTACATGATTACCTTTTGAGGATTGTTTAGCATATATATATATATATATACATGCATTATCTTGCGTGCTCTGGTGGTGCTGCGATTTATTTTTTTCAAAAGAGAGGAGGAGGAGTAAAATAAAGTGTGCTGGAGTTTTGAAGAGAGAGCTAGGATAAAAAAATCGCTTTGGAAAAATACGAGAGTAAAACTCGGGAATTGTGTTCACTCCCGGATTTCCATTAGGGTTTTAGGGATAGTTTTCCATCATTGGAATTTGAGGCTGTGAAAAATGAAGGAACCCACCAATTTATTTTTCACGCAGAGTACGTTTTAATAACGAACGAATATATTGTCTTCATTGGCTGAGTTTCTTCCGGGAGCCGGATTCTGGGAGTCGCTGTGTGAAATTCGGGTTGAATTGTGTCGCTTAGATGGCCTCCTCCTCCTCCTCCTCCTCCACCTCCTCCTCCTCCTCCTTCTCCTCCTCCTCCTCGTCCTCCTCTTCCTCCTCTTCCTCCTCTTCCTCCTCTTCCTCCTCTTCCTCCTCTTCCTCCTCCTCCTCCTAATGCTCCTCTCTATAAAAATAGTGATTATGTTATATTTTCTGTACAAGGAATGATGACATCAAAGACGGAATTTAGAGTATGTGGGCGAACACACGCACACACACACACACACACACACACACACACACACACACACACACACACACACACACACACACACACACACACACACACACACACACATTCTCTCTCTCTCTCCCTGCGACCCTTTATGGGAATGCTAATATAAATCAACACACGTAAACATTCACTCGTCCCTTGTTCCCCTTAAGAGATCAAGTTACATTCGGTCGAGCCACATTTAATTGCATTGTCACTGACGAAATGTGACCGACTTTTATCTGAATTACTCTAATACCTGGCGGAAAAAGTAAGCTGAACGCTACAGCTAAGGCGTCTCTTAGCTTCGTCAGCTATTTGTGTCACTCTTAGGAAAGGTTATTGAACAAAAGTCAAAATTTCGTTGCTGAATCAATCCACAAATCATCTTCACATTGGAGAGGAAAATTCAGATGAGATTTTCGGCCTTTTGGACCATTATTAAATCACAATTGGTTTGGTAATGGTCCGAAACAGATCGAAACGTCTTCTAGAGTTTCCTAAGTATGAGTTATATGTGAACTGAAAAGTTTACCTTGGGTATATTTAGTGACCGGTTTCTGGGGATCAGTGCTCTTGTGGTCCAGCTTCACATCAGACCTCCTTGTAGATGGTTGAATCAACCAGGTTTTAGGTGCTAGCCGCACACAATCCAACGTACGGGTGCCAGGTTTATCAGGAACTGACCTGAGGAGCAAGGTTAGGTCAAGTAAGATTTGCCAGGAAACAGGACAAGTGTTTCCTGACGCGGGTCTCAGTCATGTGATGTCCCACAGCTGGAGTTTTTGGTCATATAGCTGAAAATTTCCACTTTTTTGAGGAACAAATCAAGTTCCATTTTTAAGAGAGTCAGGGTTTGTACCTCGTCACCTTGTGTTGCATCACTTACCATTTTGTGTTGCATCACCCAGAAATAAACTTGACTCGACGCTGGAATGCCAGGAAAACACTATCTAGTTGTGAATTGCATTTTCATTACTAGTTTTAGCAGTCTAATGAGCGTTATTGTATTGTTTCTTGCTACTTATTGATGCAGTGTTGGTGGTGATGGAGGGGGGGGGGGAGGAATTGTTGTAGTGGTGGTAGTATGACACATGACATGTAGTGGTGGTAGTATGACACATGACATGTGACTAAAGTAAAGACACCTTGGTGTCTTAACTTTAGTCATTTCTGGATTCGATAGAAGAAGCCTCTTGCGCAGGCGAAATGCTTCGAAAATTGAAGATATTTAACTTCTTGCACGTGTGTCTTATTCATCAGCTTGTTGGAGTTATAAATCATTATTATGGTAGTGGTTGCAAGTGGGGTGGTGTTGATGGTTGTGGTAGTGGTTAGTGTAGTGGTAACTGTCTTCGTGATGATGGTGACTGTGGTGGTCTGGCGGTGTTAGTATTATTGGTAGCTGCATTGATGATGATGATAGTGGTGATGGTGATAGAGGGAATGGTGTTTACACCTGCACCAACCTCCTTTAAACCACAGGTGAACATAAAAAGACCCTCGCTTAAACTCACTTCGTTCGCCCGCTGGCTCACCCTGACTCACACATCCTCGCTCTCACTCACTCACTCACGCGTCTCCTTGCTCCTACTTTACGATAATTGGGTTTGCGGGTGATGGTGCATGGTGGGGCCAGCAGCCCTCACCTTGCTATCTAATAAACGACTGGAACATTTATCCCAAGCTGCTGGCGCATTAAGCAGTCAGCGGAGCGCATGACGTATGGAGGGAAGGTCTTACATCAGTGTCCGATTGTTTGGAGAAGGAAGTAGAGTGGATGGGGTAGGGTGCAGAGAAAGAGGGGAATGGAGGAAAATGGAGGGGGAGAGGGCGACAGGTAGGGTAGGGAGAAATATGCAAATCAATATTTTTCGAGCTTTATTTGATTAATAAAAGAATTATCCGCATGTTATTTGAGGTTATATATGACCAGTAAATTTATAGTTAAAACAGTGTTGAAGGGCTGTTGTTTTGAAAAAAAAAGAAACTCTGGTTTACTATTTAATGAGGCAGCCAGCTGTTATTACTGTATTAGAGAGAATTAAGTGCTAGAGGGTCTTAATGAGCAAAGAAAAATCATCGTGGTCCAGGAGAGCATCTAGTGATGGAATTAAGAAGAGTTCTCATGGTTCAGAAACACGTCTAGAACATGAAGCCGGCAACTATGTTTAAGGTCTCGAGCGACTATGCTTAAATAATGAACGATTCGTCTGTTACCTAACCTAACCTAACCTAACCTAACCTAACCTAACCTAACCTAACCTAACCTAACCTAACCTAACCTAACCTTTAATTGTCATTTCGGATGTTTCTTCATCCATCGTTTAAAACTGTTACAATACTAATTTAATATAATATTACGGTGCTATTTTAACCTTTTAATATTACTGTAATATAGTTTTAGATGTTAATGATGGATGAAAAATGATGCGAAACATCAATGAGGAACCTCAACTGCTAACACATTAATTGCTTTAAGGGTTTAAATTACTAACTAATATTAATTTTTTGTGAGTTAAAATTTATAATAGACATTTAATTTCTTGGAGGTTAAAATTAATAACAAATATTACATATTTAGGGGTTTAAATTGTTAATAAACATTAAATATTTAGGCGATTAAATTGCTAATAACAACTTTATGTTGATAGGGATTTAAATTGGGCAGAAATCAACGAATTTAAATGCGTGCACTAATGGACATTTTATACAGAGGATCCTTGCATTCTCTCTCTCAATTTCTGAAATGTTTTGGATCATACAGCGCATCTGTAATACAAAGTCTGAATCAAATATAACAAATGTCATTTGACTGAGACTCCGCTTCAGTTATTTAAGGTCACTGAAAGGTCACAGATTAAATTAATAAAAATTGTGAATTATGACCATGTACATTAGAAGTTAGTAGGTAATGACATTTTTGCTGAATGATGATGATTATAAGTAATAATAACAATTAATAATATTAGTAATAATGAATAATGATAATATTAGCAATAATTATTAATAATAATATTAGTAATAACAATAATATTAGTAGTACAATTAATAACATTTGTAATAATAACAATAATTATAATTATAATAATGAGAAGAAGTGATAGTAGTAGTAGTAGTAGTGCTAGTATTAGTTGTGGTGGTAGTAGTAGTGCTATTAGTAGTAGTGGTGGTAGTAGTAATAGTAGTAGTAGTAGTGCTAGTATTAAAAGTGGTGGTAGTAGTAGTGCTGTAGCACTTGTAGTGGTGGTGGTAGTAGTAGTACCAGCATCAATAGTAGCACTAATAGCATTAGAAGTAGTAGAATTAGCAATAGTAGTTTTCCTAAGCTAACGTAATCAAAATTTAGCCTAACCTAACCTAAGGTGTCCTATTATAACTTAGCCTAAGGCACCATGCATAGAGAAGTCAGCTATGATCACCACAGCTGGAAATGTAGGATGTGCCTTAGCGTACAGGATGACGGACACCGTTGTTAAAGGCAGGAGGATACACGTTCTGTACAACGAGACACAAAACCCATCCTTTACAGCAAACCCTCCATCTTCCCGATATCTCTAACTCTCCATTTAGTAACTCCCCTCTCCTATTTTTAACTATAAAATCCATTTGTTCTCTAGGCTTCCTCAACTTATTAATCTCACTCCAAAACTTTTTCTTATTTTCAACAAAATTTGTTGATAACATCTCACCCACTCTCTCATTTGCTCTCTTTTTACATTGCAATTTATTTTAGCCTAACCCAACTAAATATATTTTAAATACGTTTACAATAATTTAGTACTAAACAAACACAATCAAATATATATTTTTTTCGTTAGGTTCAGAATGATTTTGGCGAAATTATTGCATACACAAATTTTCACTTGTCCTATATGGCAAGATGAATGTTGCTATTTAAGCCAAGATCGCAAGTTCTGCCTATTTGGCACGATATATATATATATATATATATATATATATATATATATATATATATATATATATATATATATATATATATATATATATATATATATATATATATATATATATATATATATATATATATATATATATATATATATATATATATATATATATATATATATATATATATATATATATATATATATATATATATATATATATATATATATATATATATATACATGTATGTGTTACATGAACCTAATATAATAATAATAATATCTTTATTTCTACAAGTACATGTATAAGGTATACAGGCGAAAACAAAATGCAAAAAATACTGGATATAGGACAGGTCGGGGCCATGAACCAGTACGTTGAAGGACCTGCTGGTCCTCTGGTCTTAATTGTGTACCTGGAACTGGCAAATTGCAATAGCAAACCCTGCAATGTAGGTGTCATGAAGCGAGTCCACTGGTTCTTAAAGCTATTCTTCCCATCCTCGGATCTGTCCTGATCAGCTGCTATTCCTCAAGCACCATACGACCCCTACAGATTTAGTGCTTCCCTATAAATACAAAAGCAAATCATGCGAAAATCACAATAAAACTATATGTGATAATGACAAAATTGCCGACAGTGTGTTCCATAAGACAACACATATATAACTATGAGACATTTTATTCACTCTAGGAGAATGAATAAAATGAAACGTTACAGTTCATATGTGTCCTTCTACATAACACAATAAAACAAGACACGATGGAAGTGTCACAAATCAGCAGAGATTTACATGTTTGCGTGTGGCTCTGATGGTAGATATTGTGCAAATCCACCCTGGGATTATGCTAAGCTTGCGATTACGGTGGATTCACAGTGACAAATCTTTCCCGAATGAGAAATGGGATTACATAATGTTTTTTTGAGGTTTTCTTGTCATTTATATGAGTGGTTTATGTTTGTTTGTGTTTATGTAGGAGCTACATTGTTTTAGTTGAACTATTAGTCATGTAACTGCGTATATGTCTAAATATTATTATGTATGATTGCATTTATTTCGTTAGTTTAAGGTGTATTTATTTTACGAGGTTATGAAGTCTACTTCGCACCTGTACAGCTCCTATCAGAAATGCTTTAATTAATAAAAGGGGATTAAATGAAACTCTCTCTCTCTCACACACACACACACACACACACACAAACACACACACACTCACTCACACATACACACACACACACACACACACACACTCACACATACACACACACACACACACCCCACTCAGTGTCTATACAATGTGAGACGCTCACCTCTCGTTGAATTAACACCGAGAAAGACTTGAAATACTTACCTCCAGGTGAATATACAATGGGATTTATACACATGTCGTTGTGTGTACACTTCGCAATATTCGAATACAAGTGTTTTAAAGTACATTTCCACACTTTACATATTATAGTGACGACCTGTCGTGTGAAAACATTATAAATTCCAATTCTGAGACACATTTTCCAATTTATATCCTAAAATTACATTTATGCAAATGCACTCTGGAGAAATTTTCAACGCAGAAAAATTTTAATTTCATATTTAACCTCTCAGTGACCTCAGAGACAGAGAAATTTTGAGTTGTAACTGACCTCATATAGTTTTGCGCCCTATAGACGGCTTTTCTAAAATGGATGATAATTATTAACAAAAATATTTTGTGTATAAAAATAGGGCAATGCTTGCACCTACTTACCCTTTGCCCCAAAAAGAACAAAAAGACTCAATACCCTAACTGGAACAATACACAAATAACCTGTACATAAGAGATACAAGCTTATAACGACGTTTCGGTCCGAACATTGACTAATCAATGGTCCAAGTCGAACCGAAACGTCGTCCTGGGCTTCTTTCATGCGCGGGTTATCTGTGTGCCCTTTGTCTAGATGTAAATGTCGAGAAATGTTTCCCTCTGTGTAGAGCTTTATCGGGAGATAAAGACAGAAAATGGGTGAATATGTGTATCCCTGAGAGATGGGGTGAGTGAACTCGAATTGTGGGTTAGTGGAGCTGTTCAGGATGTTGAGCCTCTCTGCTCGTGTATATTGTCATTCCATCTTCAGAGGAGGCTGGGTATGGAGAATAACACGTTTCTCTCACGCCTCAGAGCATCTTCAGCAAATCGAGAAGTGTGTTAATAGGGAAATCGAGAAGTGTGTTAATAGGGAAATCGAGAAGTGTGTTAATAGGGAAATCGAGAAGTGTGTTAATAGGGAAATCGAGAAGTGTGTTAATAGGGAAATCGAGAAGTGTGTTAATAGGGAAATCGAGAAGTGTGTTAATAGGGAAATCGAGAAGTGTGTTAATAGGGAAATCGAGAAGTGTGTTAATAGGGAAATCGAGAAGTGTGTTAATAGGGAAATCGAGAAGTGTGTTAATAGGGAAATCGAGAAGTGTGTTAATAGGGAAATCGAGAAGTGTGTTAATAGGGAAATCGAGAAATGTGTTAATAGGGAAATCGAGAAGTGTGTTAATAGGGAAATCGAGAAGTGTGTTAATAGGGAAATCGAGAAGTGTGTTAATAGGGAAATCGAGAAGTGTGTTAATAGGGAAATCGAGAAGTGTGTTAATAGGGAAATCGAGAAGTGTGTTAATAGGGAAATCGAGAAGTGTGTTAATAGGGAAATCGAGAAGTGTGTTAATAGGGAAATCGAGAAGTGTGTTAATAGGGAAATCGAGAAGTGTGTTAATAGGGAAATCGAGAAGTGTGTTAATAGGGAAATTACATTCAGATAGATTATGTCATATGACTGCATGAATTTATTAATGTATGTGTAATTAAATCACGGAAAACAGATATCAAAATATAAAAAATAATCATAGTGAAAGAATAGGGAAATTTCAAGGACTTTCGTGATTTCTCCTACTGGAATTTCACATTTTTTCCACTGTGGTTATTGTGTATGTATATATGTATGTATTTATGTATGTATACGTGTGGGTACGTATTCGTGCATGCATGTGTAAATGTGTGTTCTTTTAAATAACAAAAAGGCACAATACCGTGACTGGAACGATACACAAATACTCGCACATAAAAGAGAGAAGCTTACGACGACGTTTCGGTCCGACTTGGACCATTGACAAAGTCACACTAACAGAGGTGGAGCAGGACGGCTATATATAGGCAGGAAGAGGTGGAGGTTTAAAACACACACACACACACACACACACACACACACACACACACACACACACACACACACACACACACACACACACACACACACACACACACACACACACACACACACACACGCACGCACACGCACGCACGCACGCACGCACGCACGCACACACGCACACACACACACACACACACACACACACACACACACACACACACACACACACACACACACACACACACACACACACAGAAACAAGGGGCCACAATTGGAAGCTAAAGATTCAGATGAGTCAAAGGGATGTTTGGAAGTATTTCTTCAGCCACAGAGTTGTTAGGAAGTGGAATAGTCTAGCAAGCGATGTAATGGAGGCAGGAACCATACATAGTTTTAAGACGAGGTATGATAAAGCTCATGGAGCAGGGAGAGGGAGGGCCCAGTAACGGTCAGTGAAGAGGCGGGGCCAGGAGCTGAGTCTCGACCCCTGCAACCACAATTAGGTGACTACGCACATCCACCCATCCACACACACACACACACACACACACACACACACACACACACACACACACACACACACACTCAAAGGGAATACAAGATCCGGCTGTTCTCAGGAGATGAAGATACACATTAACGCAGTCTAACGCAAGACGTTCCGGCAAAGGATTACCATAACTACACGTCCTCTGGCGATCATATCTGAAAACTAGCACGAAAAATTATTGGATCTAATGCTATACTGAGACACGGGAATGTGGCTCTTGGATAAACAATTCAGATTTTTATGACTGAATTGTTGTGCAAAAATTATACTACAAGGTCTGGAATTTTTAGGAAACACTTATCTGTTATTTTGTGTCAGTTTTAATTTCGTTTGTATTTTTCTCGTTATTATTTTTATTATTATTATCATTATTATTATTATTATTATTATTATTATTATTATTATTATTATTATTATTATTATTATTATTATTATCATTATTATTACTGTAATTATTATTATCATTATTATTACTGTAATTATTATTATTATTATTACTATTTTCATTATTATTATTATTATTATTTTCTTGTAATTATAATAAATATTATTATTAATTATTTATATAACAGCTTATTATAAGTTACAATTATTAACTTTGTTAAGCAAGGAGACAGGAAGGAAGATCAGGCAGAGCGGGGATGGGTCAGCAGGAGAGAGAGAGAGAGAGAGAGAGAGAGAGAGAGAGAGAGAGAGAGGCAACGAACAGGATAATGAAGGGATTAGTAAAGAATTACCGGTAATTAGGAAAGAAATTCATGCCCAATAGCAAGAAAGGAAGAATAGATTCAACATTTCACTCGTAAGTGTGCGAAACGACGGAAGTTCGAGCCTTCTTTAAGGAATTTAAACCTTCTCCTCTACCCCCAAACATCATGACGAGAGTGAAGGTTGGAGGACTCGATGGGATTTGGGATACAATTTTGTTTTGGTCCTGTTTCTTAAGTTTTGAAAGGTCCACACACACACACACACACACACACACACACACACACACACACACACACACACACACACACACACACACACACACCAACTGGCTCCTCGAATTTAACCGCCAAATGCAAAAAGATCGGGGAAGGGCAAAGAACACTGCAGACAGAGTATAGTCTAGGTGGCCAAAGACTGCAAACCTCACTCAAGGAAAAGGATCTTGGGGTGAGTATAATACCGAACACATCTGAGGCGCATATCAACCAGACAAATGCTGCAGCATATGGGCGTCTGGCAAACCTGAGAATAGCTTTCCGATAC
This sequence comes from Cherax quadricarinatus, assembly GCF_038502225.1. Classification (NCBI taxonomy): domain Eukaryota; kingdom Metazoa; phylum Arthropoda; class Malacostraca; order Decapoda; family Parastacidae; genus Cherax; species Cherax quadricarinatus. The sequence continues at coordinate 11,152,045 of NC_091330.1, forward strand.
CTCAGTAAGGAATCGTTCAAGACTCTGTACAACCTGTACTTCAAGCCCATATTGAAGTATGAAGCACCAGTGTTGAACCCACACCTGGTAAAGCACGTCAAAAATTAGGGAAAGTGCAAACGTTTGCAACAAGACTAGTCCCAGAGTCAAGGGAAATGTCCTACGAAGAAAGGTAATCGAAATCGGCCTGACAACACTGGAGGACAGGAGGGTTAGGGAAGACTTAATAACGACATATAAAATACTGTGAGGAATTGATATGGTGGATAGAGACAGGATATTCCAGAGATGGGACAAAGAAACAAAGGGTCACAATTGGAAGTTGAAGACTCAGATGAGTCTGAAGGATGTTAGGAAGTATTTCTTCAGTCATAGAGTTGTCAGGAAGTGGAATAGTCTGACAAGTGATGTAGTGGAGGCAGGAGTCATACATAGTTTTAAGACAAGGTTTGATGAAGCTCGTGGACCAGGGAGAGAGAGGAACTGGTAGAGATCAGTGAAGAGGCTGGGCCAGGGGCTATGAATCGACCCCTGCAACCACAAATAGGTGAGTACACACACACACACACACACACACACACACACACACACACACACACACACACACGCACACACACACACATATTCCCTACAGCCCTCTCCCAGCATTCGCTACTGTACAAATTCCTATTAATGATAATAAGAGCCCCGGAGGAAACAGCTGCCGGATATTTTGCTTATGAGAAACTGGAGACGAGGGCGAGTTGCGCACAGAATATAAAAAAAATAGCACATCTGAAGAAGAAGCTTATACTGTCACAACGTTTCGCTATGTACAGATTGAAACGTTCTCTCCAATGACTGATTGCGTAGCACTTTTTTCCCCGTTGTTTTTCAGTGAGAGGGTGAACTGGTACTTAGTTACCTAGCTTTTCGTCTCCTCAGGGATACTGTCTTCAGAACCGTATTTTTTTCCCTTTGTGAGAGGGCTAGTCGTCTGAAGGGTGGTGACGGGAGAACGAGAGAAATTATCATATCTTTTAGCCTAAAGCAACGGAAGAGGGTAAGGAAATGTTCGTGTGTTGGTATAAGATTTTTTGTTACCGAACATGATGGAGTTGTATATGCTTATATGTGTGTGTGTGTGTGTGTGTGTGTGTGTGTGTGTGTGTGTGTGTGTGTGTGTGTGTGTGTGTGTGTGTGTGTGTGTGTGTGTGTGTGTGTGTGTGTGTGTGTGTGTGTGTGTGAGTGTGTGTGTGTGTGTGTGAGTGTGTGTGTATGTGTGTGAGTGTGTGTGTGTGTGTGTGTGTGCGTGTGTGTGTCAAACTGGTTTTTGTGAAGCATTCTATTATTCTATATTAGTTAATGCAAATGTGATTTTAAGGCAACCAAAGGTATCCCAAACCGGTGCTACATACGTCTCCTCCAGGTAGGTGGAGCGAGGGATGTTGATGGTGATAAGCTCTTATTTCAAGGAGCTGACGCTTCCCTCTCCTTCCTTGAATTAAACCAGGTGCTGCAAGACATTAAGAATTATAATGCTATATAATAATAATGCAAAATAATAATTAATGATAATTGATAAAATAAAAATATTACAAATAATAATAATAATAATAATACCAATAATAATAATAATATTGATAAAAGAATAATACAGATAACAATAATAATAAAATACAGTGGACCCCCCCTTAACGATCACCTCCAAATGCGACCAATTATGTAAGTGTATTTATGTAAGTGCGTTTGTACGTGTATGTTTGGGGGTCTGAAATGGACTAATCTACTTCACAATATTCCTTATGGGAAAAAATTCGGTCAGTACTGGCACCTGAACATACTACTGGAATGAAAAAAGTTCGTTAACCGGGGGTCCACTGTATAAGTAATAGTGAACAAATAAGTTTATAGTGACAAATGACACAAAAAAAAACACTTGCTCACTTCAACCAATCAACTCAAGCAATCCCTTCTCGCCGCTTAAAGTAACACTCGGCTAGCTGGTTAGATTTACAAGCTACCAACTACACGAGGGTCATTAAGAGTGCTTATCAACTGTGATATACAACTTATTAATTGTACACTAAGCTAGCCTTGTCAAACCTTGGTAAAAAAAAATCAGGACTATTTTCCTCCTTGAAGTTGAGAATAAAACAAACAAGTGATTCGCGAAATCGTAATAACTCGACTGTAAACTCGGTTAATATACACTGAGAGAAGTACACTTCATTAAGATATATACACTGATGTGTATACACATTCTTCTCGGTTTATGTACTATGAGAAATGCACCTCTCAGTTCATATAATATCTATGAGCTTCAACCTCTCTGTGTATAAACACTGATATATGCACCACTCTGTGTATAAACACTGATATATGCACCACTCTGTGTATAAACACTGATATATGCACCACTCTGTGTATAAACACTGATATATGCACCACTCTGTGTATAAACAAAGTGTGATACATACCTGGGATACATGCCTGGGATACATACCTGGGATACATACCTGGGATACATACCTCAGGATACACATGCACTCTAGTGAGTGATGAACAGTCATGAAAATGTTAAAGATTTCACTGGTGAACAATGGAAGAAAAATGAATTTGTTCACACAGGAAAGAGAACACTCTACACGCACTCATGGATACATAATATTTTAGTTCCATTCCACTCTCAGCAATGTAAAAATGGGGGGCAGTCAAAAAAATGAATAAATAATTTTTTTCCCAAAAAGTCGTGGTTTTTAGGAAAATTCACGAAATGGATTCAGTTTTTTTTTAAGGCAACTTCGTTGCCTTGCTCCTACTGAGATAGACAGAGACAGACAGGTAGATAAATAGATAGACAGACAGAGTGAAAAAGAGAGTTTTGTGAGTGTGTGTGTGTGTGTGTGTGTGTGTATATATATATATATATATATATATATATATATATATATATATATATATATATATATATATATATATATATATATATACATATATATATATATATATATATATATATATATATATATATATATATATATATATATATATATATATATATATATATATATATATATATATATATATATATATGTGTGTGTGTGTGTCGTGCCGAATATGTAAAACTGGTCAAATAGCATGAATTCATTTAAAATTAAGTCCTTTCTGAAATTTTCTCTTATACATTTAAAGATATATTTTTTTCATTAATGTTGATGCAAAAATTTTTAATTTTGCACCAAAAGAATCTTAGAAAACTTACCTAACCTTATTATAACAAGAACAATTTATTTTAGCCTAACCCAACTAAATATATTTTAGATATGTTTATAATAATTTAATATTAAACAAACACAGTGAAATATATTTTTTTTCGTTAGGTTCAGAATGATTTTGGCGAAATTACTGCATACACAAATTTTCGCTTGTCCTATATGGCAAGATGAGCGTTGCTATTTAAGCCAAGATCGCAAGTTCTGCCTATTCGGCACGACATATATATATATATATATATATATATATATATATATATATATATATATATATATATATATATATATATATATATATATATATACATATATATATATATATTTAACTGACAAATGGATTTGTCAGTTAAAAATAGGAGAGGAGAGTTATTAAATGGAGAGTTAGAGGTATTGGGAAGATGGAAGGAATATTTTGAGGAATTGTTAAATGTTGTGATGTTAAATGTTGATGAAGATAGGGAAGCTGTGATTTCGTGTATAGGGCAAGGAGGAATAACATCTTGTAGGAGTGAGGAAGAGCCAGTTGTGAGTGTGGGGGAAGTTCGTGAGGCAGTAGGTAAAATGAACGGGGGTAATAGAGTTGTGGATGAGTGGAACAAACTCCCAAGTACAGTTATAGAGGCCAGAACGTTGTGTAGCTTTAAAAATAGGTTGGATAAATACATGAGTGGATGTGGGTGGGTGTGAGTTAGACCTGATAGCTTGTGCTACCAGGTCGGTTGCCGTGTTCCTCCCTTAAGTCAATGTGACCTGACCTGACTAGGTTGGGTGCTTTGGCTTAAGCCGGTAGGAGACTTGGACCTGCCTCGCATGGGCCAGTAGGCCTTCTGCAGTGTTCCTTCGTTCTTATGTTCTTATGTTCTTATGTAAGGCAGCCGGGATTGATGGGATAAAGATAGAAATGTTAAAAGCAGGTGGGGATATAGTTTTGGAGTGGTTGGTACAATTATTTAATAAATGTATGGAAGAGGGTAAGGTACCTAGGGATTGGCAGCGAGCATGCATCGTTTCTTTGTATAAAGGCAAAGGGGACAAAAGAGAGTGCAAAAATTATAGGGGGATAAGTCTGTTGAGTATACCTGGTAAAGTGTATGGTAGAATTATTATTGAAAGAATTAAGTGTAAGACGGAGAATAGGATAGCAGATGAACAAGGAGGCTTTAGGAAAGGTAGGGGGTGTGTGGACCAGGTGTTTACAGTGAAACATATAAGTGAACAGTATTTAGATAAGGCTAAAGAGGTCTTTGTGGCATTTATGGATTTGGAAAAGGCGTATGACAGGGTGGATAGGGGGGCAATGTGGCAGATGTTGAAAGTGTATGGTGTAGGAGGTAGGTTACTGAAAGCAGTGAAGAGTTTTTACGAGGATAGTGAGGCTCAAGTTAGAGTATGTAGGAAAGAGGGAAATTATTTCCCAGTAAAAGTAGGCCTTAGACAAGGATGTGTGATGTCACCATGGTTGTTTAATATATTTATAGATGGGGTTGTAAGAGAAGTAAATGCGAGGGTCTTGGCAAGAGGCGTGGAGTTAAAAGATAAAGAATCACACATAAAGGGGGAGTTGTCACAGTTGCTCTTTGCTGATGACACTGTGCTCTTGGGAGATTCTGAAGAGAAGTTGCAGAGATTGGTGGATGAATTTGGTAGGGTGTGCAAAAGAAGAAAATTAAAAGTGAATACAGGAAAGAGTAAGGTAATGAGGATAACAAAAACATTAGGTGATGAAAGATTGGATATCAGATTGGAGGGAGAGAGTATGGAGGAGGTGAATGTATTCAGATATTTGGGAGTGGACGTGTCAGCGGATGGGTCTATGAAAGATGTGGTGAATCATAGAATTGATGAGGGAAAAAGGATGAGTGGTGCACTTAGGAGTCTGTGGAGACAAAGAACTTTGTCCTTGGAGGCAAAGAGGGGAATGTATGAGAGTATAGTTTTACCAACGCTCTTATATGGGTATGAAGCATGGGTGATGAATGTTGCAGCGAGGAGAAGGCTGGAAGCAGTGGAGATGTCATGTCTGAGGGCAATGTGTTGTGTGAATATAATGCAGAGAATTCGTAGTTTGGAAGTTAGGAGGAGGTGCGGGATTACTAAAACTGTTGTCCAGAGGGCTGAGGAAGGGTTGTTGAGGCGGTTCGGACATGTAGAGAGAATGGAGCGAAACAGAGTGACTTCAAGAGTGTATCAGTCTGTAGTGGAAGGAAGGCGGGGTAGGGGTCGGCCTAGGAAAGGTTGGAGGGAGGGGGTAAAGGAGGTTTTGTGTGCGAGGGGCTTGGACTTCCAGCAGGCATGCGTGAGCGTGTTTGATAGGAGTGAATGGAGACAAATGGTTTTTAATACTTGACGTGCTGTTGGAGTGTGAGCAAAGTAACATTTATGAAGGGGTTCAGGGAAACCGGCAGGCCGGACTTGAGTCCTGGAGATGGGAAGTACAGTGCCTGCACTCTGAAGGAGGGGTGTTAATGTTGCAGTTTAAAAACTGTAGTGTAAAGCACCCTTCTGGCAAGACAGTGATGGAGTGAATGATGGTGAAAGTTTTTCTTTTTCGGGCCACCCTGCCTTGGTGGGAATCGGCCAGTGTGATAATAAACAAAATATATATATATATATATATATATATATATATATATATATATATATATATATATATATATATATATATATATATATATATATATATATATATATATATATATATATATATATATATATATATATATATATATATATTATACTTATAAAATGTTATTGTAATTATTCTGATTATAATTATAATTGTAACTGTAATAATTTTATTATTATTATTATTATTATTATTATTATTATTATTATTATTATTATTATTATTATTATTATTATTGCTGTTGTTGTTATTAGAGCACGTTTTAAAACACCTAATAAATAAGCCTGTGAAAAAACACTAATGAATGTATCAAACAACCTCTTGCTTGAGGTAACACAGTATGGAAATGACAGGGAGATAATTTACATATTTATGAGTGACTACAAGATACATCTCAGCCTCTCTGAAAATTTTGTCAGTTCTCCCCTTATTTGTATTGGCGTGCGAGTGCAGCCGGATGATGCCAGCCACGCCGAGGGCGTGTGAGTGCCGCTGGGGATGCCAGAAGGGCCGGATTAAAGGCCGGATTGAGGGCCTTGCAGAGCCTGGATACTTTTCTTTTGCAGGTGCTTTGGTCGATGGATTTTTTTTTTTTTGGGGGGGGGATGGGTGTCGATTTCTGTGGATAGAGGGATAATTTTGAATTTGTAATAATAATAAAAATAATAATAATTATGATGATATTATTACCATTATAATAATAATAATAATAATAATAATAATAATAATAATAATAATAATAATAATAATAATAATAATAATAATAATAATAATAATAATAATGATAAAAACAAATAAAATAATTTTTATAATTTTATTATGAGTAATTGTGATTAGACTTCATTAATTTAACATTATGCTCGATGGATATGAAATAAAGTTCGTGTCTGGACATGGAAACGAACGAGAACAGACTGACAAAATATTAACGAGGATCAAGAGATTTATTCTGAAACTCGTAAATATGGATGGGGGGCACCGGGAAATGCTGAAGCGAGAAAAAGATACTCTCCGATGAACTCATCCCCATTAATGATGCAGTCGGATGAGGACAACAGTGATTCTTGTAAGATAAAAATGTTGGTTTTGAAGAAGAATTTCATTCTCACATAGAGGGTTAAATACAGTAAATAGGAGGCCAATGTTACTTCGGAAGCTGGTAAAGCGGAAAGAGAGAATCACAGAGGCTCCAAAGATAGCAGTAGTTGCTGGCTTTGCATGTAGGCCTGAGACTGCGAGTGTTGCTGTACTCGTTGCTGCACTCTGCAGAGAAGTCGCTGCAGAGCTCTGATGCTAGTTTGCTGTTATCATGCTGTCACAAGAATGCTGATGATCGTAATTTTTCAACGTTAGGTAGAAAATCTGAGGAAAATAAAAGGATATGCAAAAACGAGAATGTTCTGCAGACACTGGGCAGAGATTTTTTGCTCATTTAGGAGAAAGATTTTAGGAAGATGTTTCCCTCTGTCCTGGACCGGTATTGTCCTTCCAGGGTACTAGATTTTTTTTTTCCTAATTTACTTGCCTTTAACTGCTGATGCTAATTTCTTGCACTTTATTTAAAATAAATATCAAATAAGCATATTTGTTATAGTTTTTATTATAAAAATATAAGAAATGCTATCAAAAAAAAAAATCCATGGGCCTTTTTAGTTTTTGTAGGTCCTAGGTACAGTGTACACTCTGTCTCTGGGTCAAAATGGTCTTGAATACCAGCCAAACCACCGTCGTTAGAGTGCAGTGGAGTACCTGAATACCCCCAGGGCTGGAGGAAAGAATCAAGCAAAACTGTAAGTAGAGATAACTCAGGAGGACATGATTTACAGTTATTTCCAGGTCCGTAGCCGGGCGAGATCGCCCTAATTCCTCCGGAGCAAAACTCTTCAATTAAAGACCGGAATCCAATCAGAAAGTTTTGGGTCAACAGGGTAATCGGGAGGAGTGGATCCCGTGGCCTTTGACTCCTTGCTTGTTACGATAACTTCAAAGCGCCGATACTGTGTAGCTTCGTTAGTTCTGTGTTGATCCTCGCTAACATGCTCAGATTCCGTAAGCCTCGGCTGCTTTGCGCTTAGAGAAAGACTTGGTTCGCGCCTTGATATACCACACTCCTTACTAAGCAAATGTTGTAGAGATTCGCTTTAATCTTTCTTTAATAAGTGTGGCAGGTACGAGAGACAGAGATCCTTATTAATATAAACCAAAGTGATTGGGGAATTTCCTTTGTTACTCCTCCTCCTCACCCCCCCTTCCTTCATATTCCATCCTTACCTATGCTTCTTCCTTCCCTTACTTACCAAAGCTTTGGTTATGCTATTATTGTTGTGGTATTTATCAGTGTACTCTAGAATAGATGTTCCAAAATTTTTTTTTTAGTCTTTCCTGCTTGGCAAAATTATAATTCTTGAAGCTCAAACTTTTTAATAACTGAGGCTGAATTCCCCGTAATATATTACTTTGGCTATTATGATTATATACACACAAAAAAGTGCAAAACCGAACTGAATATCACATTGTTTGCATAACCTCCTCTTTTTCTTCTTTGTCTTCTTTCTATTCTTCTTCTATTTCCTACCTTTCTTCCTTCTCTAAATCTGACAACCTTCTATAACGAGACAAAAAAAAAAAAATACCTGTGGAAGAGGGAGAAAGAACTTGTCAGCATATTTGTTGACTTGTCCGTCAGAACGAGGACCTCTTGACACGGGTGACTCTTTGATGCTGACTAGTTCAGTGGCTAGAAATTTCCTGGTCGAATGTTATAGCCTGATGTGCTAGTGTGTAAGTTGTTGTTAAGCGGCGTGGAGGAGGGGAGTAGCAAGTCGTGTATTATATTCTGTCTGTCTCTCTCTAAGTTCAACTAAGCACCATGATCGTCTCAGGCTTAGCCTCCACCACTCGCGCTACATAACCTACACTGGTGCAACGCTTCACATAAACACATTAAAAACAATCTTTGCATTGGTTATTTTTCAGGTAATGACGAACACATCAAACTGAATGTCACTTCCACTGATCACTTCATTAACCAATAGCCCAGTTATTACATTTCTACGTTATTCAGTTGAGCTCTTCACTTCATATCGGGTTATATTCCACTCAGAGCTTGGTGTGTTATTGCCTTGATTCACTCTATTACCCTAAGTTATATTTGCCTTGTTCAGCTGTTTAATTAGATCCGGATACGGGTCAACCATATTTAAATGCCATTGCAAATGGAGAGCAAATCGCCCACGGTTCTAATTCACAGTGTGTCATTTATTTGGCTTTTGGTGCAGATTTGAAGGCTATCAATGGAATATATATATATATATATATATATATATATATATATATATATATATATATATATATATATATATATATATATATATATATATATATATATATATATATATATATATATATATATATGTCATGCCGAATAAGTAAAACTTGCAATTTTGCCTTAAATGGTTTGCCGAATAGGGTAGGCGAAAATTTGTGTATGCAGTAATTTTGCAATAATTCATTCTGAATCGCGACATATGTACGTCGTGCCAAATAGGTAAAACTGGTCAATTAGCAAGAATTAATTCAAAATCCTTTCTCTTATACATTTAAAGATATGTTTTTTTCATTTATGTTAATATAAAAATTAATAATTTTGTACCAAAAGAACTTTAGGAAACTTACCTAACCTTATTATAACAAGCGCAATTTAATTTAGCCTAATCCAACTAAATATATTTTAGATAAGTTTACAGTAATTTAATAATAAACAAACACAATGAAATATATATTTTTTTGTTATGTTCAGAATGATTTTTGCGAAATTATTGCATGCACAAATTTCTGCTTGCCTTATTCGGCAAGAATAGCTTTACTATTTAAGCTAAAATCGCAAGTTTTACATTTTCGGAACGACATATATATATATATATATATATATATATATATATATATATATATATATATATATATATATATATATATATATATATATATATATATATATATATATATATATATATATATATATATATATATATATATATATATATATATATATATATATATATATATATATATATATATATATATATATATATATAAGGCAGCAACTCACCTTTATTGTAATAGGTAATGTAATGACTGTCACCAAGTACAAATAGCAAAAAAAAAAAAAAAACCTACTCCTTTCTATTGTAACCACTATTGTGTTTAATTAAATAGACTTTCAAGACATGTAAGCTCGGGTTCGATTCCCGTCCAGAACCTTTCCTTGTGTGTGTGTGTGTGTGTGTGTGTGTGTGTGTGTGTGTGTGTGTGTGTGTGTGTGTGTGTGTGTGTGAAAATGTATACATATGCGTGTATGCGAGTGTGTATATCTGTGCTCTTTCAACAAGCTGATCTACAGGGATAACATTGCTGGCCTCAGCCGGTACTTACGAACGAAAAGGCCAATTATGATGCAAATTTTACATCTTCCTCTTCCGCTCCAAGTTCAGAATATGCGGAAAAAATTGAGAAAGGAAAAAAATATAATTCCCGTAAAAGGATTCATCTGTCAGTCCCTTCCGGTTTCCTTTGAGACTTTAAGTCTTTGACTGTGAATAATTAAGACTGAATCCTGTTAAGCCTGGCTCGTAGCAGTTTAATCTGGGGGCTCGCTTATACGGTACGCTCGATTATATGGTATGCTCGTTTATAAGGGATGGTATTTTGTACAATATGTCCCTTTACTGACGATATTTCAACCACAGAACTTATAGATCCAAAGTTTATTAAGACTTGCACAGTCGCAGGGGAAGCACTTAGGTTGCTCCACCAGGAAGGTAGTTCTGGGATCGTGCCCCGGGGAAAGGGAGGGGAGACTGATCCCTAGAAACATCCTTCAGGAATCCCTCAGTGAACGACGGATCTATTCTATATGTAAAACATCTGAACCTCAACACTATAACCGGCACTACCATTTTCCTTGCGAAGGGTCGTGTATATGTCGTTCACACAGACGCGAGTTGGTGGCGTAACACTCGCTGATAGGATTAATTAAATGGCTGTGTTACTTTGGCTCTTAAGGAGCAAATAAAAGGCTCTCCCCTGCAACGAAGAGGCGTATAAACACATTCGGACAAGTACATTCACATATACATTTATATATATATATATATATATATATATATATATATATATATATATATATATATATATATATATATATATATATATATATATATATATATATATGCCCACACATTCAATTACCTATATTAAGAGCCATCTTTGCGCATCACTACAGACGTGTAGTGATCTCGGTAACCAGTACATACCACATCAACTTTCAAATCCATTAAAGTACCATTAGGATCACAAGATTAATTTGTAACGTGGAAAATTGAGGCTGATGTGTGTGTGTGTGTGTGTGTGTGTGTGTGTGTGTGTGTGTGTGTGTGTGTGTGTGTGTGTGTGTGTGTGTGTGTGTGTGTGTGTGTGTGTGTGTGTGTGTGTGTGTGTGTGTGTACTCACCTAGTTGAGGTTGCAGGGGTCGAGTCCAAGCTCCTGGCCCCGCCTCTTCACTGGTCGCTACTAGGTCACTCTCCCTGAACCATGAGCTTTATCGTACCTCTGCTTAAAGCTATGTATGGACCCTGCCTCCACTACATCGTTTCCTAAACTATTCTACTTCCTGACTACTCTGTGGCTGAAGAAATACTTCCTAACATCCCTGTGATTCATCTGTGTCTTCAGCTTCCAACTGTGTCCCCTTGTTGCTGTGTCCAGTCTCTGGAACACCCAGTCTTTGTCCACCTTGTCAATTCCTCTCAGTATTTTGTAAGTCGTCATCATGTCCCCCCTATCTCTCCTGTCCTCCAGTGTCGTTAGGTTGATTTCCCTTAACCTCTCCTCGTAGGACATACCTCTTAGCTCTGGGACTAGTCTTGTTACAAACCTTTGCACTTTCTCTAGTTTCTTTACATGCTTGGCTAGGTGTGGGTTCCAAACTGGTGCCGCATACTCCAATATGGGCCTAACGTACACGGTGTACAGGGTCCTGAACGATTCCTTATTAAGATGTCGGAATGCTGTTCTGAGGTTTGCTAGGCGCCCATATACTGCAGCAGTTATTTGGTTGATGTGCGCTTCAGGAGATGTGCCTGGTGTTATACTCACCCCAAGATCTTTTTCCTTGAGTGAGGTTTGTAGTCTCTGGCCCCCTAGACTGTACTCCGTCTGCGGTCTTCTTTGCCCTTCCCCAATCTTCATGACTTTGCACTTGGTGGGATTGAACTCCAGGAGCCAATTGCTGGACCAGGTCTGCAGCCTGTCCAGATCCCTTTGTAGTTCTGCCTGGTCTTCGATCGAGTGAATTCTTCTCATCAACTTCACGTCATCTGCAAACAGGGACACCTCAGAGTCTATTCCTTCCGTCATGTCGTTCACAAATACCAGAAACAGCACTGGTCCTAGGATTGACCCCTGTGGGACCCCGCTGCTCACAGGTGCCCACTCTGATACCTCGCCACGTACCATGTGTGTGTGTGTGTGTGTGTGTGTGTGTGTGTGTGTGTGTGTGTGTGTGTGTGTGTGTTTCTGTATGTGTCCGTTTGAATTTTCACAAGGTTGTGTCTACCTTGCTGTCTTTGCAGGAGTCGATTCACAGTACTTGGTCCTGCTTCTGAACCTTAATCAACTGAAGGCAGACGACGGGAAAAAGAGGTCGACAATGGAATCTCGAGGCGAAGAAGAATATAACAGATACAAGGATGGTAAAAATCTACATAGAATCCCATACACCTAGCAGAGGGACTCCATTTCAGCCACAGGCGACGGGAAATTGTTTCGGAAACTGGAGAGCTTTATGGATGTTGTCGAGGCTTTACTCTGTACTCTACCCTGTAGTGGAGGACCTTCTGACTCAGCCCTTGCATGACGAAGCCACTGCAACAGAATTGTGAGGCTGTTGCTCGTGCTTGTTGAGCCCTGATGACCCGCTAGTCGACTATCATTACAAGCAGGACCACCGGTTAGTTATTCTCATACCATGATAATGTCTGCTACACCACACACTCATACCACGATGGTGTCTGCCTCACCACACACATACATACCACGATGGTGTCTGCCTCACCACACGCTCATACCATGATGGTGTCTGCCTCACCACACGCTCATACCTTGATGGTGTCTGTGCCTCACCACACATACCACGATGGTGTCTGCCTCACTACACATATCACGAAGATGTGTGCTTCACCACTCGGGAGTGCAAACCTTGCTTCTCAGAATCAATATACTAACTGGGAGGCTTTTATAAAGTTAGACTTTTGGCTGCTTAAATGGCAGGATAACTCTTCAGATAAATGTCGGCCAGACACTCCACAGTGGTTTAAATGGCTGAAAATTGCTTCAAACGTTACAAGTTTGATAAATTATTTTTGAAGACTGGCCAAAAGCATACTCAAGCGTTACTCAAGAGTAACTTGTATGTCATGTTCAAAGGGAAGATCAACAGTGAAAGAATATTATACTTCACATGTACAGTGCAACTAGTGGACTGGATGGTGCAACGAATCCTGTGTAAATGTTTGTATACATTCGTGATCACCAGAGCGACCGGACGATCTAACTGAATTGAGTCTGTGACATATAATTTGTCACACACACACACACACACACACACACACACACACACACACACACACACACACACACACACACACACACACACACACACACACACACACACACACACACACACACAAACACTTCCCCGTATGAGATGAGTGCTTGGGATTTTTTCTTAAAAATTTGGATTAACATTAATTATGACCTACCGCATCGTCTCTTTAAGCATAAAATTTTGAAAAAATTATTTACAAAGGTACTGTTTCATTTTTCACTTCCTTAATTTTTTTTAATCTTTCTGTGGTTCAAATCTTCATTCCCTTCAGGTCTTCTTTTAATTAAACCCCACAGAAAACCATATAATGGGACGAGACCAGACACATCAATACAATGCAATTGATCAGCAACACCGAGCAACGCCCTCGTGTCCACGAAATTTTCTCCCAGGATATCTATACCTTTTCCAAATCCAAAACATCCCTTTTATCATTAATAAACCTGATAAGGCATATAATGAATGTTATAATGAAAACAAAAGTACTATTAACAAAGGCTTCGGACCAGCATCATGGTGTCTGCCTTACTTGTTTCTGTCTACCTAACTTGTGAAACAAGTTAGGTAGACAGATGTGAGATAATGTTGAATTGTGTAAGGTGCATGCAACAGGTGTCAGGAGTGGCAAAAGGTGATACAGTATTGTGCAGGTCGTTTAGATCTATGTATGTGTGTGTGTGTGTGTGTGTGTGTGTACTCACCTAGTTGAGGTTGCGGGGTGTGTGTGTGTGTGTGTGTGTGTGTGTGTGTGTGTGTGTGTGTGTGTGTGTGTGTGTGTGTGTGTGTGTGTGTGTGTGTCTGTGTGTGTATGTGTATGTGTATGTGTGTGTGTGTAGGTATGGTTTATTTTTGGTGTATGTATGTGTGCTTCTTTGTCTATGCTTTTCTGTCTGTGTCTGTCTGCCTGTTTATATGTCTGTCTGTCTGTCTGTCTGTCTGTCTGTCTGTCTGTCTGTCTGTCTGTCTGTCTGTCTGTCTGTCTCTCTGGCTCTAATTAAGATGAAGTTTAATTATATCAAGCAGCAATAAGCAGTGATCCTTGCAATATCCGTCAGGTGGTGAGCTGGTTACAGGTGCCGCAACGAGGCTGTACGTAATCTCGGGGACATGCCTGAAGTGGTATTCTCTCCAGAGTTTGCTTTTACGAGAGCACTGCAGAGTGCTTATTTCCGTAGAGATCTTGAGCGAGAAGTGTAGAAAGGAGCACAGTGCCTGTTATAGAATGAGAGGAGCACAGTGCCTGTTATAGAATGAGAGGAGCACAGTGCCTGTTATAGAATGAGAGGAGCACAGTGCCTGTTATAGAATGAGAGGAGCACAGTGCCTGTTGCATAGCTGTATGTGCAGATCATTCTACCTAGAGCCTGAAGCTATGACAGAGTTCAGAGTGAAGTTATTTAAGGCGTAACAAGAACGTGGCCTCCAGGTGTGCTTGTCAAGTGCTCACAAGAAAAAGTAGTGCGGAGACAAGTCTCAGGTTCTCAGCCTGTTAGACAATACTCATAAAAACTAATGTTATTGTTTGAGGACAATACATCTATTCTCTCTCTCTCTCTCTCTCTCTCTCTCTCTCTCTCTCTCTCTCTCTCTCTCTCTCTCTCTCTCTCTCTCTCTCTTTCTCCATATTTCTCTCGCTATTTCCATTTTGGTGGCAGCAGGAGGTAAAGGCAAGATGAACGCACCAGTCTTTGTGTTATGGGTGGAGAGTCGTAGACAGATGGAGGGGAAGAAGACGGTAAATTGAGAGAGAAAGATACAGAGAGAGAGAGAGAGAGAGAGAGAGAGAGAGAGAGAGAGAGAGAGAGAGAGAGGAGAGAGAGAGAGAGAGAGAGAGAGAGAGAGAGAGAGAGAGGAGAGAGAGGAGAGAGAGAGAGAGAGAGAGAGAGAGAGACAGAGAGAGAGAGAGAGAGAGAGAGATAGAGAGAGAGAGAGAGAGAGAGAGAGGAGAGAGAGAGAGAGAGAGAGAGAGAGAGAGAGAGAGAGAGAGAGAGAGAGAGGGTGGGGAGGGGGGGGGAGGGAGGAGAAGGGAAGGGAGGAAGCCGTATCGTCTGCCTGAGCAATTTACCAAGATAACTCGAGTGTGAGTTTCCACAGTAATTAGGCTTTAGTAAGGTGATCAAGGAGGTAATGAACGCGAGAAGGATCCGATTACACTATGTCGCCCCGTGGATCGACCCCAGGAGAGATGTAGGAGGAGAAGGAGGAGGAGAAGTTGTAGTAGTAGTAGTTGTTGTAGTAGTAGTAGTAGTAGTAGTATAAGTAGCTGTAGTAATAGGAGTAGACATTGAGAAATTTACTCAGCCGCAACACCCAATCGAAAACAGGATTAGAGTAAATTATCGACGTATATAGCTGAGAACACACACATAGGTGTATATACACCTATGTGTCAATACGCTGTGTGTGTATATACACCTGAAGGTGTATTTACATTAAAAAAGAAATATTTACTTTTTGGTGTATATACGATGAAAAATATGTACCTTTGGGTATAAGTACATTGAGAGTTGCAGACATCCCACTATATATACGCTGCGAGATACATACCTTTAGGTGTATATACCCTGAGATACACAACTTTCGATGAATATATGCACTCACTGAGATATACAAACCTTAGAGCCTACAGTCGTAGAGAGATGCACAACTTGTCACGCTCTAAACAGGCGAGGGAGAGCGGCAGTGGACACAAGACACGGGACAGTGGCGAGGTGATGAATGCTTCAACTCATCAGCGGAGAGCAAATACTTGGTGTTTGTCCCTCATTATCAGTGGTAAGACCAGCAGTGACTGATGGACACTTCTGTGTTGGTTCATGAACCAATGTTTCCTTATTTGTAAAATACCAGTGTGGGAGGGGAGATTACAGTCGTGGTGGGACATATATATATATATATATATATATATATATATATATATATATATATATATATATATATATATATATATATATATATATATATATATATATATATATATATATATATATATGCCACCTTTATATCAACAATGTATCTCTTAAATCTTCTGTACCATATTATGTAATAAAATATTCCTATTTGTAAAAAAAATATATATATATATTAAAAGATGGGGTGGTGGGGGAAGTGGAATATTCAAACGGCTTCAGGAAGAAATCCAAATATTCTTCCTTGAAGCCTTTTATCCACCTCTATATAAATGTATATATATATATATATATATATATATATATATATATATATATATATATATATATATATATATATATATATATATATATACATGCGATAAGATCACAGTAAACAGGTGATATAAGAATATCCTTTCACATTGGTTGTTTTGCATATATTTATACATTATACAAAATTTTTATTAATATATTATTATTATTGTATCCATAAAAATGCTAAGCATGCAGTATATAGGGTAAGTACTCGGACTATAACTTAAATAAAGAATAGACTGATGGTGAAAATTTGAAGCAGTGTTACCAGTGGAACAGTTCAACAGGCGGGGAAAGTTAATGACTGCATAGATTCTCGGGTGTGGTAACGATGGGAAGCGTCCGTCATGGTGAGAAGATGACGGGAGGAAATGAAGGGAAGAGAGAGCGAGGGTTGAGAAACTGAAGGGAGGCGAGCTTGTATCAAAGGGGTGGATGCCGGAGGAGGGGAAGAGAAGCCTTCACAAATTTTAATATGTCGAGAGGGGGGAGGGGGAGGGTCGACGAAGGAGACCTGACTCAGTTGGTAGCGCCCTCACCTCACATACTGAAGGGGTCATCTGCACGAGTGGAAACATTGGACATGTTTCCTGACACCTGTTGCGCCTGTTAACGTAGCGGTAAGTAGGTACCTGGGTGTTAATCGGCTGTTATGCGTCGCATCCCAGGAGGGTGTTAGTATACCTAAGATATTCCTGAGGCAGGATAACCGCTCTCAGCTTGTATATTCAACTCTGTAAAAAAAAAATAACTTCGTTGCTGGATTATTCGTTAGGGAAGGAAGGCGGTGACTCACGTGACAGAAGCCTTTATCATAAGATGACACGTTGAGTGGTGCTGGCACTGTGGAGGGGAGGGGTGGGGGGGTGGCAAGTCGGGGGTGTCAAAGGACCCACCGGAAGGTGGAGAACCCGATGGTACTGTGTTTGACGAAGGCAAAAACGACCTCTGGTGTACTGGTGCTGGCCATTGCGGCGATAAATACAGTTAAGATGGCCAGATAAACAAGGCCAAGTCCTGCCACCTGACCTCAGCTTGAATAACTTCCCATCAGTAACCAGTTTTGTTATACTTGCTGTTTTGTGCTGAGCAAAGTTCGATATATTAAATTAATTTTTTTTTATCGTCTCGCAAAACATGTTCTTATGTATTGGAAAACCAAAAAGAAATATATTGAATTTATTTTTGCTTGGTCCAGGAGCTACAAAAAGGTTTTGACAGCCAAAATAACCTTCTGGGATTCAAACCTAACTGTGATGACTCAATGTGATAGTGTCAACATCCGCAGACCAGACGGCATCGAATTCCACGAGTGTTTTGCGACTGATATATTTATGCAACCCAGGAGGCAGACATGCCAACCAGATATAAATTCACGTGTATGCGATTGCATATCTCTTGTGAAATACGTCAAGCTGATTAGTGTATAACGATTAACATTATTAATAAGAAGCAATGGTAAATATGGTGTTCATGTTATAATGATCGAAAATTCTAATAAGCAATATTTAAGAACTGCATTATGTCGAAAATCTTTGTGTTTTCAGCCAGTTAAAGAAACCGTAATACCCTTGCGTCATACCCTCCTTTACATAATATCTCCATTCATCCATCCATACCTCCCGTCCTTAATATGTCCCTCCATCCCTCAATATTTCCCTACCTCCTCCTCCAGCTCCCTCACAGCTTAACGAGTGCATAACGCACGCTCGGAGACATCTTTGGTGGTCATCAAAAATCCGAGAGCCACATATTGAAGCCCGGGAGGTCCGTGTTGGCCTTGCATATTGTCTCGACTAGGGCCACATTCGGAACATTACGAGATGTCTCAGCTCGGTCGTAAAGCTTCGCTCAGTAGGTTCTCAGACAGGAACGTGCACTCTTGCATCCGCTTACGTCCGGATAAAAA
Source organism: Cherax quadricarinatus (assembly GCF_038502225.1). Taxonomy (NCBI): domain Eukaryota; kingdom Metazoa; phylum Arthropoda; class Malacostraca; order Decapoda; family Parastacidae; genus Cherax; species Cherax quadricarinatus. Next base: position 11,170,703 of record NC_091330.1, read on the forward strand.
GTATTCGGCCGCATGTCACTTCTCTTCACATTTAATGGCCGAATATAATGCAGGGTTATTAGCCGGGCCTCTGAAGCGAGGTGATGTTTTTGTTGTCTCGGAGCACTATAGCTATATATACTCTACACTCCTGTTGATGATTGTCTCTGACTACCACCATCCTACATTCTAGCTGATGACTGTCTCTGAATACCATCATCCTATACTCCTGCTGATGACTGTCTTTGACTACCACCATCCTACACTCCTGCTGATAACTGTCTCTGACTACCACCGTCCTACATTTCTGCTGATAACTGTCTCTGACTACCACCCATCCTACAGTCCTGCTGATGACCGTCTCTGACTACCACCCATCCTACAGTCCTGCTGATGACCGTCTCTGACTACCACCCATCCTACAGTCCTGCTGATGACCGTCTCTGACTACCACCATCCTATACTCCTACTGATAACTGTCTCTAACTACCACCATCCTATACTCTTACTGATAACTGTCTCTTACTACCACCATCCTATACTCTTACTGATAACTGTCTCTAACTACCACCATCCTATACTCCAGCTGATGACCGTCTCTGACGGTCATCAGCTTGTACAGTGAATGTCGATCTCTTGCATACGATTTTGAGTAAATTTCTCGATCTAGCTTAAATTAGATTTAGATTTTGCTGTAAAAGCAGCTAGTTTATTGTGCACCTCGTACCCATCCTGTGGATGGTAACGTAAGAAAGTATAGATACATGAAAGGCCTAGGAACTAGGCCCTGAAAGGGTTAATAATAGTACATCTGGAATTATATATACAGTCTATTACCTGTTTCAATCAGACTTAGAATATTTCATCATTATGTCTGGTATCTTCTTTTCATTAAGAAGATTCTATCTTAGTATATTAAAAAAGTTATAATACTCTTGTTGTCTATATGAAAAATTTAACCATTTATAATATGCCATAATGCCAGAAATAAAAATTATCATTATTATTATTATTAATATTATTATTATTATTATTATTATTATTATTATTATTATTATTATTATTAATTGTAATAATGCACAAAAATCGATGGAGGTTTCTGAATCGCGAACAGAAGAGACCCACTAAACTCACATTAAAACAAACATTGAAATAATTATACTCACACATCTGACTTTTTAGCCAAAGTAAAATACTGACTTCGACTGGGAAAAAGGGCTGCTCACAGAGGCCAAAATATACTGACCCTTTCCATTTTGTTTTTGTATATTTTCAGTCCAGGTGAAATTTAGTTTTCATCTTCATCCTATTACTACTTTAATGAGGAAGCGCTCAACCCGTAGGGGTTATGCAGTGCCTGGGGATTGGAAAGGTAATAGTGCTCAATCCAAGAAAGGAATAAGGTAGCTGTAATTTCTTGGATCAAGATCACTGCAATTAAGGACACTTTCTCTGCAAGCTGCAGGTGACAGTCATTTCCCAAATAACTCGCACTTTGGGAAGGAAAGTGTAAACATGTTGGTTGGTCCCGGACCTCTACCAAGACGTCCAACACGTCTTCTAAAATTATTTGCTGCACAAATAATTATACATGAAACAAAGAGGCAGAAAGCATACCGGAAATTGCCTCACGCAACCGTAAAGAGAATAAAAGAAGATGGAGTTACGGTCCATCTTGAAGCATCATCAAGACGGAATATGATAAAGGCTCAGCACGGACCAAAACATTGTCAAATTTCTGTTTCCATGTTTTGGGTTATTTGTGACTTTTATTCTGGACAACCTCAATGTATATCGTAGAGCTCAGAGAAGGAACGGGCTGTAATTTATTCTCTACCCCAGGAGGAGAGATCAGACTATCTCGTCAAAACTTTATGTCTCATAAAATCAAAACGAATTGAAATATAAGCAAATGCGAGCCATGGGGATCATCCCAGCTGCAGATACACAACACAGAAGTCTTAAAGAAAAGATCTGAGCAATGTTTCAGAATGGGATGGCCAAATTTTAGAATGATTGATACCCTGGGTACAGTCGTCTGCTGGAGATTATCACTGGGTTTCCCACTTCTCCTGGCGATTTATGGCACGACTAAGCCATTACGAGTGATGATGGCACACTCTCTCCTTGCGCTATTAAAAGTAAAACAATGGCGGGAAAGCTAAGACTATATATATATATATATATATATATATATATATATATATATATATATATATATATATATATATATATATATATATATATATATATATATATATATATATATATATATATATATATATATATATATATATATATATATATGTATATATATATATATATATATATATATATATATATATATATATATATATATATATATATATATATATATATATATATATATATATATATATATCTATGCAATAAGATCACAGTAAACAGGTGATTTCAAAATATGCAAAACAACCACTCTGAAAGAATAGAGAAATTCCAAGCGCTTTCGTGACTACTCACATTATCAAGGAACTATGAAAGTGAAGCATCCAAGGAAGCTATATAAGGGGTCGGCCAGCACCTCACTATCAGATCCCACAACGGTTAAACACGTGACGCGCGGCGAGCCAACTTGGATAGGTCCTTTGCAAAACTCACCCCCAAGCTATTTATTTGTCCAGTGTATTATTAAATTCTACCCAAATTCTATTAATTATAAATGGATCTAATTTATATAAAACCAAAGGAAATATTCATATTATTGTCAAAACTGCTTTTATGAAACAAGATTCAATTATATTCCTGTCGACCATGGACTTGCTTGATACTACTTTCTCAACTTTTGAAAATCAATTGATGGTTAAAATCTCTTACATGAATAAATGAGAGCATTGAATCTTGTCAGTTCTAATGCTATATTTATGTTGTTTAATCTTAGTTCGAGATTTTACCAGTTTGACGTAATAAACTTTATCGCAAAATTTTACAAGGAATCTTATAGACACATCCATCAGCATTTTGGGGGAATTCTAATCAAAAGTTTTTTACTGTATCAAGATTTTTGAATACAACTTTAATATTAAAAGTCTTAGAAGAAGGCATATCAACCAAGTTTTCATGGTAAGGAGAACCAACATATTTTTAGTTGAATAAGGCTGGTTGCCCTTTTTGGATTATAAAAGTGTTCTAGCAACTTTAAAAGATTTATCAATTACATTTCTTGGGTATTTTAAATCATTACCTATTTCATAAATTTTGGATATTTCCTCATCTATGAACTCAGGACTACAAATTCGTAAAGCTCTCAAAAACATTGATGAGAAAACATATATATGTATATATATATATATATATATATATATATATATATATATATATATATATATATATATATATATATATATATATATATATATATATATATATATATATATATACATATATATATATATATATATATATATATATATATATATATATATATATATATATATATATATATATATATATATATATATATATATGTCAAAGTGAATAGGTAAAACTGGTCAATTAGCAAGAACTCATTTAAAATTAAGTCCTTTCTAAAATTTTCTCATATGCGTTTAAATTTTAGTCATTCATGTTAATGTAAAAAATCATAATTTTGCATCAAAAGAACCTTAGAAAACTTACCTAACCTTATCATAACAAGCGCAATTTAATTTAGCCTAATCCAACTAAATATATTTTAGATAAGTTTACAATAATTTAATAATGAACAAACACAATGAAATAGATTTTTTTCATACGTTCAGAATGATTTTTGCGAAATTACTGCATACACAAATTTTCGCTTACCTTATTCGGCAGGAAGAGCGTTGCTATTTTAGCCAAAATCGCAAGTTTTACCTATTCGACACGATATATATAAATACATATATATATATATATATATATATATATATATATATATATATATATATATATATATATATATATATATATTCCTCCATCTCTTTTCCTCTGCTAACTGCACCCCTCACCCCCCATCCCTCCTCCGTATCTCCCTTGCAAGACTCTGCACTTGACACACTCATTTGGGTTTAAAAAAATTGTCTTGACGAGCGAGCAAGTGTTTAAAATGTGTCTCTCATGGGCTGTGGAGAGTAATATGGCTCACTCACGCACTCGAGTGAGTGAATGTGAGAGAGAATAGGGGGAATGAGTGATGTGATTGAGTTCATGATGTGGCTGAGAGAATGAGAATGGGGGGGCTAGTGATGTGAGAGATTAGGTAGGTGAGTGATGTGACTGAGTGAGAGAATGAATGGGTGAGTGATGTTACTGAGAGAGCGGATGGGTTAATGATGTTACACTGAGTGATCGAATTAGAAAACTGGTGGCTGAATGACGTGAGTGAACGAGCGATGACTGAGTGCATTTATGAATGGTGTAAATGAGTGAATAAGTGGAAGAGTATATGGGCGGAGGGGTGACAGAGTGAGAAAAATCACTGACATAGCGAATAACTTAGCTAAAAAACCAAGAGTAAACAAACAAGTGAATAACAAATTAAAACGAAGATAAGGATGTTTATTTCCTTAGATTGTACTTACACTACACTGAACAGTTTTCCAATTTGTGTTATTACAGTTTCAGCAAAACAATTTTTCCCATTTTCTAACAATAACCAGTTATTATGTAAAGGATTTCGGGCAGTGTAAATGTTAGTGGAAAGAAACGTAATGTAATTTCGTGAATAGGGAGTTTGCAGATGGGTTAATAGGGTTGTGTAAATGGGTGAAATACTGACAGCACTGAAGCATGAGGGAGTGGGTTTGGGCGTGGAGTTTCAGCAAAACAATTTCCCATTTTCAACATAACCAGTTTGTATGAAAGGATTTCGGCAGTAAATAGTGGAAGAAACGTATGAATTGTGAATAGGGTTTGAGAGTGGGTTATGGTTGTGTAATGGGTAATATGAGCACTGGAAGCATGAGGGAGTGGGTTTGGGCGTGGGTTTGGGAGTGGGTTTGGGCGTGGGTTTGGTAGTGGGTTTGGGCGTGGGTTTGGGCGTGGGTTGGCGTGGGTTAGCGTGGGTTGGAATGGGTGGGTGTATGTGAGTGAGCAGGTGAAAAGGGAGGTGGGTGAAGGCCGGTGAGAGGAATTGGAAAGAAGCGGGTGAAAGTAGACTGAAAGGGATTAGAAAATGGATGAAAGGAGGAAGCGCTAGAGGGAAGGGAATGGAAAGGGAGGAGAGGGAGAAGTGCTAGAGGAGGAAAAGTGGATAGGGAGAAGAGAAGAAAGGGGAAAGAAGGGGAGCTAGAAGCGGACTAATGGGGAAAAAATATAAAGAAGAGACTGGGAAGGAGAAAGTGGATGGATAGGGAAGAAAAGATCGAAGAGGGGAAAGACAATATTAAAGGGAAAAAAAAGAAAGGAGAAAGTGAGGAGAAACAACAGAAAGAAATGAAGAAGTGAGGAAGATATTAGGAGAGAGAGAAAAAAGTAGGAAGTAAAGCCAGAAGCAAAGGGAGAAGGAGAAAGGAGAGAGAAGTGAAAGGAAGTGGAAAAAAGTGGAGGGGAAGAGCTGACCTACGAATAATGATGTAATAAATTAATAAATAAATAAGTAACTAGTTAAACAAATGTGACCGTTAGTGACATTAAAAAAAAATTATCTTAGTTCAGAGATATTTTTTTTATGAATGACGCATTAAAGAAGACGAGGCAAGGAGGGAAGGATGCATGGAGGAAGAAAGAAGGAATAAAAGAGAGAGGGAAGGAAGGGAAAGGGATAGTGAACGGGAGGAGGAGGAGGAGGAGGAAATAAAACAGAGAGTGAAAGAAAGAGTGGAAGAAGGGAAAGTGATAATGTACTGGAGAAGGAGAAGGAAGGAATAAAGGGTGGAGGGAGGACAGAAGAAAGAGGAGGAGTGAATAAAACAGAGAGTAAAGGGAGGGAGAGTAATAATGAACGGAAGGAGAAGGAAGAAACAGACTAGAGGGAGGATAAAATGAGTAGGAAGGAGTAGTAAAGAGAGTAGAGGAAGTGATAATGAATGGAGGGAAGAGAAAAAGAAAAAGGGGAGTGGAGAAAGAGTAATAATGAGCAGAAGAAGGGAAGTAAAGAAGGAAAGAAAATGGAGCAAGGGAGTAAGAAGAAGCTTGAATATTAACTTTGTATTGTGTGATAGAGGCGTAGCTGCAGCTTTACGTAGTTCATACACAGACCTGTGGCTTGGTAAACAACGCACTCGCCTCACACGCTGAGTCTCCGTGGTTCAATCCCCGGTACGTGAGGAAACTTTGGGCATGTTTCCGTACACCTGTTCACTTAGCAGTAAGTAGGTATCTGGGTGATAGTAGATTGGTGTGGGTCGCATCCTGGGGGACAAGATTGAAGGACCCCAATGGAAATAAGAGAGATAGTCTTCGCCGTAGAGGGTTGGGGATAGAGCGGTGAGAGAGAAGGATAGGGCGACGAGGAGGTACATGGCTGGCCCAGTCGGTAAGTAGCTGGGCTGGTGGGACTTGGTGTAGGGACTGCTAGGGGTAGGGAATTGGATCGAGGGGTGTTGGTGAGGCAAAGGGGTGGAAGGTAGTGGTCCAGGGAGGCCGGTGGTCCAGGAAGGCCGGCGGTCCATGGAGGCCGGTGGTCCAGGGAGGCCGGTGGTCCGGGGAGGCCAGTGGTTCAGAGAGGCCGGTGGTCCAGGGAGGCCGGTGGTCCTGGGAGGCCGGTGGTTCAGAGAGGCCGGTGGTCCAGGGAGGCCGGTGGTCCAGGGAGGCCGGTGGTCCAGGGAGGCCGGTGGTCCAGAGAGGCCGGTGATCCAGGGAGGCCGGTGGTCCTGGGAGGCCGGTGGTTCAGAGAGGCCGGTGGTCCAGGGAGGTCGGTGGTCCAGGGAGGCCAGTGGTCCAGGAAGGCTGGTGGTCCAGGGAGGCCGGTGGTCCAGGTAGGCCAGTAGTCCAGGAAGGCTGGTGGTCCAGGGAGGCCGGTGGTCCAGGGAGGCCAGTGGTCCAGGAAGACTGGTGGTCCAGGGAGGCCGGTGGTCCTCTGTATTAGTATGGTCAACTCAGGGTCCTTGGGAGGCGTTCCAGCCTCATCTCCCCATCACCCTTCCTCGCCTCGCTCTCTCCCCATCCCTCCCTATCCATCCACTATCCTCCTGGTCAGTGACGCAGATGGGAGGAAGGAGGCTGGGGACTAATGACGCCATAGCTTTTACAAGATTTACATATTTTCCTTTCTATAAATTAATATATTTTCACAGTTTTTATATTGACCAGTGAGCAAGATAGTTTGAGAAATAAATGTGATTTGAAAAGCCCGTTTTCAAAACCAATTTCATAGAACTGTCAGTTTATTACGTTTTTTTTAACCTCATTAAGTTGAAATCCTGGTTTAACACTCCCCCAGGTTGAAAGCCAATCTAAATACTCCCCCAGGTTGAAATCTAAGCTTAACAATTCCCCAGGTTGAAATCCAGGTTTAACAATCCACCCAGGTTGAAATCCAGGCTTAACACTCCCCCCATACCGTAATCCAGGCTTTGCCACTGCTTCCAGTTTCCTCTCTTTTGTCTCCTCTTCTTCCCTCTACCCACCCAGGTCTTCCCATCCCACTACAGGACGTAACAAAAAAATCTCAGCCAATCCCGCCTGGAAGACTAAATATTGACGCTGGGTCAAATAATCTTACTAAAATCTCAGCGCCGTGATGCACCACCCTGCCACCACCACTGACGCTCATAACACCCTCTTACCAAACATTTTTCACCATTAATCTCTCTCTCGCTGACGTGGCGGCTCCACCGCAAGCCGTCGGCGACCACTTGCTGACGTAGCGGCTACACCGCAAGCCGTTGACTACCTCTCACTGACGTTGCAGAGAGAGAGAGAGAGAGAGAGAGAGAGAGAGAGAGAGAGAGAGAGAGAGAGAGAGAGAGAGAGAGAGAGAGAGAGAGAGAGAGAGAGAGAGAGAGAAAGAGAGAGAGAGAGAGAAGAAAAATGGATTCTGTCAGTACACGATGGAAGGGGATAAACCCTTCTTGACATTTTTATTAGAAGTCATGGTAGGGTGTACTATATATATGGGCCATCTCTGCTCGTCACTTTTATCATGTGGTGCACATATGTGTGTGTGTGTGTGTGTGTGTGTGTGTGTGTGTGTGTTTCTCTCTTGGTGTTTGTTTTAGTTTGTAGAGCTTTAAGGAGCATATCCTACAGGGAAGAAGTACTCACCTAGTTGTGGTTGCAGGGGTCGAGTCATAGCTCCTGGGTGTTTTAATGCTAGCGACGGGATCTTCACCCAAGAACTCCTGAAGGCATGATATTCGTCTTTTCAGAGCACCTGCCTTTGCGAGCACAATGGAACCCGTGCTAAACTTCCTAGAGTAAAGAAATATACCTATTTTCATGGTATAGTAGTCACCTCACTGGCCTTCTAGTTTAAAGACTTTATCGACATCGGTTCGAATCCCACCCATTGTGTAAGTTGTTTGTTATTGTGTTGTAGACAGCAAGCCTACATGCCTAGTTTCTACAGTTCCTGCCAGAGGTCAAGCCTCTAGGTAGGCTAGAACTGAGTCTACTACAAACTTTAATCACACAAGAGAGCGGAAAAGTAATGTGAAGGACCTGGGAGTGGAAATGTCTGAGGATCTCACCTTCAAAGATCACAACAGTGCCACTATCACATCTGCGAGGAATCTGATAGGGCGGATAATGAAAACATTTAAGACAAGAGATGCCAAGCCAGTGATAATCCTTTTTAAATCACTTGTTCTCTCTAGGCTCGAATACTGCTGTATATTAACATCTCCATTCAAGGTAGGTGAAATTGCAGATCTAGAGAATGTACAGAGAACCTTTACTGCACATGTAAGTTCCATCAATCACCTTCACTACCGGGAACGCTTGGAAGCACTTGACTTGTACTCACTGGAGCGCAGGCGAGAGAGATACATCACAATCTACACCTGGAAGATCCTGGAGAGACTGGTCCTTAATATGCACACAGAAATCACTCCCTACTAAAGCAAAGGACTAGTCAGGTGATGCAACATACCCCCAGTGAAAATTAAGGGTACCATTAGTACACTAAGAGAAAACGCAATGTCTGGGGCCCAAGACTATTCAACAGCCTCCCACCATGCATAAGGGGGATTACCAATAGACCCCTGCTTGTCTTCAAGAGGGAGCTGAACAGATACCTGAAGTCAGTGCCAGATCAGCCTGGCTGTGGTAGCCAACATTAACAGTCTCATTGATCAGGCCCTGATCCACCAGGAGGCCTGGTCATGGACCGGGCCGCGGGGGCGTTGATCCCGGAATACTCTCCAGGTAGACTCCAGGTAGGTAGGCATACCCAGACCAGGCCTCTTGTTAGCACAGTTTTACGAGGGTTAATCACAAATGCCTTTTAAAACTTTGCATCATTTGTTTACCCAAACTCTTCTCGAGGAAATGTATCCACTTGTCTTTATATCTGTAAAATGATACGTTTTACAGACATCTTTACACTGCTTCTTCCGCAACTTAAGTTGTGTCCTCTTGTCCTGTTTGTAAGATATTCCAAAAGATTTATCTGTTTGCTTTCTCACAATCTCTCAGGAAGTTATAGGTTGCTATGGTACAGTTTATCATTCTATCTTGAATTTATAGACTGTTATCATGCCATATATAATTCTGCCATGAACTTATTGGTAGCTATAATGTCATCTATTATTCTATCATGAACAAAGAGTGACCTATCGTAACACCTATTTTCCTCTCATGAACTTAAAGGGACCTATCAGAGAGATGCCGTAAAGGAACATTACATAAATAAATGTATTAAAAAGTAGCTGAAAAGAATTAATTTTACGTCATTTTGAAATCCTAACCAAATTAACAAATAAATTAATGTGCATCACAGGAATGAAAAAAAAATCCAAGGCAAAATCAGTAAGGGATTTCCTGTTTTCTCGTAAACCGTCATTCCCTATCACGTAATCTTAAAATAAAAGGCATTTAACAAGCGCTTATAATACCCTCATTCAATGAGCAGTTTGATGGGACTTTGTCTTTAGCAGTCAGGAGGACGATTGGCACTCGCTTCGCAAGACAGACAGTCCGGGATGCTGGTTGGGAAAGAGGGAGGGAGGCAGTTCGTGGAATTAAACAGCATTGGATCTCAAGGAGAAGGACTCGATTCCATCCCATCTAACTTCGGGTAATAAATATTTCTTCACAAGTGATCCGTTGAAGGGACGAGGAGGCTGGCGGAATTCTATGATTTTTTTTTGGCTTCGAGTTTATGGCTAAGTAATTAAGGCACGTAATTATGTTTGTATATTATATATATATATATATATATATATATATATATATATATATATATATATATATATATATATATATATATATATATATATATATATACATATATATATATATATATATATAATTATATTTATATATATATATATATATATGTGTGTGTGTGTGTGTGTGTGGGGGTGTGTGTGTGTGTGTGTGTGTGTGTGTGTGTGTGTGTGTGTGTGTGTGTGTGTGTGTGTGTGTGTGTGTGTGTGTGTGTGTGTGTGTGTGTGTGTGTGTGTGTGTGTATGTGTGTGAGTGTGTGTGTGTGTGTGTCCAGTAATTGTAAAATGCAGTAAAGAAGTAAGGTCGAAAGAACTTGAGAAAGAACTTTGGCAGCAATAGAGTGATAGACAACTGGGGAGGATCCAAGACGAGGCAGTATGTGTGTGCTGGAACTATTAAAATGCACAAGAAATTACAAGACAAACCAGACATGGAGGATGAGACACCAGGAACACAACTCTGATGTTACAACTGCTGCAACTTCTCAAAGATAATTGAAGGTTGATGGAAGACCATTCATCAACACACACACACACACACACACACACACACACACACACACACACACACACACACACACACACACACACACACACACACACACACACACACACACACACACACAGTCACAGGTCGACATGCACATGTAAAGGCACACTCTTACACACAATAAAACTTTTATGAATGCATCATTCAGAGAGCTTTTAATTTTCTTTCATCTCTCATTTTATTAATTAGTTACTAAAAGAGGATTAATGTTCGTTTACCCCCTCGTTTGAAACACCTGGACATATTTTACTGTTCGTTTTTTTAGAGAAAATTGAATATTATGTTTACACACACACACACACACACACACACACACACACACACACACACACATACACATACAAATACACACACACACACACACACACACACACACACACAGACACACATACACACACACACACACACACACACACACACACACACACACACACACACACACACACACACACACACACACACACACACACACACACACACACACACACGGAAAGCACAACAGCATAAGCTGGCACAATAATTCCAGCTCAGAACAATTAAGTTTTTAATTTCCTACACTAAGATTACATTCCAATCTTACACGTGATAATCCAGTTTGTGTTATGAAGCTTGGAGAAGGAGGAGTGAACGGGTGGGGAGGGGGGAGGGAGAGTAACGTGATCAATTAGACTGTGGTGGTTGTTCTAAAACAGAGAAATTTAAATGTTTATGTGTGCAAACATGCATTACATGTATACACTCCTGCATACATACATATATTCATGTTGAATATGGTATAAAATACAGATTTGTTGATGATTAAGACACATGTGCACATGTCTTAATCATCAACATACATACATACTGACAGGCAGATAGACAGACATACGTACACACACACAAATCAACTCCAGTATACATACACATACAATCCTATCATCCGTAAGGATTAATTTCTGTACGTCAGTTTTGCCTGTACGTCTACACGTCTGTCTGGCTGTGTATATGACTATCTATTTGGCTGAACATATATATGTCTGCTCTATATATTTTTGTCTGACTGCATGCCTTGCAAAATGTCTGGTTGTATGTCTGTATGCCTGCTATATGTCAGTATTTTTTTCCGTTTATCATTAAGATCAAAAGGTTTTGAATGAATCGTGAAAACGTTTAGATCACCATAAATTGATGTCAGGATAAACTGATGTTAGCATACATTGATATCAGGAAAAATTGATGTCAGCATAATTTTTTTTGTCAACATTAATTGATGTCAGCATAAAATGATGTCAGCATCAGTCGATGTGAGCATAAATCGATGTCTGAATTAAATCGATGTCAGCGTCTATGTTAGCATGAATTGATGTCAGAGCAGAAATTTCGTTATGGGCTTTATGATGGTAATTTAATGTGTGTGCGTGTGTGTGCTCTCTCATTTCTCTTAATTCTTGCTGTTACCGCATCTAAAACACAGAAGAATCTCTCTCTCTCTCTCTCTGTCTCTCCGTGAATCGATCCCTGCAATTCCATATAGATGAGTAATATATATATATATATATATATATATATATATATATATATATATATATATATATATATATATATATATATATATATATATATATATATATATATATATATATACATATATATATATATGTATGTATGTCGTGCCGAATATGTAAAACTGGTCAATTAGCAAGAACTCATTTAAAATTAAGTCCTCTCTGAAATTTTCTCTTATACGTTTGAAGATATATTTTTTTAATTAATGTTAATGTAAAAATTTTTAATTTTGCACCAAAAGAATCTTAGAAAACTTACCTAACCTTATTATAACAATAGCAATTTATTTTAGTCTAACCCAACTATATATATTTTAGATTTGTTTACAGTAATTTAATGCTAAACAAACACTTCAGAATCTCCACGACTATGGTGCTGTTCGCACCTACTCCTAGGTTGAGGGACTGATTACCTCATCTTCTGTACATAGTTCTACTGTCTTCAAGTTATGTCCTAGAATTTGTATTGATAAAGCCACTGGATGGCGAAACGTCTACAATAAAGATACCCAGATGCTGCACATGTGTCTTACTCTCATCTTGTCGGTATTATATACCATTTCGTACACAACATATATTTTTTTCGTTAGGTTCAGAATGATTTTGGCGAAATTATTGCATACACAAATTTTCACTTGTCCTATATGGCAAGATGAGCGTTGCTATTTAAGCCAAGATCGCAAATTCTGCCTATTCGGCACGACATATATATATATATATATATATATATATATATATATATATATATATATATATATATATATATATATATATATATATATATATATATTATTGTAACCACGAACGAGTGGTATTGAATCAATAACAACACTGCAACTAGCCGAGGATTCGAACCCATGTAGTAGTGGCCCGCCTCATGTCGAGGGAAAATCACATGACGCTCTAACCCACAGAACAACGCAATCCTATAAGAATCAAGCACCCAGCAGAGCTAGGTGTTTTACCTTGATCCGAGGACATACGGTGGTGTGGTTGCCTTTGAGCTAATTTCATTCTAATCCCCGTTTAGTGTACTAGCCTTCACGAACAGTATTTTATATTATTGAAACCACGAACAATTGGTACTGAATCAATAACAACACTGCGACTAGCCTAGGATTCGAACCCATGTTGTTTTGGGCCGCCTCATGGTGTACTAGCCTTCACGAACAGTGAGAGGCGGGGCCAGGAGCTGTGACTCGATCCTTGCAGCCACAACTAATTGAGTACAGCTAGGTGAGTACACATATAAACACAAATTCACATATACATACATACACATACATTCACACACATACACATACATACACATATATACGCACATTCACATACATTTACATATTTTTATTATTACACATACATACGCACACAATACACAAAACACACAGAAAGTAAAGCCAGCTCACACATCAATAATTCCCCACCCCACATCATAAATTCCCCCTCCCTTTAACAAATGCTCCCTCCCCCTCTAACTGCGCGGATATTTTCCCCTAGTTCCACCCTAACCCATTAATGAGGCCTTGTTGGCCTCATTCTCCCAACTACCCCCCACTTCTCCCCCTTCCAGTGGGCCCTCGAGAAGAGCTGGGGAGGGGAGTAGGGGCCCAACACGTGCCCTGACAGCTGGGTCCTCCCCCTTCCCTTAAGCTGGAGGGCTTACCAAATATTGTAATGCCGGCAGACGCAGGGGACGATGGGGAGGGGAAGGTGGGGAGGGGAGGTAGGGGGGTGGGGGAACTGGTCTTTCAAAGGTTGGGTGCTCTAGTTCTGCTATTCACGTTGCTGCCATGTTTACCCAGTGTGATAAGACCTCCCAGCCTGGCCTGCCCCCGCCCCTCTTGTTGATCTTTTGGCCCTCAGGGACAAGTCCTGCAACTACTACCTCTCTCTCTCTCTCCTTCTCTTTCTCTCTCTCTCGCTCTCTCTCTCTCTCTCTCTCTCTCTCTCTCTCTCTCTCTCTCTCTCTCTCTCTCTCTCTCTCTCTCTCTCTCTCTCTCTCTCTCTCTCTCTCTCTTTTTTTTTACACAGAGTTTGACAAGGTTAAGGATCCCTAGCTTTATTGACAAGCTATTTACAGGTTAAGGATTCCTAACTTTATTAGCAAGCTAAGAGCTGTTACCTACATCAGCTCATTTGAAAGCATTTTTATTGTTATGAGACATACAAGTAGGGAACAGCATGAAGCTGGAGCCATCTGTGGGCCAGCATTTTCATTTGATCAACTGACTTTATCTCGTTGACATCATTATGCTGTACGAATGTGTTCCATACTCGAGTCATCTTGGGTATCTATCTCTCTCTCTCTCTCTCTCTCTCTCTCTCTCTCTCTCTCTCTCTCTCTCTCTCTCTCTCTCTCTCTCTCTCTCTCTCTCTCTCTCTCTCTCTCTCTCTCTCTCTCTCTCTCTCTCTCTTTCTCTCTCTCTCTCTCATATTACCCCTAACCACAACTATTTACATAAAATTAAAGGGAACTGAAACTGTAGTAAATAACTTTCTTTTTTTTCTAAATATAACTTTGATAACGACTTTAAGTTCTTCTGTCTCTGTTTCCCATGTACTCCTGTCTACGTTATGTTCTGTAACATTGCTATGGAGTAAGTTCAAACATCAGATCTATGTCTTTCCCATGTCTTTCCCTAGCACTCCTGGGTACCCTTGTGCATTCCCTTAACATATCTTAATTCATTTAATAACATCTGTGAGAAACAGATGGAAATTTATTTTTCATTTCACATCTGCCACATTTCTGTCTCTCAGTCTGTATATCTATCTCTGACTACGTATCCTTCTGTCACTTCATATTCTCTCAGTCGCCATTTCTCTTGGTCTCACACTTTCTCTATGCCCCCCTATTCGATTTAAATGTTACCCTTCACTTGCTGGCTCTGTGAGTGAAGGACGAAAGGTAAACGACTACTGGTGGACTGGTAAGAAAAAGATTAAGAAGGGGAGACGAAAGACTCGTAGTTGGAAGGAGAAAGAGAAAGAGGAGAAGGGGGAAGACGAAGAACACGAAAAAGAAGATGAAGAAAAAGAATGATGATGGGGCGGGAAGAGGGAAGAAAGAAGAAAGATGAGCCGGAAAAGAGAAAAGTAGTGACTGACGTCTTGGAATGAAAGTCATGTAAAGGAAAACTAACAATATTAATTATAAAGATAAACGTTTATTTCTTTGTAAAGGTAACAACGTGCAATTACAATTTTGGTTTGCTAAATACAAAGGAAGCCACTATCATGCCGGGTCATTTCGGGCAGACTAATCATATCTTAATTCCAACAAAAGGGTAAGCTGGCGGAAAAAACAAAGTACACTCTCAACGTACGTTATTCCTCCCTGTTGTTTGTTGATACACATTAGTGAGTGTCTGTAATGACGATTCCTTGAGATACACTGAATACAGAGTGGGAGAGGAGGATTAATTAAAAGAAGGAAAGGAGAGAAGAAAGAGAAGAGTTAATAGTGATAAGAAGGTAGGAAGGGAAAGACGCCAAGAGAACACACGATTGGGATACAGTGGCATGTGTGTGTGTGTGTGTGTGTGTGTGTGTGTGTGTGTGTGTGTGTGTGTGTGTGTGTGTGTGTGTGTGTGTGTGTGTGTGTGTGTGTGTGTGTGTGTGTGTGTGTGTGTGTGTGTGTGTGTGTGTGTGTGTGTGTGTGTGTGTATGTGTTTGTGTGTGTATGTGTGTGTGTGTGTGTATGTGTTCATGTGTGTGTGTGTATGTGTGTGTGTGTGTGTATGTGTTCATGTGTGTGTGTGTATGTGTGTGTGTGTGTGTATGTGTTCATGTGTGTGTGTGTATGTGTGTGTGTGTGTGTATGTGTGTGTGTGTGTGTGTGTGTGTGTGTGTGTGTGTGTGTGTGTGTGTGTGTGTGTGTGTGTGTGTGTGTGTGTGTGTGTGTGTGTGTGTGTGTGTGTGTGTGTGTGTGTGTGTGTGTGTGAAGGAAAGAGTAGTGTTAATCTCTGAAATCATAGAGCCAATTAGAAACTGCCTAAGAAATTCCAAACTTACTTAAGATCACTAAATCACTTTAAAGTATTAACACATACTTAAATATGTACTTCTCTTTTTTATAATAATGCATAAATAAAATTGTACCATTCAGCACCTGTGTCTAGTCGTAAGTAGTCTGTAAGCATTGATACTTGTCTGCCTGATATACACATGACCGAAACGTTGCCACAATAAAATAACACATTAGTTGCACTTGTGTCCCTTTACCTAACAGCTTTCTTTCATATCTAACAATATTTTAATAACATTTAAACGCCATTTTTTTATACTGCACAAAGAGAATTTTTTTTTTTAAATACCAGGTATTACCTCGTAGTCTTCATGTGGGGATTTTTTTCACTATTTACCGTCAAGGATAAGAGAGATTAGGAAGACTAGGCTGTTGTATCGTAGCCTAGACCTCAGTGACTAGTGCTCTACACTTGGCTGTGTGTCGAACCTGGACTGCTCCTTTCATTATCTTTCCCAGTCTCAGGTGTCCAATTACTTCGTATGTAAAGTGTTTCTCCATGTATTACATAATGCTAAATATTCCCCAGTAATCAAGTGCCAACCCTCTATTATACTGAATATTATATTGCATATTATATTGCATATTTTATTGCATATCTTATTATACCAATTGTTTCATTGTTATTAATAAATCCTAATAGATCCCTTGACAAATGATATCCACATATCCCAATTTTCTTCTTGCATGGTCTTCCAGAATAGCAGCTTCCCTGGAAGTGTCTCTTTCTTTCTCTCTCTCTCTCTCTCCTGGCTCTTAGATTCTATATACAGGGGGCAACCTTAGAGGTATATCGTGGGAGTCATATGGATAATACGAAGTCTCTCACTGCATCACTTAGAGACAAAGTCCTACGAAACTGACAGGTTATGAGATTAGCACTTCACTCTCGTTTTTTTAGAAATAGAATTTGAGATGATTCGGGCACGTATTCTCTAATAACGGTTTGGACACGGAAAGAAGGGAAAATAAGCCAAAACAACATGTGAGTGTGTCACACAACTAAACAAAGGGCTAAAGAGAAGCACTAATAATGAAGAAAAGGAGGAAGAAAAGGACAATAAGGCGAGCCAACTCATCAGTTCCGTCATACGAACGAACGAGAGGAAGGAGGAAGGCAGGGAGTTGAAAACAAGCCAACACATCAAGTGTGTCGTATAAATGAAGTGCTAATAAAGTACTGATAATGACAGGAAGGAAGAAGGAAGGAAGGAAGAGCAAGACAAGCCAACACACAGGAGGTGGGTCACTTGCAGTCTTACACCCCGAGTCATTAATACGACCATGCAAAACCCAGCGTAAGTTTTCTGTTGACTTTTCATTAGTTGCTCTGCTGCCTTGGGGGTAAACATTCAACTTAATGAGAAACAGCTGTACTTGAAAGGGAACTGGTAATAAAACAAAGCAAGAAAGTGAGTGAGAGAGAGTTAGAGAGAGAGATACTAGGGAATATATAAAAGGATACACCCAGAATAGTTTAAGAGTTGTGAGAGGGGACATTTAAGTGAGTGGGATGGAAATTCAGTATACACAGGAGAGAAGACTGTTACATTTACAGAGTGCCTTGACCTGCTATGTCATTCGGCAATTCTGGCAATCAGGAGGTAAATACAATCTCGGCATTGGATTGATAAAGCTGGCAGTGGGCAAAACGTTTCCATAAGTGTCTTATTGTTGTGCTTGTTTCTCATTTACATCCTTGTAGGTAAGCGTTACCATCTTTAACACTTAACTAAAGCAGAGGACCAACCACTGCAACGAAATTTCACCTTCTGTTTACATATTCTTCAGTTCTCTT
This sequence comes from Cherax quadricarinatus, assembly GCF_038502225.1. Classification (NCBI taxonomy): domain Eukaryota; kingdom Metazoa; phylum Arthropoda; class Malacostraca; order Decapoda; family Parastacidae; genus Cherax; species Cherax quadricarinatus. Next base: position 11,188,926 of record NC_091330.1, read on the forward strand.
AGTACCTTAGTAATGGTTGTTTAATTAGGTCGAATATGAAGAAAATTTTTTTCTTTAAGCTGTGTGGAGAAACTTATATACATCACATTTTATGGTATGATATTCATCTTACTGGCGTCGGTCACATGACCGAAAGCTTTGTCATCATATGACAAAGACCAGAGTCAGGAAATTTCTTCCCATTTCTCTCGAAGAACAAAATACCACCACTGCTGTTGTCCCAGTTTGTTTTCAGACTTGAGGGAGCTAAGTTCACGCCTCACAGTACCTTAGACCTGCTGTCTACATTCTGTATCGTCACTACGACTTTCAGTAGGAAGGTCACATCAAACTACCACGAAGAAACTGTGTGATATTAGGCGAGTGGGAAAATTTACAACTAAAGTAGATATTTTCGTATGTCCGGGAGCATTAATGAGTCGATTTTGTTCATGAGTGGACCAAGACATAGTCCATTTTTTTTCATTTCCAATTAGGGAGTTTGTTGTGAACTGTTCCAGCCACTGCACTAGGACTCTTATTTTTTTGCAGGGGGAAGAATGATTGTATCACTGGTGGTAAAATGCCTGCAACACAAATGGAAGAGAACCTGCAACACAAATGGAAGAGCAACTGCAACACAGATGGAAGAGCACTGCAACACAGATGGAAGAGCAACTGCAACACAGATGGAAGAGCAACTGCAACACAGATGGAAGAGCAACTACAACACAGATGGAAGAGCAACTACAACACAGATGGAAGAGCAACTGCAACACAGATGGAAGATTTGTAGATGAATGGTTCAGAGAACCGACATGTTGATAAATTAGACACATGTACAACTCTTGGGTATCTTTATTGAGGAAACGTTTCGCCACACAGTGGCTTCATCAGTCCATACAAAGGAGAATCTTGAAGAACAGGAGGAGAATGAGGTAATCAGTCCCTCAACCTTGAGTCGATGTGGTCAGTCCATCAAGATTGATGGACTGACCACATCGACTCAAGGTTGAGGGACTGATTACCTCATTCTCCTCCTGTTCTTTAAGATTCTCCTTTGTATGGACTGATGAAGCCACTGTATGGCGAAACGTTTCCTCAATAAAGATACCCAAGAGTTGCACATGTGTCTAATTTATCAACATGTCGGTTCTCTGAACCATTCATCTACAAACCTGTCAGACACTGCAACTTCTTGGGATCTTAATACTTGGGAATTCTTCGCTTGCCTAATTCTTGGGCACGACCTACTTCAACATTGAACTGGTGTTACACGACCTATGACTGCTGTACCTCTCCTGCCAACGGTTTATAAGCTCCTTCTCAGCACGTATGCCGTATTCTATTCAAGATTGATGGACTGACCACATCAACTCAAGGTTGAGGGACTGATTACCTCATTCTCCTCCTGTTCTTCAAGATTCTCCTTTGTATGGACTGATGAAGCCACTGTGTGGCGAAACGTTTCCTCAATAAAGATACCCAAGAGTTGCACATGTGTCTAATTTATCAACAGATGGAAGAGCAACTACAACACAGATGGAAGAGCAACTGCAACACAGATGGAAGAGCAACTGCAACACAGATGGAAGAGCAACTACAACACAGATGGAAGAGCAACTACAACACAGATGGAAGAGAAACTACAACACAGATGGAAGAGCAACTACAACACAGATGGAAGAGCAACTACAACACAGATGGAAGAGCAACTACAACACAGATGGAAGAGCAACTGCAACACAGATGGAAGAGCAACTACAACACAGATGGAAGAGCACTGCAACACAGATGGAAGAGCAACTGCAGCACAGATGGAAGAGCAACTACAACACAGATGGAAGAGCAACTGCAACACAGATGGAAGAGCAACTGCAACACAGATGGAAGAGCACTGCAACACAGATGGAAGAGCAACTGCAGCACAGATGGAAGAGCAACTACAACACAGGTGGAAGAGCAAATACAACACAGATGGAAGAGCAACTACAACACAGATGGAAGAGCAACTGCAACACAGATGGAAGAGCAACTGCAACACAGATGGAAGAGCAACTACAACACAGATGGAAGAGCAACTGCAACACAGGTGGAAGAGCAACTGCAACACAGGTGGAAGAGCAACTGCAACACAGGTGGAAGAGCAACTGCAACACAGATGGAAGAGCAACTGCAACACAGGTGGGAGAACAACTACAACACAGATGGAAGAGCAACTGCAACACAGGTGGAAGAGCAACTACAACACAGATGGAAGAGCAACTACAACACAGATGGAAGAACAACTGCAACACAGATGGAAGAGCAACTGCAACACAGATGGAAGAGCAACTACAACACAGATGGAAGAGCAACTGCAACACAGGTGGAAGAGCAACTGCAACACAGGTGGGAGAACAACTACAACACAGATGGAAGAGCAACTGCAACACAGGTGGAAGAGCAACTGCAACACAGGTGGGAGAACAACTGCAACACAGATGGAAGAGCAACTACAACACAGGTGGGAGAACAACTACAACACAGATGGAAGAGCAACTACAACACAGATGGAAGAGCAACTGCAACACAGATGGAAGAGCAACTGCAACACAGATGGAAGAGCAACTACAACACAGGTGGGAGAACAACTACAACACAGATGGAAGAGCAACTACAACACAGATGGAAGAGCAACTACAACACAGATGGAAGAGCAACTACAACACAGATGGAAGAGCAACTGCAACACAGATGGAAGAGCAACTACAACACAGGTGGAAGAGCAACTACAACACAGATGGAAGAGCAACTGCAACACAGATGGAAGAGCAACTGCAACACAGATGGAAGAGCAACTACACCACAGATGGAAGAGCAACTGCAACACAGATGGAAGAGCAACTACAACACAGATGGAAGAGCAACTACAACACAGGTGGGAGAACAACTACAACACAGATGGAAGAGCAACTACAACACAGATGGAAGAGCAACTACAACACAGATGGAAGAGCAACTACAACACAGATGGAAGAGCAACTGCAACACAGATGGAAGAGCAACTACAACACAGGTGGAAGAGCAACTACAACACAGATGGAAGAGCAACTGCAACACAGATGGAAGAGCAACTGCAACACAGATGGAAGAGCAACTACAACACAGGTGGAAGAGCAACTACAACACAGATGGAAGAGCAACTACAACACAGGTGGAAGAGCAACTGCAACACAGATGGAAGAGCAACTACAACACAGATGGAAGAGCAACTACAACACAGATGGAAGAGCAACTACAACACAGGTGGAAGAGCAACTGCAACACAGATGGAAGAGCAACTACAACACAGATGGAAGAGCAACTACAACACAGATGGAAGAGCAACTACAACACAGATGGAAGAGCAACTACAACACAGATGGAAGAGCAACTACAACACAGATGGAAGAGCAACTACAACACAGGTGGAAGAGCAACTGCAACACAGGTGGAAGAGCAACTACAACACAGATGGAAGAGCAACTACAACACAGATGGAAGAGCAACTACAACACAGATGGAAGAGCAACTACAACACAGATGGAAGAGCAACTACAACACAGATGGAAAAGCAACTACAACACAGATGGAAGAGCAACTACAACACAGGTGGAAGAGCAACTGCAACACAGATGCAAGAGCAACTACAACACAGATGGAAGAGCAACTACAACACAGGTGGAAGAGCAACTACAACACAGATGGAAGAGCAACTACAACACAGATGGAAGAGCAACTACAACACAGATGGAAGAGCAACTACAACACAGATGGAAGAGCAACTACAACACAGATGGAAGAGCAACTACAACACAGATGGAAGAGCAACTACAACACAGATGGAAGAGCAACTACAACACAGGTGGGAGAACAACTACAACACAGATGGAAGAGCAACTACAACACAGGTGGGAGAACAACTACAACACAGATGGAAGAGCAACTACAACACAGATGGAAGAGCAACTACAACACAGGTGGGAGAACAACTACAACACAGATGGAAGAGCAACTACAACACAGATGGAAGAGCAACTACAACACAGATGGAAGAGCAACTACAACACAGGTGGGAGAACAACTACAACACAGATGGAAGAGCAACTACAACACAGATGGAAGAGCAACTACAACACAGGTGGGAGAACAACTACAACACAGATGGAAGAGCAACTACAACACAGATGGAAGAGCAACTACAACACAGGTGGGAGAACAACTACAACACAGATGGAAGAGCAACTACAACACAGGTGGGAGAACAACTACAACACAGATGGAAGAGCAACTACAACACAGATGGAAGAGCAACTACAACACAGATGGAAGAGCAACTGCAACACAGATGGAAGAGCAACTACAACACAGATGGAAGAGCAACTACAACACAGATGGAAGAGCAACTACAACACAGGTGGGAGAACAACTACAACACAGATGGATGAGCAACTACAACACAGATGGAAGAGCAACTGCAACACAGATGGAAGAGCAACTACAACACAGGTGGAAGAGCAACTACAACACAGGTGGAAGAGCAACTACAACACAGGTGGAAGAGCAACTACAACACAGATGGAAGAGCAACTACAACACAGGTGGAAGAGCAACTACAACACAGGTGGAAGAGCAACTACAACACAGGTGGAAGAGCAACTACAACACAGGTGGAAGAGCAACTACAACACAGATGGAAGAGCAACTACAACATAGGTGGAAGAGCAACTACAACACAGGTGGAAGAGCAACTACAACACAGGTGGAAGAGCAACTACAACACAGATGGAAGAGCAACTACAACACAGGTGGAAGAGCAACTACAACACAGGTGGAAGAGCAACTACAACACAGGTGGAAGAGCAACTACAACACAGATGGAAGAGCAACTGCAACACAGGTGGGAGAACAACTGCAACACAGATGGAAGAGCAACTACAACACAGATGGTTACCTGGTTACCTGGAGGTTATTCCGGGGATCAACGCCCCCGCGGCCCGGTCCACGACCAGGCCTCCCGATGGATCAGGGCCTGATCAACTAGGCTGTTACTGCTGGCCGCACGCAGTCCGACGTACGAGCCACAGCCCGGCTGATCCGGCACCGACTTTAGGTATCTGTCCAGCTCTCTCTTGAAGGCAGCCAGGGGTTTATTGGCAATTCCCCTAATGCTTGATGGGAGGCTGTTGAACAGTTTTGGGCCCCGGACACTTATGGTGTTTTCTCTTAGTGTACCAATGGCGCCCCTACTTTTTATTGGCGGCATTTTGCATCGCCTGCCCAGTCTTTTACTTTCGTAGGGAGTGATTTCTGTGTGCAGATTTGGGACCATTCCTTCCAAGATTTTCCAAGTGTAGATTATGATATATCTCTCCCTCCTGCGTTCCAACGATTACAAGTCAAGTGCTTCCAAGCGTTCCCAGTAGTTAAGGTGCTTGACAGAACTTATACGTGCAGTAAAGGATCTCTGTACACTCTCTAGATCTGCGATTTCACCTGCTTTGTATGGAGATGTTAATGTACAGCAGTATTCCAGCCTAGAGAGAACAAGTGATTTGAAAAGGATCATCATGGGCTTGGCATCTCTCGTTTTGAAAGTTCTCATTATCCATCCTATCATTTTCTTTGCACGTGCGATCGTGGCACTGTTGTGATCCTTGAAAGTGAGATCCTCAGACATTACTACTCCCAGGTCCCTTACATTATTTTTCCGCTCTATTGTATGGCCGGAGTCAGTAGTATACTCTGTTCTAGTTATTATCTCCTCCAGTTTTCCATAACGGAGTAGTTGGAATTTGTCCTCATTGAACATCATATTGTTTACCGTTGCCCACTGGAAAACTTTGGAAGAGCAACTGCAACACAGGTGGGAGAACAACTGCAACACAGATGGAAGAGCAACTGCAACACAGATGGAAGAGCAACTGCAACACAGATGGAAGAGCAACTGCAACACAGATGGAAGAGCAACTGCAACACAGGTGGGAGAACAACTGCAACACAGATGGAAGAGCAACTACAACACAGGTGGAAGAGCAACTACAACACAGATGGAAGAGCAACTACAACACAGATGGAAGAGCAACTACAACACAGATGGAAGAGCAACTGCAACACAGATGGAAGAGCAACTGCAACACAGATGGAAGAGCAACTGCAACACAGATGGAAGAGCAACTGCAACACAGATGGAAGAGCAACTACAACACAGATGGAAGAGCAACTGCAACACAGATGGAAGAGCAACTGCAACACAGATGGAAGAGCAACTGCAACACAGATGGAAGAGCACTGCAACACAGATGGAAGAGCACTGCAACACAGATGGAAGAGCAACTACAACACAGATGGAAGAGCAACTACAACACAGATGGAAGAGCAACTGCAACACAGGTGGAAGAGCAACTGCAACACAGATGGAAGAGCAACTACAACACAGATGGAAGAGCAACTACAACACAGATGGAAGAGCAACTGCAACACAGATGGAAGAGCAACTGCAACACAGATGGAAGAGCAACTGCAACACAGATACTAGCGTAATAAACAAATATAGAAAACTGTGCAGGAAAGCGTCAAGGAAAACAATGGTTTAGCAATGGAGTTGTAGATGTGCGGAACAAACTGCTACGTATTATCCTTGCGAAGCTTTAAAAGTGGGAAGGATTGCGTGCGAGTGAGACGTGCCTAGTGTGAGCCAGCTCCTCATATGTTCCCCTTTTACATGAACTACCCCTGAGGACACCTCATGTACAATTACGCTTTGATTCAGAAAGCATGGTCTGAGACCGGGTCACAGGAGCGATGGTCTCCGGAAACATTTACAGGCAGCAGACGTCATCGAGCTGCCATAGAATTTGTGTCAGTAAGTCACTTGCGCAACGTTAAAAAAGCTGGACTGTTAAAGTCTTTGGTGGGGGACACTTGTAAAACTTCTCAAATTTGCACATGTGTCTTGTATGCACACCTGTGGGTAAATACACCTTCTGTGTCACCTGTCATAAGGATCATGTTCCCAGCCATCCACCAAACCAGGAAGATGTTTACGTCCACTGAATGCCTCAGATGACATTGTCTCTATTACTGTTGAGAGGTAATCAGGTTTGATTCAATAAAGGGGGAATCCAATTCTATGAATGTAGAGCCCTTCAGTAGCGTCATGACGCCAAACTTCCCATCCTTTGAAGAGGACTTTACCTACAGTCCTTCACGGGCTGCACCTCAGAGGGCTGAAATAAAACCCTTCTGCCCCTTCGTTTCCCTTCTCTGATTCGCCGGTTTTATAGCGTATAATCAAACGTGAAGTGGACATTCGTTCGTTGTAAACCTTTTTTTTCGTAGGAGAGCCTCGGAATGAGTGTTGAGAAAGGTATTGATTTTGGCAATGACGTTAAGGTCGTGTTTGTCGATTTGTCAGAGGGAACAGGAGTTGCTAGCTGTGTTTGTAGATCTGTCAAAGCATATGAAGTGTTGACTTTACCATAACTACCTTAACTATTTGTGTTAACAATGCTCTACCCACCACTGCTTTACCACTGTAACTTCCAAAGCTAACGCTGTTGTATTGTAGTAACTACCAGAACCCCCCACTTCTCCATCATTGTATCTTGCCTCGTCACAGTAACTAAGGACGCCAGTGTTGCGTACAACGCTCTGCTCTGTATTAACTTCATTAGGTAACATATCTGCCTGGATCCTGGCAAACTGAGGATCGAGCCTGTCTATTACCCCTTGCGCTGAATGTTCCCACACGATTTAGCGCTTCACCTCACGTACATAAAGTATAACCAAAATACGATGCTACGTACCGTACCTCGCTCTCCCGGGGGAAAGGAGAAAGCATATTACCTTGAATTTTGGAATTTCGGAATGCTAATACAATATTTTCTTGGAGTTATTATACGTTAAATATATTGCTAAGTACTGAGAAAAACTGATTAGCAATTCATTCCCCTTGTTTTTTTTTGTGTCAGTAAAGGGCGAAGTTCAAAAAAGCTTTGTTCGGGACAATGTTTCGCTCTCTGTAGAGGTTTATCGTAACTTAATAAAGCCCTGTGTAGAGAGAAACATTGCAACGTGTCTCTTTAAATGCATCGCTTTAGTTTTTTTTTTTTTTTGGTTCTTTCATGAATGGGTGGCTGGTGCGTGCCTGTTAGTCACCAGATAATACAAAAGTCATTTTATCGATTCTTTCGACTTGGCTTGATGGCTCTGGAAGGCAGATTAATGGCTTTTGAAATCAGCTTTCATTCTCCTCGCGTAAATTCGCGAAGTTGAGAAGTAAAGCGGGTTCGTTTTAAACCACAGATGATCTGTCGTACCAGTCGACTGGTTCTTAGATAGTTTTTTTTATTTAAAAGTATATTTAAATGGTTCTTATACGAATGTTATTACGCTGTGAATAAATTCAGAAATTAATCTTAATAATATATATGATTACCAAGGATTATCAACAGTCTGATTGATCGGAGGCTGAGCCGCTTTTGGAAGACGGAGAATCGATCCACCAACACTCATCGTGCTGAATGACCCCACATGGGTTTAGCGCTCCATGAAATACAATACAGCCATTTCCATTTCTTCACACTTAACTACTGAACTACTGTGGCAGAAACGCTGGAAGAAAATCGATCATGGATTTCGCAAAAGGCATTTGGGAAATGTTATCATGGGGTAATTGCTCACAAAATGAGGGCGATTAATATAACGCCCTCATATGGGTGTCCAACTTTCTGGCAAATAGAGCACAAGAGCAGTAGAAAATAGAGCATAATCCAGCATTAGCACAGTACCTCAAGGTACGGTCCTGGACCCTTTACTGTTTCTTATCCACATAGTATAGATAAATTCACTCTCCATAGTGTCTCGTGTCACCATTTGTCGATACTAACAAGATAAGCCTGAAAAATCACTTTGGTAGAAGACATGGAAAAAAATTGCAAGAAGATATAATCAAAGTCTTCCAGTTTGCAGAGGAGAATAGCGTGATGTTCACTGGTGATCAGTTCCATCTCCTTTGATATAGAAAGAATGAAGGAAGCTTCTAAAACAAGGGAAAGTGAGAAAGGTAATATTCCAATCGCTAGTGCCAGCTCGCCTAGAGTATTGTTCCGTGTTGACGGCTCCGTTCATGGCAGGAGAGATAGCAGAGCTGGGACAAATACAGAGGTCCTTTATGGCCTGCACAGAGCCAATAAAGTATTTGAATTATTGCTGACTTTTGTCGCCAGCACCAACAATTGGATGACAAGGCAAACCACGGACAAGCCTCGCTCAGGGACATGCTGTGGCAGTAAGAAAACTCTCGAAATGCATCAGAGGTAGTCAGCCCTATAAAATCAGATCAAACAGCTTCTGGGAAGAGGGGAGGTAATCAGGTTTGATCCAAAGAAATGAATTGCAGCTCAAATTTCTAGGATGAAGTGCCCTTCACCAGCTCCCTCCCTGAAGGGTTCGAGTTGGCAAGTGTGTACAGTTTCTGTCATTCCCTGGTTATGATGCTGATTTACGGTCCTCCACACTGCCTCGACAAGACCCAAGTGGCCCAGGGGTCTCTGACCACGTCATTTACGACAGAGGCTCAAGCTCACTCTCATGTCAGCTGGAGGTCCACTTGTTTGCTCTGCCAAGAATTAATATTTCTTCTACTACTACTAATAATAATAATGATAAATGTAGTAATAATGATGATGGACTGGGCCGCGGGGGCGTTGATCCCCGGAATAACCTCCAAGAATTAATATTTCTTCTACTAATAATAATAATAATAATGATAAATGTAGTAATAATGATGATGGACCGGGCCGCGGGGGCGTTGATCCCCGGAATAACCTCCAGGTAACCTCCAGGTAATATATATGTGTGTGTGTGTGTGTGTTTGTGTGTGTGTGTGTCGTGCCGAATAGGCAGAACTTGCGATCTTGGCTTAAATAGCAACACTCATCTTGTCATATAGGACAAGCGAAAATTTGTGTATGCAATAATTTTGCCAAAATCATTCTGAACCTAACGAAAAAATATATTTCACTGTGTTTGTTTAGTATTAAATTACTGTAAACAAATCTAAAGTATATTTAGTTGGGTTAGGCTAAAATAAATTGTTCTTGTTATAATAAGGTTAGGTAAGCTTTCTAAGATTCTTTTGGTGCAAAATTAAATTTTTTTACATTAACATTAATGAAAAAAATATATCTTTAAACGTATAAGAGAAAATTTTAGAAAGGACTTAATTTTAAATGAGTTCTTGCTAATTGACCAGTTTTACATATTCGGCACGACATATATATATATATATATATATATATATATATATATATATATATATATATATATATATATATATATATATATATATATATATATATATATATATATATATTTATATATATATATATATATATATATATATATATATATATATATATATATATATATATATATATATATATATATATATATATATATATATATATATATATATATATATATATAAGCACATTCATAGGAGTGCATGTGTCTAACACCAGGATTTACAAGATCACAGGAGTTGGTGACAGCTTGCCTTATCTCATTATAAGTTTTTTCAGTAGGATGAAAGACACTGTTATACAAAGAATATGTTTTTCTTTGAAGAGACTGCAAGTATTTTCACTCTCTGTGACGCCGTCAGGGAGTGTTAGTGATTGACTAAGTGAAGAATTAAATTATATTATACTTTCTCTTATCTTTTTTTAATAACTTGATTTTATTTTACACTCTCGTATCCCCCCCCCCCAGTAATTTTTAGAAAATATTTCACTTATGTGAGCCGGTTGTTTCTTGTATCATTCAGTGACAAAATAGGTGGACGCTCGTTCCTCCGTTCCAGTTTCCTTCCAAAGACTTTCCCTTCTCTCCCTAGAAACAAAATATGGATGTGATTTGGAAGTATGCTATTCATTCTTTCTTTGCTCGTCTGCTTCTGTTTCCAATAATAATCTTAAATGGGGCATGAAGGTAAATGATGTAAATTGGCGACGCGAGAAACACAAGATATAATGTGATCCACTTATAGACTTGTTATTCTGACTGTATTTGCTTGAGTATTCTTAATATGCACTAAAACACTGTAAGATGGAGTTTACCTGGAGTTTACCTGGAGAGAGTTCCGGGGGTCAACGCCCCCGCGGCCCGGTCTGTGACCAGGCCTCCTGGTGGATCAGAGCCTGATCAACCAGGCTGTTGCTGCTGGCTGCACGCAAACTAACGTACGAGCCACAGCCCGGCTGATCAGGAACTGACTTTAGGTGCTTGTCCAGTGCCAGCTTGAAGACTGCCAGGGGTCTGTTGGTAATCCCCCTTATGTGTGCCGGGAGGCAGTTGAACAGTCTCGGGCCCCTGACACTTATTGTATGGTCTCTTAACGTGCTAGTGACACCCCTGCTTTTCATTGGGGGGATGTTGCATCGTCTGCCAAGTCTTTTGCTTTCGTAGTGAGTGATTTTCGTGTGCAAGTTCGGTACTAGTCCCTCTAGGATTTGATAAGACTCACCATATGAGTGAAACGCCATCAATATTGGATCGTATTTTGCTGTATTTGTGTCTCGTTTTCCAAAGTGGGGCATCTTGTGTCTCGTCTCCTCGGAGAGCACTGAAGAAAAAGATGAAATGTGGAGTATGACAAAGGTTAACAAACTGAGAACACGTGACTTAAAATCGCAATGACACGACTGTATACAACTCACTGGACGAACTGAACGTTTGATTCCAGTGGACAGCATCCTGGCCTTCTGGTTTTAGAAGGGGCTCGCCGTAGGTTCAAACCTCGTTCATTAGAATGGAGGAATACTGCAGCAGGCTTACTGACTCATACAAGGCAGGTCCTTATCAAAACCATCCACTCCCACCCATGTGTCTGTCCAACCTTTTCTCACAGCTACCCGAGAACTTGCATCAGTGTATCAGATTCTAATCAAACTGGTGATTCGCAGAGGTAGGGATTTTGCTTAGCCTGTGAGAATATAGTTAGAATTGCTTGTAAGGAAGTTCTTTTTTAACCTCGGTTTAGGGGTAATAAGTGGAATGGACTGGAAAGGACTTGTTGGAAGTCTTTTCCTACAAAGAACATATACAGGGTGAGTGCATACATATACACACACAAACACATGCACATACTAGGTGAGTACACACATACACACACACACACACACACACACATATACTAATATTTACACTGACAGAAAATGAGACAAGATAATTCCAAGAAATATCTTGGATCTTCCAGACAAAAATATGCGAGTATATGTCGGTTTCAGATTGAGCTATACCTCGTTAAAATATATACTTTTGAAAATTCGTTCTCGCCAAAGAATTTTTATGGAAAAATACAGATAAAGGCAGACATTTTAAGAGAATATGTCACCAGTGTGACAACGATCCATTACCATATCATCTGTAGTGTTACACTTTAGTGACAATCTTATGGTTGGTATCATTTTCTTAGTGTCCATCTGGTAACACTGTCGGGATATCATATGGCAATATTTTCATATGATATACATGGTAGAATCTACGTTATAATCTCTCTCTCTCTCTCTCTCTCTCTCTCTCTCTCTCTCTCTCTCTCTCTCTCTCTCTCTCTCTCTCTCTCTCTCTCTCTCTCTCTCTCTCTCTCTCTCTCTCTCTCTCTCTCTCTCTCTCTCTCTCTCGTCTATATTTTTAGCAAAATGTTTTATTCCTTTCTGTTTCATTAACCATATTTTGTTTCTCTCTGTCACAGAATCAATCAGTCTCCGTCTGTTAGCTCTGTCTGTCTGTCTGTCTGTCTGTCTGTCTGTCTGTCTGTCTGTCTGTGTTTATGTTTGTATTAACCTAAACATCTATTAAAAGTTAGCCATTGGGAAAGACACCTGTTTTGGCTCTCCCTTTCTTCTTCCTCCTCCTCCTTCTTCACTGTTACACCTTCCTTTCCTCTCTCGTTCCCTCTGCCCTCTTTCCTTCCCCTCCTCCCTCTCCACTGACAGGTAGATACCATAAAGATTTAGGAAAAAGTGCCTAGTGACAAGCGCCAGGCACTGCGTCTCCTACAGCATTAATTATCACTGGATTTTGGAGACGAGGCGGAATTAATATAGATTTTTTTTCATTATGCCCAACGTTGCTAAATCTCCTACAAAAATTTCAATCTAAATTGAGATGAACAGTGCTGGTTTAATTGTAAATGAAGTTTGGATGCGCTACCGAGAGGCATTCTTAAGTATCGTTTTTGCTGACTGTTGATGTTCAGCTTAATGTTGGTTTATGGGTTATTGGGTATCATCAACAGTAGACCCTGTCACAGTGACTATGTCTACTGTTACAATGACTGTGTCTACTGTTACAATGACTGTGTCTACTGTTACAATGATTCTGTCCACTGTTACAATGACTGTGTCTACTGTTACAATGATTCTGTCCACTGTTACAATGATTCTGTCCACTGTTACAATGACTGTGTCTGCTGTTACAATGACTGTGTCTGTATGACAGTGTCTTCCACTGCAGACACTGCAAGGCTCCAGGCGGACATCAACCAAATCTTTCAATGGGCTGCAGAAAACAACATGAAGTTTAACGATGAGAAATTTCAATTACTCCGATATGGTAAACATGAGGAAATTAAAACCTCATCAGAGTATAAAACAAATTCCAACCGCACAATAGAGCGAAAAGCTGAAGTCAAAGACCTGGGAGTGATCATGTCGGAGGATCTCACCTTCAAGGACTATAACATTGAATCAATCGCATCTGCTAGAAAAATGACAGAGTGGATAATGAGAACCTTCAAAACTAGGGATGCCAAGCCAATGATGACACTCTTCAGGTCGCTTGTTCTATCTAGGCTGGAATATTGCTGCACACTAACAGCACGTTTCAAGGCAGGTGGAATTGCTGATCTAGAAAATGTACAGAGAACCTTCACGGCGCGCATAACGGAGACAAAACACCTCAATTACTGGGAGCGCTTGAAGTTCCTGAACCTGTACTCCCTGGAAGGCAGGCGGGAGAGATACATGATTATATACACCTGGAAAATCCTAGAGGGACTAGTACCAAACTTGCACACGAAAATCACTCCCTAAGAAAGCAAAAGACTCGGCAGACGATGCAACATCCCCCCAGATGAAAAGCAGGGGTGTCACTAGCACGTTAAGAGACAACACAATAAGCGTCAGGGGCCCAAGACTGTTCAACTGCCTCCCAGCATACATAAGGGGGATTACCAATAGACCCCTGGCTGTCTTCAAGCAGGCACTGGACAAGCACCTAAAGTCGGTACTTGACCAGCCGGGCTGTGGATCGTACTTTGGACTGCGTGCAGCCAACAGTAACAGCCTGGTTGATCAGGCCCTAATCCACCATGAGGCCTGGTCACAGACCGGGCCGCGGGGGCGTTGACCCCCGGAACTCTCTCCAGGTAAATTCCAGGTCTCCAGGTAAACTGTTACATTGATTGTGTCTACTGTTACAATGACTCTGTCCACTGTTACAATGACTGTCCACTGTCACAAAGACTGTATCTACTGTAACAATGATTGTGTCTACTGTTACAGTGACTGTCCACTGTCACAATGACTGTCTACTATTATAATAACTGTGTCTACCGGAGATCTGGCATAGTAAGCACCACGCTAGTTTAGGATTCTATACTGGAATCCTGGAATAAGAGCTTAGCAAACTGGAATCCTGGAATTAGAGAATGACTGGAATTCTAGAATGAGATCAAAACTGACGAGAATGAGAGAGTGGAGAGATCTCTTGTCTCTCTCTCTACACCAAGTTCACAGGATCAGAGATATTTACATACACCGTATTCAATAATGGATTTAAATCTTAATTCCACTGAGGCTTTTAATATTATCCTGTGTAAATACTCGTCCAGTCTGGGAATAATGTCTGCCTGGGTCTAAGCCTATCTCTCGGAAGGTTTATGAGAGACTATCGGACCAGAAGCAACATTAAGGCTTACAAAGTTAGATGAAAAACAAATCTACCTTTCTGACTCGGGCTTGTAATTTTGTGAAGCTTGTGTGAGTGTCATTGGATAGGACGTGTGTTAGCTAGTGTGTGTGCGTGTGTGTGTGTGTGTGTGTGTGTGTGTGTGTGTGTGTGTGTGTGTGTGTGTGTGTGTGTGTGTGTGTGTGTGTGTGTGTGTGTGTGTGTGTGTGTGTGTGTGTGTGTGTGTGTGTGTGTGTGTGTGTGTGTGTGTGTGTGTGCGCGTGTTTGTGTGTTACCTGGAGGTTACCTGGAGGTTAATCCGGGGATCAACGCCCCCGCGGCCCGGTCCATGACCAGGCCTCCCGATGGCTCAGGGCCTGATCAACTAGGCTGTTACTGCTGGCCGCATGCAGTCCAACGTACGAGCCACAGCCCGGCTGATCCGGCACTGACTTTAGGTATCTGTCCAGCTCTCTCTTGAAGGCAGCCAGGGGCTTATTGGCAATTCCCCTAATGCTTGATGGGAGGCTGTTGAACAGTTTTGGGCCCCGGACACTTATGGTGTTTTCCCTTAGTGTACCAATGGCGCCCCTCCTTTTTATTTGGGGCATTTTGCATCGCCTGCCCAGTCTTTTACTTTCATAGGGAGTGATTTCTATGTGCAGATTTGGGACCATTCCTTCCAAGATTTTCCAAGTGTAGATTATGATATATCTCTCCCTCCTGCGTTCCAACGAGTACAAGTCAAGTGCTTCCAAGCGTTCCCAGTAGTTAAGGTGCTTGACAGAACTTATACGTGCAGTAAAGGATCTCTGTACACTCTCTAGATCTGCGATTTCACCTGCTTTGAATGGAGAGATTAATGTACAGCAGTATTCCACTCTAGAGAGAACAAGTGATTTGAAAAGGATCATCATTGGCTTGGCATCTCTCGTTTTAAAAGTTCTCATTATCCATCCTATCATTTTCTTTGCACGTGCGATCGTGGCACTGTTGTGATCCTTGAAAATGAGATCCTCAGACATTACTACTCCCAGGTCCCTTACATTATTTTTCCGCTCTATTGTAATGCCGGAGTCAGTAGTATACTCTGTTCTAGTTATTATCTCCTCCAGTTTTCCATAACGGAGTAGTTGGAATTTGTCCTCATTGAACATCATATTGTTTACCGTTGCCCACTGGAAAACTTTGTTTATATCTTCTTGGAGGTTAACCGCGTCCTCAGCAGATGACAGCCTCATGCAGATCCTAGTATCATCCGCAAAGGATGATACGGTGCTGTGGTGTATATCTCTGTCTATGTCTCATATGAGGATAAGGAATAAGATGGGGGCGAGTACTGTGCCTTGTGGAACAGAACTCTTCACTATGGCAGCCTCCGATTTAACTCTGTTGACCACTACTCTTTGTGTTCGATTTGTTAGGAAGTTGAAGATCCATCTCCCCACTTGTGTGTGTGTGTGTGTGCGTGCGTGTGTGTGTGTGTGTGTGTGTGTGTGTGTGTGTGTGTGTGTGTGTGTGTGTGTGTGTGTGTGTGTGTGTGTGTGTGTGTGTGTGTGTGTGTGTGTGTGTGTGTGTGTGTGTGTGTGTGTGTGTGTGTGTGTGTATGTGTGTGTGTGTGTGTATTCACCTATTTGTGGTTGGAGGGGTCGATTCACAGCTCCTGGTTTCGCCTATTCTCTGGTCGCTACCAGGTTCACTCTCTCCTTGATCCAAGAGCCTTATCGTACCTCATCTTAAAGCTATGTATAGATCCTGTAAGTGTGTGTTCACCTAGCTAAACGCCCCTAGTTACACCAGGTGATCGGTTCTTAGCTCCTGGTCCAGCCTCATGATTACTATCGACCGGCTTTATTGTTCTGAATCCTCTAGGACCCAATCATACCTACTCTTGAAGCCGAATAATGATGTCTCTCCCTCCGTCTCTCCCCTCCACCTCCCCATCTAATTCATCCCAGTGGTGAATGTCATCAGGATCTCCAGCTCTAGGATCGATACTCCCATGTTTCTAGTTTATTATGCTTCCCTTGCTTGGGCACCGGAGCTATGTTAATCCCCCTCTGTATATTTTTGGCAGTAATTCAATGATTGAGGGATTACGGCGGTGTGAGAATTTCAACACTGCCTCTGTGATGGAGCAGTGCATCAAAGCGTTCGAAAATATTTAGTTTTAATCTTTTAGGGATATCGAGGCAGGTAAAGCCTGTTATTACATTTTTGGGGCAAACTTTTATAATTGAGAGATGAAGAGTGCAAATTTCAACGTTGTTTACAGTTTAATTACTACCAGAGGGGTTGGAAAAAAGTGGGAAATCAATCCAATCTATGACTCTTAATCCTGATTTAATTTTTTTTTCAAAATAATGTAATTAGTGTAGGCTAATACTCTTGAAAGCTTGAGGATTTCACAAATGCTCATAATTTTTTTTTTTTACAAAGAGAATATAGCAGTGTTATATACACCGAGAGAAGTGTATGTCTGTATATGTATATCTAGAAGTATGTAACATTCAGTGTAAATACGCTAAGCGTTTAATTTAACTTCCATTAAATTATACTTAACTGGTAAGGTACAGGTTATATGTAGCCCTAGAAATCCACATACAGCTGATAGGCTTCAAACCCACTAAACTTTTAGCATGTAATGTTGTGTGTGGGTGCCAGGTTATTCGTGAATCTTGGCACAGACTCGCTTCACTTGACACTACTGCCTCCAGGGAATATCTGCACCTCTTAATTGAGTGCCAGGACTTCCTGGGATATGTCTTCCAGTTCTTAATTGAGGATAGACGTATGGGCTTGCAGTGTGAGTGGTTGGTCGATCGTTGATCGTAAGCTGTTTGTAATAGGGATAAATTGTAAACAGACAGATGTGCAACGAAATCACGAAAGAGTGATATAGTGGAAGAAAATAAATTTCTTGCGCATTCTCGATGCATCTGTCACTTTCTCAATGATGGTTGGTTGGTTAATTGGGTTTACAGTTATGTATATATATATATATATATATATATATATATATATATATATATATATATATATATATATATATATATATATATATATATATATATATATATATATATATATATATATATATATATATATATATATATATATATGTCGTGCCGAATATGTAAAACTGGTCAGTTAGCAAGAACTCATTTAAAATTAAGTCCTTCCTAAAATTTTCTCTTATACGTTTAAAGATATATTTTTTCCATTAATGTTAATGTAAAAATTTTTAATTTTGCACCAAAAGAATCTTAGAAAACTTACCTAACCTTATTACAACAAGAACAATTTATTTTAGCATAACTCAACTATATATTTTTTAGATTTGTTTACAATAATTTATTACTAAACAAACACAGTGAAATATATTTTTTTCGTTAGGTTAAGAATGATTTTGGCGAAATTATTGCATACACAAATTTTCACTTGTCCTATATGGCAAGATGATCGTTGCTATTTAAGCCAAGATCAAGTTCTGCCTATTCGGCAGACATATATATATATATATATATATATATATATATATATATATATATATATATATATATATATATATATATATATATATATATATATATATATATATATATATATATAGTATGTATATATAGATAATGACGAAATAAAACATTAATTACTCCATAATAGAGATAAGAAATATCTGACTTCTCCCCACTTCGTTTTCTCTGCCATCTGAACTCCCTCTCTCTTCTCCCTCTCTTTTCCTCCCTCCCCTTCAACTACCCTTTGCCCCTCCCCTTCACTCAATCCCCATCCCCATCACATCAACACTCTGTGTCACACGTAGAGAGGAAACTATTAAAACTTTCTCGCCAACTTTCCATCACCTCTCCTGAGTTTCTGAGCGGTGTTCATGCACTGTGCTTCAATAATCCTCCCCTTCAAGCAGGGGTGCCTTGTTGCTTCTGAAAACCTCTACATTGACGGAAATGGAGCTACCCTCAAACTTTTTCAGATTACACCTGATTACCTCCCATTAGCCAGATGCTGCATGACCACCTACGGGTGGTCAATAATAACTGGTAATGAAGCATCTTCCTAATAATAATAATAATAATAATAATAATAATAATAATAATAATAATAAGACTCATGTCTCTATCCCTATAATACACATGAGTCCATCACAATAATACTTATTTTTCAATAATAATAATAATAATGATAATATAATAATAATATAATAATAATAATAATAATAATAATAATAATAATAATAATAATAATAATAATAATAAGAGGAAAATAATGATAATAATTCTCCATGGGAAGTGGAACAGAATTCTTCCTCCGTAAGTCATGCGTGTCGTAAGAGGCGACTAAAATGCCGGAGCAAGAGGCTAGTAACCCCTTCTCCTGTATATATTACTAAGTTTAAAAGAAAAATTTCGTTTTTCTTTTAGGTCATCCTACCTCAGTAGGATACGGCCAGTTTGTTGAAAATAATAATAATAATAATTTCTCCATATTTATACGCATATCTCCATTAATTATCCAGAGGGATGTTGACCTGCCATCTAAGAGAAGCAAAAGTAACCAGCTGGGACAACTTGGTCAGGAATATCAAAGTGAAATGATTTTGAACAAGTGAAACACTTTAGAGATTGTGTTCAGTAATTAGATTTTTAGAAAAGTATGAAATAGTTCATGAATATTTTCGTATATTTTCGAAAATTTTTGAAGAGTTTCAGACGTTTAATAACTAATTTTACGAGTATGCGAGATTTTTTACAGTACTGCTTTCAGTCTTTTTTGAACATGTGTTAAGTGCTTTTGAACAGCTGTGAACAATTTGGAACAACTTTAGGTATCGCGTTTTCTATGAAAAGCTTTTGACTGACGTGCTTAATCAAGAACTGATTAAGGTGATTAAAGGTAGGAGATTAACATAATGACCAGGTAGACGGGATCAAAGACATCGTCATAATATATGTCAGTCAGTGCCAGGTGGATGTGGGTGCCTGCCAGGTGGGTGTGGTGCTACTGCCAGGTGGGTGTGGGTGCTACTGCCAGGTGGGTGTGGTGCTACTGCCAGGTGGGTGTGGGTGCTACTGCTAGGGTGGGTGTGGGTGCTACTGCCAGGTGGGTGTGGGTGCTACTGCCAGGTGGGTGTGAGTGCTACGCAGGTGGTGTGGGTGCTACTGCCAGGTGGGTGTGGGTGCTACTGCCAGGTGGGTGTGAGTGCTACTGCCAGGTGGGTGTGGGTGCCACTGCCAGGTGGTGTGGGTGCTACTACCAGGTGGGTGTGGGTGCTACTGCCAGGTGGGTGTGGGTGCTACTGCCAGGTGGGTGTGGGTGATACTGCTAAGGGGTGTGGGTGCTCTGCCAGGTGGGTGTGGGTGCTACTGCCAGGTGGGTGTGGGTGCACTGCCAGGTGGGTGTGGGTGCTACTACCAGGTGGGTGTGGTGCTACTGCCAGGTGGGTGGGTGCCACTGCCAGGTGGGTGTGGGTGCTACTGCCAGGTGGGTGTGGGTGATACTGCCAGGTGGGTGTGGGTGCATCTGCCAGGTGGGTGTGGGTGCCTGCCAGGTGGGTGTGGGTGCACTGCCAGGTGGGTGTGGGTGATACTGCCAGGTGGGTGTGGTGCTACTGCCAGGTGGGTGTGGGTGCGCTGCCAGGTGGGTGTGGGTGCTACTGCCAGGTGCGTGTGGGCGCTCCTGCCAGGTGGGTGTGGGTGCACTGCCAGGTGGGTGTGGGTGCACTGCCAGGTGGATGTGGGTTCTACTGCCAGGTGGGTGTGGGTGCTACTGCCAGGTGGGTGTGGTGCTACTGCCAGGTGGGTGTGGGTGCTACTGCCAGGTGGATGTGGGTGCTACTGCCATGTGGTATGGGTGCTAATGCCAGTGGATGTGGGTGCTACTGCCAGGTGGGTGTGGGTGCTACTGCCAGGTGGGTGTGGGTGCTCTGCCAGGTGGGGTGGGTGCTACTGCCAGGTGGGTGTGGTGCTACTGCCAGGTGGTGTGGGTGCTACTGCCAGGTGGGTGTGGTGCTACTGCCAGGTGGGTGTGGGTGCACTGCCAGGTGGGTGTGGGTGCTACTGCCAGGTGGGTGTGGGTGCTACTGCCAGGTGGTGTGGGTGCTCTGCCAGGTGGGTGTGGGTGCTACTGCCAGGTGGGTGTGGTGCTACTGCCAGGTGGGTGTGGGTCTACTGCCAGGTGGGTGTGGGTGCTACTGCCAGGTGGGTGTGGGTGCTACTGCCAGGTGGTGTGGGTGCTACTGCCAGGTGGGTGTGGGTGCTACTGCCAGGTGGGTGTGGTGCTACTGCCAGGTGGATGTGGGTGCTACTGCCAGGTGGGTGTGGGTGCTACTGCCAGGTGGTGTGAGTGCTACTGCCAGGTGGGTGTGGGTGCTACTGCCAGGTGGAGTGGGTGCTACTGCCAGTGGGTTGGGTGCTACTGCCAGGTGGATGTGGGTGCTACTGCCAGGTGGGTGTGGGTGCTACTGCCAGGTGGGTGTGGGTGCTACTGCCAGGTGGGAGTGGGTGCTACTGGCAGGTGGGTGTGGTGCTACTGCCAGGTGGTGTGGGTGCTACTGCCAGGTGGGTGTGGTGCTACTGCCAGGTGGGTGTGGGTGCTCTGCCAGTGGGTGTGGGTGCTCTGCCAGGGTGGGTGCACTGCCAGGTGGGTGTGGGTGCTACTGCCAGGTGGGTGTGGGTGCTACTGCCAGGTGGGTGTGGGTGCTACTGCCAGGTGGGTGTGGGTGCTACTGCCAGGTGGGTGGGTGCTATGCCAGGTGGTGTGGGACTACTGCCAGGTGGGTGTGGGCTACTGCCAGGTGGGTGTGGTGCTACTGCCAGGTGGGTGTGGGTGCTACTGCCATGTGGGTATGGGTGCTACTGCCAGGTGGTGTGGGTGCTACTGCCAGGTGGTGTGGGCGCTACTGCCAGGTGGGGTGGGTGCTACTGCCAGGTGGGTGTGAGTGCTACTGCCAGGTGGGTGTGGGTGCTACTGCCAGGTGGGTGGGTGCTACTGCCAGGTGGGTGTGGGTGCTACTGCCAGTGGGTGTGGGGCTACTGCCAGGTGGGTGGTGGGCTACTGCCAGGTGGGTGTGGGTGCTACTGCCAGGTGGGTGTGGGTGCTACTGCCATGGTGGGTTGGGTGCTACTGCCAGGTGGGTGTGGGTGCTACTCCATGTGGGTATGGGTGCTAATGCCAGGTGGAGTGGGTGCTACTGCCAGGTGGGTGTGGGTGCTACTGCCAGGTGGGTGTGAGTGCTCTCCCGGTGGGTGTGGTGCTACTGCCAGGTGGGTGTGGGTGCCTGCCAGTGGGATGGGTGCTAATGCCAGGTGGGTGTGGTGCTACTCCAGGTGGCTGTGGGTGCTACTGCCATGTGGCATGGGTGCTAATGCCAGGTGGATGTGGTGCTACTGCCGGTGGGTGTGGGTGCCACTCCAGGTGGTGTGGGTGCCACTCCAGGTGGAGTGGTGCTACTGCCAGTGGGATAGTGCACTGCCAGGTGGTGTGGGTGCCACTCCCAGGGGGTTCGTGCCTACTCCCAGGTGGTCAGTGTGCACCTCCAGGTCAGGTGGCCTCTGCCAGGTGTTCAGTGAGGTGCCACCACTCGGTGGCGTGCTCTCAGTGGAGTGGGTGCCACCACCAGGTGGTTGCTCTGCAGTGTAGTGCACTCAGTGGTGTGGTGCCACTGCCAGGTGGTGGTGCACTGCCAGTGTTGCTCTCTGCCCGTGTGCCACTCCCCAGTGTGACCACTCCATGTTGGTGCCACTCCGGTGGGTGAGTGCAGTGCCAGTCAGTTGTGCGCCAGTAGTTCGTCAATCAGTGCCACTGTCTCAGTGCCACTCTCCATGTCAGCTACCCACTCTAGTGTCACTCCAATCAGTGCCACTCATGTAGTGCCACTCTCTACTCCAGTAGTTGGTGCCCACTCCTCAATCAGTGCCCACTCACTCAGTGCCACTCTCTCACTCAGTACCACTCACTCAGTGCCACTCACTCCGTGCCACTCACTCAGTGCCACTCTCTCACTCAGTGCCACTCTCTCACTGCCACTCACTCAGTACCACTCACTCAGTGTCCACTCTCTCAATCAGTACCACTCACTCAGTGCCACTCTCTCAATCAGTACCACTCACTCAGTGCCACTCTCTCACTCAGTACCACTCACTCAGTGCCACTCACTCAGTGCCACTCTCTCAATCAGTACCACTCACTCAGTGCCACTCACTCAGTGCCACTCTCTCACTCAGTAGCCACTCACTCAGTGCCACTCTCTCAATCAGTACCACTCAGTGCCACTCTCTCACTCAGTACCACTCACTCAGTGCCACTCTCTCACAGTCCTCTCACTCAGTGCCACTCACAGTACCACTCACTCAGTGTCACTCTCTCACTCAGTACCACTCACTCAGTACCATTCTCTCAATCAGTACCACTCACTCAGTGTCACTCTCTCAATCAATACCACTCAGTGCCACTCTCTCAATCAGTACCACTCACTCAGTGTCACTCTATCAATCAGTGCCACTCACTCAATGTCACTCTCTCAATCAGTACCACTCTCTCAGTGCCACTCTCTCACTCAGTACCACTCAGTGCCACTCTCTCACTCAGTACCACTCTCTCAGTGCCACTCTCTCACTCAGTACCACTCAGTGCCACTCTCTCACTCAGTACCACTCACTCAGTACCACTCAGTGCCACTCTCTCACTCAGTACCACTCACTCAGTGCCACTCTCTCAATCAGTACCACTCACTCAGTGCCACTCTCTCAATCAGTGCCACTCACTCAGTGCTACTCACTCAGTGCCACTCTCTCACTCAGTACCACTCACTCAGTGCCACTCTCTCAATCAGTGCCACTCACTCAGTGCCACTCTCTCACTCAGTACCACTCACTCAGTGCCACTCTCTCAATCAGTACCACTCACTCAGTGCCACTCTCTCAATCAGTGCCACTCACTCAGTGCCACTCTCTTACTCAGTACCACTCACTCAGTACCACTCTAGCAGTGACACTCTCTCACTCAGTGCCACTCACTCAGTGCCACTCTCTCACTCAGTACCACTCACTCAGTGCCACTCTCTCAATCAGTGCCACTCACTCAGTGCCACTCTCTCAATCAGTGCCACTCACTCAGTGCCACTCTCTCAATCAGTGCCACTCACTCAGTGCCACTCACTCAGTGCCACTCTCTCACTCAGTGCCACTCACTCAGTGCCACTCTCTCAATCAGTGCCACTCAGTATCATTTTCATGTTAGTTATTCGTAAAAAAAAATTCCCTTTGACACCGTAGTAAAAAGCTTAATTTTTCCTTATTTTTTTTAATTTTTTTTCTGTTATAGATAAAGTTGTCTTTTGTTGTCTTAAAATTCAAGAATATATTATCAGAGTTTCCTTGTGGTATTGTTTCTTTCTTAAGATTTTTTATAGGATTAAAACAATTTAAAAATTTTGTATTTAAATTTCGTTTATTTTGAGAAAATTATAGTCAAAATATTGTGCAGTTTTTAATATTTTTTTCCTGAAGATGGTGGTGGATGTGAATGATCTTGGGTAATCTAATATTATATTTAAATTTATGCAATGTTTTAGAGTTTCTTTATATTTTTTTCTGATGTTTATTTATTTAGAAAGTACCACTGGTACTCGGCCTACATATGTTTCACTGTGTCAGGCTCCAAGACCAGGATTCGAACCTGGTGTGGTGACAGGGGTCGATCCACCGCTTCTTGGCTTCGTGGTTATGGTGTCTTATCGAGGCTTGAACCCTTGCAAGGATACGAACACTAACACCACCACCACCAACACCAACAACAACACCGCCTGATTGAACATTAAAATGGTATAAAATACCGACAGGTTGTTAGGTAAGACACATATGCAACAGTTAGGTATCTTTATTTCGAAACGTTTCGCCTACACAGTAGGTATAAAATACCTGTCGGTATTTTATACCATTTTAATGTTCAATCTGTCTGACACTGCAACACAAGGGTATCTTGGTACAGACCTACAATCAACTTCGACAACCTCTACTAGTGAGAACGGCTGGATTTGAGAGGGACCTGTCCTCCCAACATCTGAGTTCTTACCTCTCCTAGTGACCTACGTCTCACCTCCTGGCGCTATATTAGGCTCCATCCTGTCACTTCATCTCCATATTGTTTCATACCATGGAACAATGCTCTTCTCCAGACTGAGGGACTGACCACCTCAAAACTTTAAGGGTGATGGACTGATTACATCGTCTTCAAGTATCTTCTGCTTCTATCAACTTTTCTGTACTCGACTGAAGAAGCCTACTGTGTAGGCGAAACGTTTCGAAATAAAGATACCTAACTGTTGCATATGTGTCTTACCTAACAACAACACCGCCACCAACACAACCACCTCCACAACCACCACCAACAACACCACCAGCACCCAGCCCGTTGTTCACTAAATTACCCATGGACAGTGGGGCCTGAATTCTCGTCAACCACCAAATTGTTTGCTAAAATGTTTCCAACCGAAGGGAATACGAAATAATGCAGACTTCATTATCAGAGTATTTGTGGATAGGCTGAATGCGTTCTCTTAAATAGGATTCCCCGGATTGGATTCGGATTCTCCCAACTGGTTCACATTACCAACGAGACTCGTTATTTAGGTCTGAATTAAAATATAAATGCAGTTTTCTGAACGTGCTTTGTTTGGGAGGGAAGACTGAAGCAGTGCGTGGTCAGTTGCAGCTACAAAGGCCATTTTGCTAGGGCTGTTGAAACAGGGATTGCTCTGTAAGAATTGCGTGGTTCCGTAGCTGCCTCTGTTTGTCTGTCTGCTTATCTGTCTGTCTCTTTTTCTGTCTGTGTCTGTCGCTGCCTGTCTATGTGTTTCTTTCTCTGTCTGTTGCTGCCTGTATTTGCCTCTTTCTGTCTGTTTGCCTGGCTGCCTGATTGTTCATTCGACTATCTGTACCTTCCCTTTGTCTGTATGTATGTCTGTCTGTCTGTCTGTCTGTCTCTCTCTCTCTCTCTCTCTCTCTCTCTCTCTCTCTCTCTCTCTCTCTCTCTCTCTCTCTCTATCTATCTATCTATCTATCTATCTATCTATCTGCCTCCCTCCCTCCTTCTTTCTTCTACCCTAAACTAACATAAACACAAATAAAATCAAACACATTTTAAATTACAGAAAAAAACGTTCAGAAACTGACGATGGGACTTGCATGAGAGAATATCTGTCGTCCCATGAAGGATATACGAGTATATGTGTTTGTTCATGTCAAGTGAGCTGGCACTACCATTCCATAGTTTTACTTTGGTTTTATTATTCTCTCGCTTATACGTATCGTTTTCTTTATTTTATTGATTTTTTTTTTCTGACGTTGTTTTCCCCTTGAAATTTCTTTATTTGGAAATAGGAAAATAAACGAATATTTTATTTTTGGGGTTGGCTTTGTTTTGTTCCTTGTAAAAGCAGTACGGAGAGAGAGAAATTGAGAAGGATAAAGTGAGAGAAAGAGAGAGAGAGAGAAAACGAGAGACTGTGAGTATACTCAGGGAAAAACAAGGAGAATGGCTGAGAGTGGTTGGGTATTAAGAGTCTCCAGTAAGCTTAGCCAAGTCAAGGGGCGTCACCAGAATCTCTTCTGCTGGACGGTGATAGATACACTCTCCGTTGTCTGTTGTTTGTTTGTTGTCTGGACCTGTTGTCTGTGTCTGCCTGCTGTCTGGGTACACCTGTTGCTTGATTTTATTGTTGTAGTAGTAGTAGTAGTATTTGTTATTGTTGTTGTTATTGTTGTAGCAGTAGTAGTAGTAGTAGTAGTAGTGGTGGTGGTGGTGGTGGTAGTAGTAGCTGTTGTTGTTGCTGCTGTTGTTGGTCTATTAAATGTTTCCTGCTATGTTTCTGTCACCTGCCTTTCTTTCAAATGTTTTTGTCTGTCCTTTTTTTTTGTTTTTGTATTTTCTATCGTTCTCTCTCACGTCCCTCTGTTCCTTCATCCAACAAATATAAAACAGCCTGATTTTATTTCTGTTTTTTTCGATCTTATCTTCCTATCAATCTTACTTCAATCCGTTCTTCCCTTCTCTTCCTTTCTTAGTCCTTTCTTTCTCATTTCTTTTGAACCTCCTTCTGCCTTCCTCTCCATCCTGTCCCTCATTTCCTTCCCTTCCTCTCCATCCTGTCTTCTTCCCCTCCCCCTTTATTTATATCTCCCTCTCTCCCTCTCTCCCTCCCTTTGGACAAACACTCCCCCCCCAGCCAGTTCTTCCTATCTTCCTCCCTCCTAATCTCCCTCCGATTCTCCCTCTCTCTCCCTCCTTCTCCCTCTCACCAGCACAACTGATAATCGTATCCTATTAACTGGATGAAAATAATTTTTTTTTAATTTGCATGTCTGCGTGTGTGTGTGTGTGTGTGTGTGTGTGTGTGTGTGTGTGTGTGTGTGTGTGTGTGTGTGTGTGTGTGTGTGTGTGTGTGTCTGTATGTGTGTGTGTGTGTGTGTGTGTGTCTCTGTATGTGTGTGTGTGTGGGTACTCACCTAGTTGTACTCAACCTGGTTGTGGTTGCAGGGATCGAGTCACAGTTCCTGGCCCCTCCTCTTCACTAGCCGCTACTGGTCGCTCTTCCTGCTTCATGAGCTTTATCATACCTCTTCTTAAAGGTATGTATGGAGCCTGTTTGTGTGTGTGCGTGTGTGTGTTTGTGTGTGAGTGGAAACAACATCAAGGATCATCATATTGATTTTGCTCTCTGAGAATGGTCTGCCCTCTCTCTCCTCTCCGCAGTGCTGCTTCAAACACCATGAAATATGCAGTAAAACTCCAGTCACCGCTACCTCGCTGATAAAGATCCCAGAATTAGCATGCTGAGTGACGCCAGAATTAGTATACGAAGAAAAGCATGAACAAAATAAGGGAGACAGCAATCAGGTTATTTTTCCTTTGTTTACGTATCGTCACACATGTTTTTGCTGGAAGGTGTTGAGGTCCAGTTCAACGGCCTCGTCTTCTCGCCTAGATGAATTGTTATTGTTTTTCTACTTACTGTTTGCGGGGACTGTCATATCTAGTTTTGACTCCGGGTATTGAGTTGGACTTCGCAACTTTCCTTCCTAATGCACCCCAATGTGTTCACCACCCTCACAACGAAGGTATTTTTATCCTATGTCCCTTTACCTCATTTCAACTTCTAATTTCCAGCTGTGTTCGCTCACTTTGCTGTGTCCATCTCATACTCTTTGTCCTTGTTAGCTCTGTGTATCTGAGGATCTTATACGCTATGATTATGTCTTCTCTGGTTCTTTGAGCTTTAAATATTTTTAGAATTGAGCTGTTTTTATCTGTGCGTGCGTGCGTGTGTGTGTGTGTGTGTGTGTGTGTGTGTGTGTGTGTGTGTGTGTACTCACCTATTTGTGGTTGCAGGGGTCGAGTCCTAGCTCCTGGCCCCGCCTCTTCACCGGTTGCTACTAGACCCTCTCTCTCCCCGCTCCATGAGCTTTATCAAACCTCGTCTTAAAACTGTGTATGGTTCCTGCCTCCACTACGTCATTTTCTAGGCTATTCCACTGCCTTACAACTCTATGACTGAAGAAATACTTCCTACTATCTCTCTGACTCATTTGTGTCTTCAACTTCCAATTGTGGCCTCTTGTTTTGTGTGTCCCCTCCCTGGAACATCCTGGTCCTTGTCCACCTTGTCTATTCCACGCAGTATTTTATATGTCGTTATCATGTCTCCCCTGACCCTCCTGTCCTCCAGTGTCGTCAGGCCGATTTCCCTTAATCTTTCTTCATAGGACATTCCCCTTAGCTCTGGAACTAACCTTGTTGCAAAGCTTTGTACTTTCTCTAGTTTCTTGACGTGCTTTATCAAGTGCGGGTTCCAAACAGGTGCTGCATACATCCAGTATGTGTGTCTGTGTGTGTGTGTCTGTGTGTGTGTCTCTGAGTGTGTGTGTGTGTGTGTGTGTCTATGTGTGTGTGTGTGTGTGCGTGTTTGTGTGTGTGTGTGTCTATGTGTATGTGTGTGTGTGTGTGTGTGTGTGTAAGTGTCTATGTGTGTGAGTGCGTGTTTGTGTGTGTGTGTATGTATGTGTGTGTGTGTGTGTGTGCGTGGTGTGTGTGTGTGTGTGTGTGTGTGTATGAGTCTGTGTGTGTGTGTGTGTGTGTGTGTGTGTGTGTGTGTGTGTGTATGCATTTATTTGTGTTTGTTTGTGTATGTGTGTATATGTGAACGTTTGTGTCATCAGTGGTTTAGTTAATATTCTTAACAATGCTTAAAAATACAGATAATAATGTGATTGACAAAGATATGCAATCACTCTCTCCCTCCCTCCCTTCCTCCTTTCCCTTTCTCTCTCTCTCTCTCTCTCTCTCTCTCTCTCTCTCTCTCTCTCTCTCTATATCTCTCTCGCTCTCTCGCAATAGAAATCCTCCAGAATTGGTTCAACTTTACACACGTTTTTGATAATTTTCCAAAATAAATGCCTCGACAAGAAGTTGACGGTAATTGAGAGTAAAATATTCTCGCATCCATCAGAGTTGCCAAAGGAACGTAAGAAAAGTTTAGCAAAGGCTCGCTCTTTCTTGCCCAGGGTTTCTTTCCTCCTCGCTTCTTTTCTTCCCACGTTTCGTTGGTGGCCGAGTAAGTGCTGCAAGAAGGCAATTAATGTTACAGGAGTGCTAATTGAAGAAGTGGTAATTATTGTTACAGGAGTGCTAACTGAAGCACTGGTAATTAATGTTACAGGAGTTCTAATTCACGCACTGGTAATTGATGATACAGGGGTGATAATTGATGCACTAGTAATTAATGTTACAGGAGTGCTAATTGAAGCACTGGTAATTAATGTTACAGGAGTTCTAATTCACGCACTGGTAATTGATGATACAGGGGTGATAATTGATGCACTAGTAATTAATGTTACAGGAGTGCTAATTGAAGCACTGGTAATTAATGTTACAGGAGTTCTAATTCACGCACTGGTAATTGATGATACAGGGGTGATAATTGATGCACTAGTAATTAATGTTACAGGAGTGCTAATTGAAGCACTGGTAATTAATGTTACAAGAGTTCTAGCTGTTGCACTGGTAATTGATGTTACAGGGGTGATAATTGATGTACAGGTTATTAACGTTACAGGAGTGTTAATTGATGCACTGACCGTCGTCCTCCTCCACCTCCACCTTTTCTTCTTTCGAGTCTACTCCTCATATTTCACGAGAATTTCACGAGAACTTCACGAGGACTTCACGAGGACTTCGCGAGAACTTTAGAACTTCCCAAAAACTTTATTAGAACTTTAATAAAACTTGACAAGAACCTGAACGAATCTTTAGAAGTTAATAAGCATTTCGTTACAATTAAAAACTTTCCGAAGACTCATAAGTACAATTGCACTATATATACCACTACACTGTAATATATACCAATGTACTGTAATGTATACTACTGCGCTGTAAAGTATACACCTGCACGGTAAGATGTACCACTTCACTGTAAAATATACAGCTACACTGCAATATATACAACTACGGTGTAAAGTATACAGATACACTGTGCAACCTCACTGTAATATATACAACAACACTATAAGATATGCAACTTCACCGTAAAATATACAACTACACTGCAATATATACAACTAGGCAGTAAAGTATACAGCTACTTCGTAAAATATACAAGTGGAAGGAGGTTGCAGAGGTCGTTAGTAATAATATTAAGTGCATACGGGCGGAAACCCGTTTGATTGCTTTTGAGGACAATTTATTTCCACATCTACGAAACATATTCCAGACTCTGTTTTGTCGAATGTGAGTGTGTGTGTGTGTGTGTGTGTGTGTGTGTGTGTGTGTGTGTGTGTGTAAAATAAGAGAGAAGGGCTTAAGCCAAAACATGCTTTAGAAAGCAGATGAAGACTCATATTCACAGTTCAAGACATTGTTTAAACTTTTCACCAGGAGTGGCGAAAAGTTTCCTCACTAAATGCCTTTATGTAATTGCAGGTCATGGACCGGGCCGCGGGGGCGTTTATCCCCGGAATATCCTCCATGTAGACCTTACATATTCTCCATGCTTCAATAACTCAACATTTTGTTTAAAAAATCTCCAATTTATTCATCCTCTTTTCTTGCAATTGCAGAAAAGTTCACCAAACATTCATAACAAGACAATATAAATAATTCTCCTTTAAAACTGGCATGTAAAAATATAGAGGTACGTTGCAATGTGCGTCACCTGTGGAGCAGATTGGAGGAACACTTTGCAATCATCCTACCAATCTCAGCCAAATCTGAACTTTAACTACAGTAATGCCTATTAGCTAATTACCCAACTCGCTCTGCCTCTCCATTTAATCTCGTCCCCATTACCTGTAATGACTGCATTCATTACCTGTGCTCTAAACCTATTTCATGACGTTATGAATGCATCCTGCCATCCAGTGCCTCCCCCAGCAATCACACACACACACACACACACACACACACACACACACACACACACACACACACACACACACACACACACACACACACACACACACACACACACACACGCACACACACATACACGCACCCAAACACATTTCTACAAACCACCCCACCTCTCCCTATTTACCCTAAGGCAAATCATAAGCAACCAACCACCACCAGCATAAAAACATTTCACACACTACCACAGTGACGAAACTCTTAACTACACACCCGCAAACTGAATCACGCTTCACTCTAACAGGCTCAAACGATGCCACTACTACTACTACTACTACTACTACTACTACTACCACCACCACCACCACTACCCGCTACTGCTTAGTACCTACCAGCAACACCATTCCCGCCACAACCACAACCGACTCTGCCATCAGTACCATGACTGAAAACCACCATAACTACCACTTCTACTTGTTCCACTACCATCACCACTGCTTACATCCACACTCCACATCCACCACTACCAACACACCCACTGCTACCAATGGACAGAATGATACAACACAATGATGAAAGAGAAAACAGAATGATAATAGGCTGTAACATGAACTCATGACCAAAAAGCTGAAATAAAGTATTAGCAGGAAAATGAATAACTTAGAGGGAATGGGGCAAGAGCAGATAGATAGATAATAGGAAATAATGACAGAAGATGGATGACAGGGTAAGCTAATGGGGGAATATGTGAGGGAGAGAAAAAAGTGAGCTAAAAGTGGAAATAGAACATCTGAGACAGGAGCTAGAGAAAAGGAGAGAGAAACTGGGAGAGAGGGATGAGAGAAGAAGGAAAGGAGAGATGAGAGAACTATTTTTAATAAATTTCACTCTCTGAACTGCATTTTGGGTATTTCGCTCTCTGAACTGCATTTTGGGAATTTCACTCTCTGAACTGCATTTTGGGTATAAAATTGATTCATCTTAGCATTTTAAGTTATTCGGAAAACCCTTCATATTTTCTATATATTTTTAAGTTCGAGATTTTTAAAGCATTCCCGAGGAACTTTAATTTTGCTCTGGTGATACACTCTAACTACTGAATTATCTTAGTCAGAATAATACTCAAAAACACGCTTAGAGAAGCTGTGAAATAGGGCTATTGACCCAAGCAACAGAGTTCTGGTTGTAGCTGAAAATATTAGCTTCGGTGAGGAATGGAAATTGATTTGGTGATTTACTAAAGATTGAAGGTAAAGGGATGGATGTAAAGGGGTAAAATGAGATAGAGAAGATATAAACAGAGAGACGATGAAAGAGAAACATAAGTCAAAGCTTTTGGTATTAAGGAGAAGAGGATAGCAACGATAAGAGACGAGAATAGAATGTCCATTCTTGTACGAAACGTTAAATTCACTGGGGTTATTTAGCGCAAAGAGTCGTGGAGGTTCGATCCTTTTCCCGATAATCTCAGATCTCCTAGGTTGTTGGTGATGACCTTACGAGGAGAGGGACAATAGTTGACGTAAAGAGACGTGGTCTACGGAAGCGCTCTTCCGGTGACTGACCCTGTTGAATGGTAAACAAAGAATTCCAATGCATGCCGAAATATCACGAATTCATTAAATATGGCCGCGTAAACGCCGAATTATACTAGCGGAAAGGAAGACCTTCATTATGCATGCGGATGTGTGTGTGTGTGTGTGTGTGTTACTCACCTAATTGTACTCACCTAATTGGGGCTGCAGGGGTCGAGGCTCAGCTCCTGGCCCCCGCCTCTTCACTGAACGCTACTAGGTCCTCTCTCGCCCTGCTCCATGAGCTTTATCATACCTCGTCTTAAAGCTATGTATGGTTTCTGCCTCCACTACGTCAATTACCAGACTATTCCACTTCCTGACAACTCTATGACTGAAGAAATACTTCCTAACATCCCTTTGACTCATCTGAGTCTTCAACTTCCTAGTGTGACCCCTTGTTTCTGTGTCCCCTCTCTGGAACAGCCTGTCTGTCCACGTTGTCTATTCCACGCAGTATTTTGTATGTCGTTATCACGTCTCCTCTAACTCTCCCGTCCTCCAGTGTCGTCAGGCCGATTTTCCTTAACTTTTCTTCGTAGGACATTCCCCTTAGCTCTGGAACTAACCTTGTCGCAAACCTTTGCACTTTCTCTAATTTCTTGACGTGCTTGACCCGGTGTGGGGTTCCAAACTGGTGCTGCATACTCCAGTATGGGCCTGACGTACACGGTGTACAGTGTCCTGAACGATTCCTAAGGTATCGGAACGCTATTCTCAGGGAGGGGTAGGGGTGTGTGTGTGTGTGTGTGTGTGTGTGTGTGTGTGTGTGTGTGTGTGTGTGTGTGTGTGTGTGTGTGTGTGTGTGTGTGTGTGTGTGTGAACACTCTGACCACCAAGCTAGAGGGCGCCCCTTAAGGCACAGTCCAGGCTGCTGCTCTAACTAATAATCCTACAAGGTCTTTTAATTAAAAAATTTGCGGAGAGTTCGTAAGATTAACCCCCAAAAAAGATGCTGCCAGGGGGATCTTACGAGTTTATTGAAGAATGTCTTGCCTGGCGTTCTTAAGACATTCCTTCGGAATTTCTTGCCTAAGATTTCTGCGAATCTTAAGATCTGACGAAGATCAAATTTCATAGTTGCACTTGAGTTAACTCAATAATTTGTCTTATTTCAGCTCTCCAGGAGCTTTATCAAGCCATTACAAACCATACATGGACACAGAGAGTATATAAAGGCTCAGAGTGAGGTGCAATACTAGTGAGGTACCATTTCGATGTTCACTAGTGGTGGTGGTAGTAGTAGTAGTAGCAGTAGTAGTAGTAGTAGTAGTAGTAGTAGTGACAAAAGTTATTTACGTTTCCAATGTTTCTTCATCCACCATGACAATCTAAAATATATTACAATAAAAGTAAGGCACGATTTAAAAAAAAAAAACATTTAAAATTCTATCTGCAGCATGAATGGAATAACCGAACTAATTTAACATATATGATTTACAACGAACTTCAATTAACACAAGTTTATATATAACTAACATTTTAAAGAATATAAAGTTGATGGTACTGAAATTTCTAGTACAAACTTGTGAAGGAAAAAGGACACAAGTGCAAAATGTCACATTAGTTGCACTTGCCTTATTTCAGTTTCTGTAAAGTTAACTGTAGAGTTACTTGCATTATAATTCAAGCAGATTTTACCGATATTTCAATAGAGTTAATGCAAATAAAATGAACAATAAAGGTATTGTGAATGATGGCAATAATTTCCAATAAATAGGAACTACAGACTTGATATGTAGCTCCTTTATTTACATGTTATGTTTTATTATGCTAAAGCTAGAGAAAAGCATTTGCAAATATAGTTTGCTCTGCAAGTCTTACTTTATATAAGTAAAGATATGCTTTAATAGCTGGATTATTTATAACAAAAAAAAAAAAGGCACAATACCTGATGAAATTAAGACACATGTGCGGCGTCTGGTTGTCTTTGTTGTGGACGTTTCGCCATCCAGTGGCTGGCTGGATGGCGAAGCGTCTACGATGGGGATGCCCGGGTGTTGTGCATGTGTCTTAATTTCATCTTGTCGGTATTATATACAATTCCTGTACTACTACTACTACTACTACTACTACTACTACTACTACTACTACTACTACTACTACTACTACTACTACCACCACTACCACCACCACCTCTTCCTGCCTATATATGCCGTCCTGCTCCTCTGGTTAGTGTGACTTTGTCAATGGTCCAAGTCGGACCGAAACGTCGTCTAGCTTCTCTCTTTTATGTGCGGGTTATTTGTGGATTATTTATTACTACATTATTTTTACTTGTGTTATATACAAAAAATAGTAACGTGGTACCTGGTTAAGAAATATTATTAATCAGTTTCTGATCATAAACGAGGTTTCAAGAGAGTCCTGAGAGTCCTACAACTGGGTGGAGGACATCCTGCCTTGGAGATCCTCCCGGCAAGAGCAGCAATATCCTGACTTCTTTCCTGTGAGTCCTACATCGACAGGAATATGACAAATGCCCTGGCAGGCAGGGCCCAAGGGAACGATTCATTACTCTCCTGTACATCTATATGCATAGAAACATTCAGGATATTGAAAAGAGAAGGCGTGAAATGGCCTTACCCCAAGAGTTTAATCTGGCAGTTAACATTATTATTACTGGTGTTATTGCTGGTAATACGAGACTAGGACATGGCATGGAAAAAGGTATAAACACGTAGAGCTGTATATCTCTCAGTGAGAGTTTACTTTGCTTCTGATTTGGGGAATGAAACAACCTTGGGCCAGTGAAGAAGTTAGTTATCCAGTTATTTGATAAGTTCCTTAGATCAGTTCCTGACCAGTTTGGTCGTGGTTCGTACATTGGACTACGTGTCTCCAATAGTATCAGCCTGGTTGGTAAGACCTTGATCCTCAGGAAGGCATGGTCTGGGACCGGGCCGCGGGGGCGTTGACCCCGAGAACCATCCTTTAATTATTCTTCAGATTAATGACCCTCGTGTAAGATTCATTCTTTTCATTGTATCGCAAGCATTTGGCCAGCAAATTTTACATTAATTTATCTTTTTATTTATTGTTTATTTAATTTATTGAGTGACTTTCCTTAAACTAATACAGCGAGATTTAATTTTAATGCGCTAAAAGATCTAAGCTAGGATGCCTGTTAGATTTTTAAAGATTAAATACGGTAACCGTACCATATTTAACAGAGACCGGTTGGCAGAGCACTCAGTACATATACTGAGAGTTCGGTTCGATCCCCCGCTGTAGTAGGAATACCACCATCCCATGGGGTGCCAGTATACCTTTGATCAATACCACGGATCAATTTTACAGCCTAAGAGCCTGGAAAATTGATGGTTTGTGTAAAACAAAAATCATCCCCGTCTAGCTGCAACGATAACTACTCACTAACTACCACAACAGACACGGCAACAAGCATAAATTCCACATCAACTACCACACCAAATTAACACACAAACTACCATATATCAAACAAACATGCCACAGCAGTTATCAGGTTTACCATCACAACTAACAAACCAACTATTATCAATTACTCTCCTAACTATTATCAATTACTTTTCTAATTAACTAATCAACAATCAAAAGAATCACACCAACAATCATCCAGAACTACCGCAGCTACAACAGCTGCAGCGATCACCCCCAACTACTACAACTACAACAGCTGCAACAATTACCCCCAGCTACCACTACAACCTTCCAAACTTGCTTCTCCGTTCCTCCCCCAAACGACACAGAAACTAGCAAACTGGTCTAATATGTGACTTACTGCTCTGAGAGTTTGAGAAATCGCGTCTTCAGGATTCTCCCTACGAAGGATATCAAGGACATTTGCCCATTCCAGGGACCCCAGGCCGCCAGGACCCCAGGACCCCAGGCCCCGAGGACCCCAAGACCCCAGAACTCCAGGACCACAGGACCCCAGGACCCCAAGACCCCAGGATCCCAAGATCGCAGTCCTGGCTCACAAAGCAACGTGACGTGCGTCCCCAGGACACGTCGCTGCCGCTCGACCAATCATAACATTAGCGACCTCAACAGCCTGCATTCTAATTGGTTGTTTAGCCAGACTGCCGGGTGTTGTTAGTCGGTTCACGTCTCTGGAGATGCTGGATGGGACAACACCCTTGCTCTCTCTATCCCCTTTATCCCCTCTAACCCTCCTATCTTATCAAGGATGGGGAATGGGGGTGCCTTGTTGCCAGTGAAGGGTTCACAATTCAAGGAAATTGAAGATACAGTCCCCTTCCTCTGATCAAAGTACTGTTACTTCTCACTATGGTTTTATTTTTTCCTGATAATATTGACATAATAATATTGTATTTGTTTCTTTCATTATTATTATTTAAAAAATGTTAATTATAAATGACAATAATAATAATAATAATAATAATAATAATAATAATAATTATATAATCATAAATAATAATAATAATAATATTGTTATTAGTAATAGTAGTAGTGGTTCCTCTATCCTCTCACTCCCTACGTATCCCTCACTTCTCTATCTCCCATTCTTTCCTCTTCCTATCCTTTCCGCCCCTCTTTACTGAGTTACCTGAGTCGGTACTCAAGGAGCGACAAAAATAAACAGAGTCATGAGTTGACTGTTTCTCACAGCCACGTCGACTAGGTAAATAATCTCACTTATATTAGTTTTACCAGCCCTGTTGCAGTGTCAATATGGCTCTTCCTCTCGCTCTACGGGTCGTCACTTCCAACCATCAGTATTTACA
The DNA here is from genome assembly GCF_038502225.1 of Cherax quadricarinatus. Lineage (NCBI taxonomy): Eukaryota > Metazoa > Arthropoda > Malacostraca > Decapoda > Parastacidae > Cherax > Cherax quadricarinatus. Next base: position 11,226,598 of record NC_091330.1, read on the forward strand.
CTTTTGTGTCGTTTAAGCAACAACAAAAAAATCGGAAACTGTATTATTTTGAGCATTTACAAGAATGAATTTTTTATGTATTTGTTTTAATTTGCACGAACACCAACGCAGGACTGTTAATTTATATCACACTAACATTAGCTAATACTAACAAACTAATATCATTTATCACTGAAATGCTAATTTAATCTAACACACTGACAGGTTTATGTCTGTCAGTATATATATACTGAGAGTTTATTTAATTCCTATTTTAGGGATTAAAGTTTTCTTCTTATATAAAGCCGTTAATGACCCTTGTGCAGTCGATAAGCTTGAAACCTCATTAGTCATCTATTCTTGTAAAAATAAATGTGCACTGATACAGCATAATACTACATAACTAAGCTTCGATAATTCAAGCTTCAGATAATATTTATTTTGTCAGTTAACATCCTCTTTATAGAGGTGTATATTGACTTTTTTGCAGTCTAAGATAGGTTAATTCAGCAATATAATCTTTATCTAATTAAGCCAAGTTAGCAAGTGATAGAGGAAAAAAATAGTTTATTTTATGACTCTCTCTCTCTCTCTCTCTCTCTCTCTCTCTCTCTCCCTCTCATTCTCCTTCTTTTTCTCTCACCCTCACCCTTACGGTTACTTAGACGTTCTAAATCATCTCTCTCCCTTATCTCGTTGAGTACTTCCTTTCTTTATGACCACTTGACCTCTCTTTCTCTCTCTCTCTCTCTCTCTCTCTCTCTCTCTCTCTCTCTCTCTCTCTTTCTTTTCCCTCTCTCTCTCTCTCTCTCTCTTTTTTTTCCCTAGCTTTATTGACAAGCTATTTACAGGTTAAGGATTCCTAACTTTATTGGCAAGCTAAGAGCTGTTACCTACATCAGCTCATTTGAAAGCATTTTTATTGTTATGAGACATACAAGTAGAACAGATGAAGTTAGCCATCTGTGGCAGCATTTCATTTGATCAACTGACTTTATCTCGTTGACTTCATTATGCTGACGATGTGTTCCATACTGAGTCATCCGGGTTATATTGATCTCAGATGGGGATGTTCTGAGACAGGTACAGCCAGAGTGAATTTGCTGCTTTCTGCCGTCTTGTGGCATAAGCTTGTTTCACTGTCCTCGAGTGGATTCATGGGCACTTTGACAATATTGGCCTTGTCCATAACAGTGGGCCCACCACATCCTCCTGTGTTGAAGGCTCTGCGAAATGACAGATCTTCAGGATGGGCCTCTCTCTTCTCTCTCTCTCTCTCTCCCCCTTCTTCCTCTCTGTTTATGGCTCTCTATTCTCTTTCAACGATGTTTTTGGTCATCCTTCTCTCTCTCTCTCTCTATCTCTCTCTCTCTCTCCTCTCTGTCTTCTCTCTTTCTTTCATTCTCTCTCTTTCTTCCTATCTTCCTCTTCTCTCTCTCTCTCCTTCTCTCTTCTCTCTATTCTCTCTCTCTTTCTCTTCTCTCTCTCTCTTCTCCTCTCTCTTTCTCTTTTTTTCTCTCTCTCTTTTCTCTCCCCTCTCTCTCTCTACTTTCTTCTCTCTCTCTCTCTCTATTCTTCTCTCTCTCTTTCTCCTTCTCTCTCTCTCTCTTCCTCTCTCCTCTTCTCTCTCTCTTTCTCTCTCTGTACCTACGCTGAGAACATGTGTGTAAACATTTAAGTCATTTAGAAACACTGCTCTGAATTTTAATTTAAACCGATACAGTGCAGGAGGCTGTTGTACAGGTAAACGAGGGCTGGTTGTGGTAAACGAGGGCTGGTTGTGGTAAACGAAAGCTGACTGTGGTAAACGAGGGCTGGTTGTGGTAAAAGAGGGCTGGTTATAGTAAACAAGGGCTGGTTATGGTAAACGAGAGCTGGCTGTGGTAAACGAGGGCTGGTTGTGGTAAACGAGGGCTGGTTGTGGTAAACGAGAGCTGACTGTGGTAAACGAGGGCTGGTTGTGGTAAACGA